>NC_062290.1:34588798-34908173 GCF_902655055.1 Lutra lutra | reverse complement strand
TTTTCTTCTTGGCTTGTAGATGCTCACTTTCTCATTGCTTTTCTTCTCACATGGTTGTTGCTCTGTGCCCCTGGTGTCTCTTCCTCTTTGTACAAGGATAGCAGTCATATTGGATTAGGGCCCCACCTTAATGTTTCATTTTATTTCAATTCCCTCTTTAAAGACCCTATCTCCAAATACAGTTACATTCTAAAGTCCTGGAGATTGGGATTTCACCATATGAATTTTGGAAGGACATAATTCAGCCTATAACATTATCTGATAGAAATAATTAGGAAAGGGCACTAGGTCTGGGCAGACTCTGCGCCATGTAACTTCAGTTACATGGTGTATCCACTGTTGGGGGTCACAATCCTGTGAGGTTTTCTCCAACTGTGTCCCTAGCAGATCCCATCTGTATACTGCAAATCTACTGTGAGCAGATGCTCTCTGTCAAATGAAACTCCTTTCCACACTGAAAGGGCATGTTGTGGAACCAAGCCATCCAGTAGGGAGTATTTGCAGTACTAGATGCTGGATAGGGGCTCAGGACAAATAAATGGCCTCCATCACTCCTCCATGCCCTTCTTTTTTATTTATTTATTTATTTATTTATTTATTTATTTATTTATTTATTTGACAGCGAGATCACAAGTAGGCAGAGAGGCAGGCAGAGAGAGAGGAAGGGAAGCAGGCTCCCCGCTGTGCAGAGAGCCCGATGCGGGGCTCGATCCCAGGACCCTGGGATCATGACCTGAGCCGAAGGCAGCGGCCTAACCCACTGAGCCACCCAGGCGCCCCCCTCCATGCCCTTCTAAAGTTAGCATGAGCTATAGGAAGGTTGTTTGTGTTCAAGGAAGCAGAGATGTGGGCTAGAGAGAATCTCAGTGTAACAGAGAGAAAGACAAATAAACACTGTTCCAGAGTTATAAAGGCTAGCAGTGAATACTGACTGACACCATATTGTGTTTAGATCCTGCATCTTCCTTTTCTAATTCTCTTATTCCTTGGGCTGATTTGAGATAGTGTATCAGATAGATCACAGCTGGCAGGTAGAGCTATGCATTGCCCTCTTTTCTCTACCTTTTCAGTATCTCTTTTGCAAATATTGAACCTAAAGATCCTCTAGGGAAAAAATGGGAAGGGGACTCATATATTGTCTGTATGATTCAAACTCAGATTTTTAAAAGCTTGTATAGAACACTGGGCAAGAATAGGAGGAAGCGTTAAAAGATAATTTTTACCAGGGGTTTCTAAAAACCAAGAAAGAGCACTCATCAAGGAAAAAGGGTGGTACACTGAGACAGACTCAGTAATCCAGCAGGGGCCTGAGTTGTTATCCCAGATGTTACTGAACTTGAATTTAGACAAGTAGCATCACTTAGGTAGTGTTTGTGTGCTCAGGCAAGACATAGATTGTGTGTATAATCTCAGTAACTCTGTGAACTCTAAGATGCTGTATGATTGAGCAACTCTTCCTGATAGAGCATAACTCTTAAGTATTGACTTTCTTCCCTTCTTGGATGACCCCCAGCTTGCTCCTGTGTTTTGAAATATTAGAGCCCGGTGACTGGAACGATTAGTGAGAATATATACGCAGGGATGCCATCTGAAGCTGGCAAAGATATTGTGGTAGGTAAAGTATATCTTCATGCGTCCACGTAGAAATTTCTGTGGGAGGTCTGGCACCTCTGTGGTAACTTAAACACCCTAAGGCACTTAATAAGCTATCATTATCTTCAGGCTTCAAGCTAATAACATGCAGATGTAATGCTTATCTAACATATCTTACCAGATCCTGGTAAAACCTGAGCATATTGGGATCATAATTAGCAAGAGAAAATTTTCTTTCTGCTTTCTTTCATAATTTTCTTTAGGTGAAAACGTTTCTGTTTTCTAAGCTGTTCTTATTTCCCATCAGAAAGAAACACTACTTTTGCTGCTCAACCTTAAGCCTAGTAGGTTCCATTTAGGTAGTTAGGGCAAGATTATGACAAAGTAAGTATCATGACAAAGAGTAAAGAGGAAACTTGAGTCTGAGAAACTTTGACCCTTTGGAGGATACCTGAGTATCTAGTAAATAAAAAGGATAAAACACTATGATATAACACATAGGAACACTGAACAAGGGCTAAGCACAAGATAAGTACACCACCAATGTTAGTTCTTCTTAGGGTAATGCCAGGTGCCATCTCTACATCCTGCCTTTCCAACCACCATAGGACCTCAAGACCTAGGATTCTACTAACTATTAATATTCAAAATATTTCAAACTAAGTCTGTCATCTTCTACATCAAAGCTTCCCATGTACTGGTAAGTGGTAGAGTCAGGATTTGAACTCAAGTACTTTGACACTGGAATTCACCTGCTTGATCATTATCCTATGCTGAATGTCCAGCTTAGTTAGCTTCCTCATTGCCTGAATTCTCTAAGTTGGCCTTCTTCCTTCCTATCTCATATTTTTTTTCCTCATCTTACAGAATTAATAGGGACTGGACCCATCCTCCTGGAACTCAGCCAGTGCGAAGAATAATATATTAAGTGACAAACAAACAATACAGACAAGTTCCTCAGAGACAGAAAGAAATGTGTGTTTAAGGCCACAGTTTTGTTAGTTTTATTTGTTTCCTCTAGGGATTCAAAAATGGGCTCTCAGCCCCTCAGGTCTGCAAGAGATTTCTTTCATACCTCAACTTTCCATAGGCTTATGATTTATAATGTGTATTCTCTGTAGATTGTCACAGAACAAGAAACTTGCCTAACAAAACATAATGGAGGCACCAGACCTCTGCTGCCATTACTGGGGAGCATCAGCTCGCCTGCCATGGGTGTGAACAGTCACCCAGAAAAAGAAAATAATTTAAAAAAGAGAGGGTGTTACAGACTTGAAAGGGAAGAGCAAACTGTTTTGAATAACAGTCCTAAGAACTACTTCCTGCCCGTTTTTGTCTGTGTTCTGGTTTGTATGTTGCAGGATCAAGAAGATAAACAGAAAAGGCTATCTGTGCGGTGTTGCAAGCAAGTGGGATTGGAGTCTAGCTCTGTTTCTTTTATTAATTAGTTTCGTGACTTTGAGCGAGACCCTGACCTTCTTTAAGATTCAATTCCCTCAAAAAAAAAAAAAAGATTCAATTCCCTCATTTCTTAAATTGATATGTTAATAACTGCTATGAAGATCAAAAGATGAAAAAGATGTAAAAGAATTTTAATTCATCCACATATTCCACAAACATGTATTGCTGTCCAAATAAGAGTTAGTTTCCATGGTTCATGAGGGGCCCCATATTTTAGAACCTGAACAAGTCATTGAACTCTGCTCCTTAATTTTTCCCATGTCTAGGATGAGGCTTTTTCTCCCTAACATCCCTATTTTCTTCCCTAACATTCACAATGGAACTATTTTAATTTTAAGGAAGAAAAGTGAAAAAGAAAAGTTTTATGAGGATATATGAAATTACAATTGTTTTATCGGTATTAGTACACATTTGAAGTCACTTGTGAAGAATCTAGTAGCTTTGTCAACACCACTATCTCTGGAAAGAGACGATTGCAGTTCAAATTCTACTACATATTGGCTATGTTACCTTAGACACATTACATTTACACTCCCTAAAACTCCCTTCTCCACTTTTTTTTCTTAAAGAGAGAATGTAGATAATATCTATATCACAGATGTTTTAAGGATTAAACACGTATATTCATGATTATAGATGGGAAACAAAGGCAGTAAAATTTAATGACTCAGTCAAGATCTCAGGCAAAACAGGACCCATATCCTTATATGTACTTATTCAGCATACTACTGGCTTAAATGTCTTAAAAATTATCTATTTGTGGTGTCTATATTCATATATATATATATATATATATATATATATATATATATAAAACATTACTCATTTAAGTGGATTCTAAAGGATTCTAACTCCAAATTAAAAATCAAGATGATGATAATGATAGTAGCTACAATGTCTTGAACATTTTGTGTTAGGTACTATGCTAAGTACTTTACATACATTACCTTGAACCCTTTAAAATATCAGTAAATATGATTGTTGTCATCAGCTTAGAGATGAAAAACCCAAGACACAGGGAATTTAAACACCTTGCCCAAAGTTATACAGATAGTAGGTAGTAGGTAGTAGGTAGTAGGTGGGAAAATTTGGCTTTGAACCCAGGTGATCTTACTACAGTATCTGAATTCTTAACCCCTAAGCATCCTAAAAAAAAAAAAAAAAAAAAAAAAGAAGAAGAAGAAAAGAAAAGAAAAGATCTCCTTTTGAGCCTTCTGCCCCTTGAGGACTGGCATACCTTACATCTTGTGAGCCAGATGGAGCCCCTTGACCAGTTCGTCATTTAGAGTGTACCAGCCTTCTCAGCCAAGTCTGTGCTGGACTTGGGCTACTACAGCGGAAATATAAGGATGTGTCTCATATTCCATCCCTAGGAAGGGCAGGGCAGGGTGAGTAAGGGCAATAGCAATGAAGGGATGGCGTGTTGAGCAGGGCAGCAAGGCAAGTTCTCTCTTCAGTTAGCTCTAGAAGTGAGGGTGCTGATGCTGTGGTCAAATTAATTACTCAACATTGCAGCCAAGCCCTTAAGAACAAAGAGTCCCCTTTGGTGACGCCATCATAAAGGGCCCTTCATACTGGAAGATCTAGGCGGTCTAATTCTTAAAGGTGGTTACTTTTCAGGGCAAGGGAAATTTTTTCTCCTGGGAAGACAGATAAAAACAGACTTAAATTGTGATTAGGCGGGGTGGGGGGTGGGAGGTTGGGGGCACCAGGTGGTAGGTATTGTAGAGGGCACGGCTTGCATGGAGCACTGGGTGTGGTGCAAAAATAATGAATACTGTTATGCTGAAAAAATAAAAAAATAATAAAAAAAATTGTGATTAGGCTTAGAATGAGCTAAAAGGTCAAAAGTTGATAGGCTAACTGGTCAAAAGTCAACAGGTTAACTGGTTAGATAACAGAAAATGAGAACCAAGATTAAAATGTGCTATTTCTATACTATAGAAATGAGACTTGGAAGAAAGCAAGGGAAATAATTGAGCAGACAGGAAGTGAGAGTCAGAAAGAAGTTTAGGGCTTCTTCTGACTTCCCCCTTATTTCAGACCTATTCTTTTTGGCCAGGTGGCACAAGTGCAGGCGGACAGATTTTGCACTCTATACCTATGCTTCTTCCTTCCACAGGCTGAAGTTTTTAAGATCTGCATGAGAATGCAGGAAGAGAGAGAGCATCTTAGAACCCAGAGTATTTATTTACTACCTCAGTAGCTCCAAACAACTGTCCATAGAAACTTCTTCTGGAATTGCCAGGATCCAGCTGAACCTAGTTTTTCTATCTTCTCTCCACTCACCAAATTCTGGGTCATTTACATTTGAAATGGATGATATGTTTTAGTAATAACAATAGCTAGCATTTGATAGTAGGATGCCCGTATAATTTATTGTCTAAATCACGATGCCTCTGACATTGAAAAATTTGCCAGTATAAGCATAAACTGCCATAGTCTTGGTCAAATACAAGCCATGGAATCACTATTTATTGATCACTTATTTTATGCCAGGCCCTGGGCTAAGGACTTTGGATGTTTTATCTAATTTATTCTTGCCAACAATCTTTTAAAGGAAGTGTTATTATAACTCTAATTTTATCAGCAAAGAAAACAGATTATTCAAACCCAGGCAGTAGTTCTGATTGTGCACCAGCCTAGGAGAGCCACAAGCCTGGGGGCTAACATGGCTCAGTTGAACCATATGAGAAGCCTTGCTTTCCCAGTAAGGTGCCTGTCCATCTCTCAGCCTTGAGCTGAGGCCTTCCTTGTCCACTAAGAAACCACCTCCTCACCCTGACCACCTGCAGCAAGGTCATAAGAAGCCATGAGTGACAACCTGATGGATCAAAATTAATACTGTACAGAGGCCAGTAGCCACCTAATTAATTACCCCTAATATTCCCCTCACAGACCAAGAAGTTCTAGAAAGATCTTTTTTTTTTCTCCTGGGAAGTGAGGGCAAAACTTTTCAAAAATAGTTACACTGTAGTTCATGAGACATGAATGGATGGAATGGAAAAAGGGTAGTTCAGAGGAGTCTTGTTCCTTCTTGTAAAAAGTAAATACAAATTCTTAAAAGAAGGCTTTCAGCTGTTGAAGAGATGATCTTATTGTGGTAACTTCAAAGGCAGAAAAGAGAATGTGCTGTTAAGTGGACAAAAGGGGAGAAAAGCCCAGAATTCCTTTTCTTCACTCATACACTGAAAAAGAGCATAGGGCTGTGCTAGTTAACAGCATTGTGTGCATGGGCACATTAGTTTAATTTTGAAATTCATTTTCCTCCTCTGTATAAAGAGAATGACATCTATTTTGCAATATAACAGATATTATTACCTTCTATAATAAAGTTCAGGGAGTGGTCCTTTGATTCTCCACCAACAGGATTGCCAAGGATTAGGTACTGAAGAAAAAAGCGTATCGTAGGAGCAAATTCTTCCCAAAAGTCTTTACTCTTACAAAAATGCTAATTCCCCCCCCCCAACCTTATACCATTCTCCTTGTTGATCTACCATGGCTTGTTTCACTTGGGAAACTTTCAGAATTGAAAATGTGGTCAAAGCACAAAATGGATTTTTCTGCCCCTTTGCCTTCCAGAATGATGGATTGTGATGGTTAAGGTCTCTTAAGTCTACCACGGTTTTGAACCTGAGCTCAAACTGAGCAAGGTGTTTGAGGATGTCACAACCATGCCCACTTTTGATTCCACTGCAAGTACTTTCATTCAAATTTGTGAATATTAATGAACATCCATTCAAATTTTCATTAGAAAAAGTCGTGTTTAATAATATATCAATTTTTTTCCCTCCATCTGCTTACTTGTGGGTTGGATTTCACTGCTCTAAACCAATCATGAACCCACTATGACTTCATTGCCAGTTTACTTTCAGTTGAGGCTCAAATCTCAGCTGTGGCTGTCCAAGTAATTTCTAGCTATTTTGAACATGGAAACCAGAGGGCAAAGTATGTCCCAAAGGCTTCTCCTTATCCTGTCCCACTCCTTAAATCATAGCATTTGGTTATGTATATCATGTCATGAATATATATATATATATATATATATATATATATATATATACATACATACATATATATATATCAACCTTTCCCAAAGATACAAACACTCCACAGCCTCCTCTGGAGTGAAAGAATGTACCAATGATCAATCTTTCTGGCTAAGTCTGTTTCATTCTCATAATTTTTCTAAACTGAGGGCTTCAGATTACCACTTACTAATCAGTTAGCATGTGAGGGAAAGCCCATGTGCTATTGTTACTTGAGAAAAACATGGCGTTTGACCACTGTCTGGAGCAAAAGAATGAGAAGGATTTCCAGCAGAAACCTTTAGTTCCAGAGCTAAGTGAGGACTACTTTCAATGTCTTTGTCTCTCTTACCCTGCCACTCAGATGCATGTGTATATAAATGTGTACAGTTGCACACATGTATACACATACACACAACATGGGGCCAAATATCCTGTACACTGCCTATTGAAGTGTACTGGGAGGCAGGAGAGATCAACCCTGTGAAAAGTCAAAGCTGTGCTCAATGGCTTGGTCCAACTATGCTCAGCCAGCTCATCACGGGTGATTATGTTCTCATTTCCACCCTCAGACTGCAAAAGGAGAAAGGTCAGCTAGTCTGGGATCCCTTACACAGTTGTTACAGATGTTTATGGAAGAATATGATATACCAAATCTTTCCCAGAAGTAAAAAAAAAAAAAAAACAAAACAAAAAAAACCCTTGTGAATGAGATATTGAAAACTCTAAATTAGTGGCAGTGAGAGAACAGACTTTTTTTTTTTTGTTAACTGACCCAGAACATTGAATTGATTATGTAATTTAACATCACTGTTCTATTTGATAGGTGCCTATTAAACTGTACCCTCCTACATTATAGTCAATTGCAAACTCTAGAAATGAAAGAACATATTTATTTTGCTTGGAATTTGCAATTTTCTGCCTTATGAACTATTAGTAATTTGTAATTTTTTTCTCCAAGGGGAGCCTATTACCCCAGGAGAAATGATGATCACCCTTACTTGAATCATGCAGTCTTAAACTCTTCTTTTTACATTCCCTGCTGCAAGCAGATATGGAATTCAAGGAGCTCAATTTGCCCATATATGGAGTGTGCTTTGTAGCCTTGGAAAAGATTGTGCCCTACTCAGACTCACTGCCTCCTCTATCTCAGGGAAAGTCAGGAGGCCACAGAAGAGGAACTCATGGAGGAGCCACCATCAGCTGACAAATAGAGGACAATGAGCTTCAAAGAGGGTACAGATTTAAAAAAGAAAAAGTTTGTTGAAAATGCAGATTCTCAGGCCCCACTTCAGATCAACTGAGTCAGAATATCCAGTCCAGATGATTCTCAGGCTCTGTAAATTTGAGAATGATATTCACCTAGAAATGTAATACCTATAGGGCCTGGAAAACAGGGAATAGGAGTATTTTGCTCAGTAAAGAACATTTTTAATCCTCCCTCTGGTATGATATGTCATTCTCAGCAGAGTCCTATTTGAGGTAATCTCACACCCGCTATGGTTTATCTTTCAAAGTTCAAGACGGTGTGTGAGTCTTCATCCCAGCATACCTGAGTTTCCCTCAGATCCTCTAAATTAAACTTAAAATTCAAATAATGGTCAAGCCCCTGTATGGATGATCTTTCTCCAGCTGATTATTTACTATGTGGGTTGAGTCCATGAGGATACTATTTATTGTCTTTACTTATTCTTTTAAAAAATTGAACACTACTATACAAATCCCTTCTACTATTTTCCACTGTGGGTATTATCCTTCCACATTCCATTTCAGCCAGTGATGACGGCTGGGACCTGACCCCGGGCAGAGCTCTCCGAAGAACATACCAGCCAAATTATGCTTCCAAAATTCCCAGTAACAATTGAAAAGAGCCAAGGAGGCCAGGTGCTGGGCAGGAGGATATTTTAGGCTTGGCTGATGGTCCAAATTGGATCCTTCCTCTGCCTACCAGAACTATCCATTAAGGAAGAGTGCCTTGTATCTCTCTCCCTGCCTTTCCATCTCCCCTTTCCCTGACTTTGTACTCCCTTTTCTTGAGTTGTGTGCAATTATTTTTGTACAATGTAAAACACTGTATGTATATAACCACTTGACTGACAATACGAAAGAACTGGGTGTCTGAAAGGAAGGCCTAGTGGGTTGTGCCTCTAATGATGCCTTTTTTTTTTTTTTTTTTTTGCCTTGGTAAAGACTATGGCTCATTGGATGAACTGTGGGGACAGTGGGCATTGATGAGTTATACAGGGATCTAAGAAGTGAAAATGGTTCTAAGCTAATTATCAAAGTCAGATGTTAGGGACAGAGCATTCAAATGCCTTCAGTGTTAGGGCATCAGCCTAGGGAAAGGTCATCAGTACAGGAAAAGCCAACCTCCATTTCCCCAATCCTGAGGGCTTTTAGAGAGAGTGTAAGAATCCTCCCTTGTCTTCTATATTCTACCACATCCTTGAGCCCAATCAGCTTATTACAACAATGTGCTTTCACCTGCCCTTTCTTTTCCTCTCTATACCCTCAATAGCAGCTCAGTTCCTCAGGAACTCTCGCATGCTCTTGATCGTTCTTACTCGCTGAGGGAGAAAATCTCTGCCATCTCTGCCTCAGATACAACGCCCTCCAGTCCACATCGCTGCTGGCGTGACTTCTGGTAAGAGTTCTTACACCTTACATGACTCTCCCTCCGTCAAAGAGTCTAAAGTCTTTTGACATACGTCAAGTTCCAAAATACCTCTTCAGACTTATAAGATCCTTCTATACACTCTATGTTCCTGCATATCCAACATCTTAGTCCTTCCAAAAATGCCGTTTCTTTTTATACTTTCATAACTCTTTCTCTCCTGAATGCCCTTCTCACCCCTGCAAGCATTTTGAAATGTATATGCTGTTTAAGGCCCAGATAAAAAAGTCACTTCTTCTGCTACATTTCCCTGATTTCCTTGGTAAGAATTCTTCTTTGATAAGAATCGCTCTGTACTATCGTAGCACCTATTTCCCATCCTATGGCAATACGTCCTATATTATAGTTGTTTGTTTTCCTGTCTGTCTGCTAGACGTTAAACTCCTACAGGTTTGGGATGAGCTTACCCATACTTGCACACGCGGCAGTGTCCAGGACTGTACCATGAGCATAGCACAGCTCACTGAATGCTGGCTTGTAATAAACGCAGGACCCATGCTGATGCAGGCAACTACTTTCCACTGCTTGCATAACTGATTTGCAATCTTCACTTTTACAGAAAGTCTGTAGGAAGGGAAGGGGGAGGTGAGACCAAGGTGGAAGGTAGTAGAAATTTTTGAAAGACACCTACCCTTCAAAGTTCACCTTTCATTACTCCCCACAAAACCTACACGAAGACCCTCTTCTGGGTTCTTTCTCACCTCCTCTCTCACTTCCGGCTTCTGCACTTCTTTCATATTCTTATCTCAGTTGCACATAGCTTCTTGGAAGTGGTTTTATTACAATACATTTTAATGCATTTGCTGGTCCATTAACACGTTCTTGCATCCAGCTATGTCAGATAAGCACTGAAAGAATTTTATTTTTTCTCAATTAAGAGAAGTTGCAACTCCAGAGACAACTGACAGGGTTCTAGGTCTAGCCGGGATGCAGTAACACTACAACAAAAAATGACAACATTGCTATGCCTTGGCACCAAGTATTCATGTGGGTATACTGAAAACCTGAGCCTGAAACAAGGAAACACCTCCTGCAGCCAGTAAATCCCCCAGACAGGGTCCACAGCAAGTTCTAGATCCTGAAGATCAACTAGAAGATTTACCTTCAAAACTGAAGTAAAAGAGTAAAAAGTTGTAAGATTCAGGAGAAAAATTACTGCAACAGACAAATTTCTCTAGTTCTACCCCTCATCACCCCCTAAGGAGGTTGGGGAACATCGAGTCCAGGACTCTTGTTTCTGCTACAGATCAAGAGGGACTGGGTACTAGAGTCTGGGGAAAGAACTGAGGAATACTTTTCATACTAAAAAGCAAAGAATTAAGAGTTCCCAGATAGCAATTCATATAGGAAGAAAAGAGAGAAAAAAGGCAGAGGAAGGAAGGTAAAGGAGTTAGAATGTAGTGGAAGACCATGCTCTCTGCCATGTGACAAAATTTTGTGTGGAAATTCACGGATGTTCTAAATTTCTTTCTCCAAGTTGAAAACAAAAGAATTCAAGTTGCCATTTAGAGGTACCAGAGCTAAAGAGGGAGAAGACAAGGGCCTGGACAAATCTTGCCTTAAAGGTCAAGAAAGTTGAAACTAGCCATATGAAAACCCTTATTTAATCTGAAAAAAATGATGCACTTGGTAAAATATTGCTAGTGTCTTTGAAGTGCCAAAGAGTGTGATAATTTGTATTCCTTATAAGTGAAAAGAGACACAGAGAGAGAGAGAGAGATCCTATAAGTTTATTTTTAAAAATCTTATCTCTGTCCTGAAATACTATTCATATTTACCATTTTGTAATAGTTCTTTTACCAAATGGGAAGTCCACAGATGGCAAGGAAGAACTGGGATTGGATTTTCTTTTTTCAGTCATCTTGACTTAAAAATGGAGTCTCTCACCTTGTTCTTGGAAGCACTGATCATATATGCTCATGGCTTTGCTGTTACTGAACTCTTTTGTCTGCTTCTCCTAATGTAGAGGAGATAAGCCTCAGCTCTTTGAATATTTGAAAGAAAGACAGAAACTTTCCTAGCAGAGACCTAACAAGTCAGTATAGAATATATCTTATGACTTGATGTACTCTTAAGTCAAAAATAAAAAATACTTTGTTGGAAAAATAAGAAAAAAAAAAAAAAAAAAAAAACACTTGGACTGAGTCTACCTCAGAGACCAAAATATTTGTTCACATCTGTAAGAAAAGAGCCAACTAATTAATTTAGGGCCTGGCAAGAAGGGAGTCTCCCTTGTTATTTTGTCATGAGTGATTTTCAGCAGGCCACCAAGCATTAGCCCTAGGGATTCACCAGACATTTGGGGAAGGTTTTGGATTCTTTACATCCTAGAATTGAATCAAGTAAGTCTAGAAATCTTTAGGAGAAAGAGTCCCAGTTGACATCTAGGTTATATGAAGATTAAGGAGACATGAAGGTTAGGCAATCATGGCAAAAGAAGAGAAAATGGGGCAAATTGCAATCATTAGCCAGTGATACAGACAATTTAATGTAATATGAGAAAGTGATAGATAAAGGGGAGTTTCAGAAATAGAGGATAATAAGATTTGTGAAAGGATTTGAAGGTCAAGAGTAAGATTCTGACATGTATCCCTTGTTTCTCCAGACCTCTCTGGCCTTTGGGACATTTGAGTAATTGTGTGCTAAGCTCCTTCCCAATTTGGCTGTTGCTATAGCAGAGCCTTGTCCTTTTTCTTCTGAGTCTTAGATCCTAGAGGCCCTCTGGGTGGTTGTACTCAGCCTTCCTCCAAAGACAACAGGGAGTCTTTCTTCTGATCAAGCATGTACGAGATGGGCTTTGAACAGCAACTGTAGCTTTTCAGGTCTCCATTTGTT
Source organism: Lutra lutra (assembly GCF_902655055.1). Classification (NCBI taxonomy): domain Eukaryota; kingdom Metazoa; phylum Chordata; class Mammalia; order Carnivora; family Mustelidae; genus Lutra; species Lutra lutra. The sequence continues at coordinate 34,895,582 of NC_062290.1, read as the reverse complement.
CCTGGCCAGTGAGAGCAAGAACCCTCTGTGTGTGTGTGTCTGTGTCTGTCTGTGTACTCACTATAAAATTTCTGAGCAAAGCTGGGTAAGTGGTGCCTGTGACCTAGACTCCTTTTTCTGGCTTTACTTTGGGCAGCAGATATCATTCCCTATCCAGTTGCTGACATAATTCTGAAAAGCTGGTCTTGTTACAATTTTCTTTCTTTAAAAAAAAAAATTATTTATTCGAGATAGAAAGTGAGAGAGCGAGCATGAGCTGGGTAGAGAAGCAGAGGGAGAGGGAGAAGCAGGCTCCCAGCTGAGCAGGGAGCCCCACATGGTGCTCGATCCCAAGACTCTGGGATCTTATTTGAAGCTGGACTTAATATATGGTTAGTGTTTATCCCAAACCTCTGCCTCCATTATAGCATGTGCATGCACACGGAGATATTCCTTGTGGCCAACACAATGAAAAGAGTGCCGTATTCCATGAAAGGTGATTGTTCTGGATCTTCCCTGCCCAGGATTTCCACATAATATTCTACTCCGGCATCTAAAAGTTTCTTCTCTTCCATCTCTTGATTCTGGACACCTTTTCTCACCACTTTCATTTCTTTTCCTGAACCTGATGACAGGTTTGCCTCCTGAGGTTTGAGTCCTGAACACAACCAGGACATATTTGACCATTTCCCTTTGGCTCTTCAGACTTCTGCTCACTGAAACAAGTATCCAGTCCCAACCTCAGCCTGGACTACCTTGGCAGCCTGCCAGAGCTCCAAGTCAGAGAGACCTCAGACAGTGTTAGGTGACTGCACAAAATTTGCAAAATGTTGTACTTGGAAGGGTGGTATTACCAGTATAAATGAAAAGGACACCATCTAAATACTTTCACAAAGTTGCATCTCAACACAAGGGGGAAAAAAAAGGAATATCCAACATGTTGTGAACTACAGATTGCAGACTCTACTATCAGCTACTTGGGACCAAGCTCAGATGTTTTTATAATCGAAGACAACTCTTGGGACCTTTTGAATTTCTCTTTACAAATATAAAATACAACTTAAAAAACAGTTCAGCAACCATCAGATAGGTTAGAACCCCACAGACTACTGGAAGCCAGTGACAGGAATAATCTGGGACAAATAATCTGTACATGAAGAGGATAGAGAGAGAAAGGGGGGAGTGGATGATGCCATTTGTGCAGAACAACTAGGGGAATACCAAGAATTCAAAAACATGGGAAAATGGCAGGATTCCTTGACCTCAGAAAACCTGCTGATTACAGGAGGCAATGTTGTGACCCAGGGGAGGGCTGGACTCAAGAGTTAGGCTGCCTGTTCAGATCCCAATTCTGCTACTTGACCTTTGGCAAGTTCCTTAGTCTCGACCTCAATGTTCTCATCTATAAAATGTGGATAATAACGTGAGCTACCTCATGGAGTTGAGATTAGGATCAGGTGAACTGATATGTGCCAAGTGTTCAGTACGTGGCTTGACACCAGGTAAATGCCATGTCGGTGTTGGTGAGGAAAATCAAATGATGTGAGGGGTCAAGGGTGGGGTCAGGAGCAGAGAGCCTGTAGTGGTACCTGGAGGGGGCAAAAGGAAGTACCCCAGGACCTCAAGATTTTACTTTCCTCTTTTTCATTCCCTAACTCCTCTCTAATCACAATTCTACAGCCCACTACCTCCATTCCTGAAAGGCTCATCACCTGAGATAAGTTTAAGCAGCTTGCAGCTCTCACTTGGAAACTCCAGAAAATACGTCTTGCCTTCCAAACTCCTCCCTGCTATTCCTTCCTCTGCAGGGAGGAGCAACTTCTCCCCACCCAGAATTAGAGAATGTCCACCTGCCAGTACCTACAGGAAACAGAAATCACAGGCAAACTCTCTCTAGGTATAAATGACCTATTCTATCTCTCCAGATAGGAACTTTTTATTGGACTGTTGAGGAATTGACCCTGGGCTTTGAGATAGGAAGACAAGGAGAACTTTAGAGTCTGAACGGGGAGGTGCTAAGGCAGAAGGCAGAATGCTTCAGATGAGTGCCTGAGGCTGCCCTTCCCAAAGCAGAGAGCCAGGACCAACCAGGACTTTGAGACCAAACAAACCTACGTTGGAATTTGTGCTTTCCCTCTTATTTGTTCCTTGAGAAGAGTTTCCCTCTTATTTGTTCATCTGTACCTTGATTTTATTGGTTTTCTCAAAAAATAGGCATAATAGCATCATCTGCCTCAGCTGACATAAGGATTAAGTGAGATCACATTAAAAAAAAAAATCCCCAGTTGCATAGTTGCCATTTAGTCCATATCCAAACTTCAACTGTCCCCTGCTTCCCCCACCCATCCAGGCGCTCTTCACTACTCGTCTTTGCCTTGGCTGCATCACTTCTGATGCCCTTTATAAACCTGCCAATTCTGTTCAGGCCCAGCCTAAAGGATTTGGCTTTTGAGTGTAAAAAGATAATTGCAGGCTCCAGGTTGTGTCATTTCGGCCAAGTCACCACACTAGAACTTAATGCCAAACCTAATTGCAGTTTCCATCTCTCCCCAAGATATAGTCTTAAAAGTCAGGACTCTTCTGATCAAGATCAGTGAGGTAATCTCTCACATGGACCCTTTCCATCCCCCAAATGATGAGGTAATCGTCCTGATAAGACCCCCTTCCAACCCTTCTAAGGGAAAGAAAGTGACCTTGCCTGAAACAAACCTTTCTTTTCTTTTGCTGTTAACTCCTTGCCCCCACCCACCTTTCTATAAAAAACTCCCATTTGTATAACTCCTCAGTATTCTCCTCTACTTGCTAGACAGGATGCTGCCCCTTTCTCTAATCAATAAAGCCAATTAGATTTTCAATTTTACCTGGTTAAATTTTGTCTTTTAACAAGAGTCAACTATGAACAAAGTTATCCATCAAGACTTGGTTGAGCTCTGGCTAGATAAGACAGTAAACTTTTATCTGCCATCACTTTATACCACCCAGAAAACTACTGTAGTATCACTCCAGCTCTCTTGCTGCAAGCTTTGTGGCAGTCATTTGCACAGGGAAGTGGGCCCATTTCTTTTTCCTGTTTTAAATACCCACAGGCAGTAATCCTCATTATGGGCCAGTGGCTCGGAAAATGCTATTATTAAATCAAAACTATTTGCAGTAAGGGGAAGGACTCATCCATTACTATAAAGTTTGTTGCTTATCCCTGGGCATTACAAAAACAAATGGTGGCCAAATCTCTTCAAGCCCAGAACTTCCAAACTTAGTCTCATGGCAAGTCCTCCTGGGCCATGCTAGAAGAGATGAGACTTCTGCCCCAGGAGGAAAATTCCTGGGATAAGTATAATTTCTCATGGGAGATCTGACTCGGCCCTGAATGTCAGGGGCAGTGGCACTGCCATGGGAGCCCGAAGGCCTGGCTGTAACTCAGAATGGACTGATGCCTACCAGTTTGTTTTCTGAAAAGTATTAGGAAGGCTTACTTCTATGGGACTCCTGTTCCCTCTTGTAGAAGACTGAGCACTGACATTGGAGTCAGACACACCTGGTTGGTGATTCCAGCTGTACCACTTACTGGGACAAATTTAGACAAATGACTGAAAGCCATGTTGGCTTCAGCCATGTTGGATCAGAACATGTCTTACCAGTCATAGTCAAACCTCAGGTTACAGATCTTGAGTCTAAAAAGAGTTCATGCCTAATCCTGGCTGGGCTCCAGTTATTCTAGTGTGTGTTGATAGGGTCTGTGCTATGGTGAAAGCTGATAAGACTCACCTGACACACTTCACTCTTTCAGTTACCAATGACTCAGACATGGAAGCTGAGACCAACTCTACTGAGTCATGAGGATCCTAATTGTGGCTGCTAGTTAGAATCTGGTGATTTTTTAATTTAATTTTATTTATTTATTTCTCAGAAAGAGAGCACAAGCAGGGGGAGTAGTAGACAGAAGGAGAAGCAGCCCCCCCTGCTAAGCAAGGAACCTGATGTTGGGCTCCATCCCAGGAACCTAGAATCATGACCTGAGCCAAAGGCAGACACTTAACTGTCTGAGCCACCCAGGCATCCCAGAATCTGGTGACTTAACAGAAATATTATGACTCTTCCTTGAACTAATTAATTTAGGATCTCTAAAAGTGGAGCCCAAACATCTGTATGTTTTTTAAAACTCCCATTCCTAATCCCCTGGGATTTGTCCTGAGGATTTTTTTTTACCTGAACTCCATGGTCCATGGTCTAATAAAGTCTGAATGTTTATCTATGAAAAGTTAACCAAGTAATGATGTGATACCTTTCTGGTGTAGAAGTCGTTTAAAATGCTATAATTGTTATTTAACTAAGTTTCCTCAGAAAAGTGGATGGAAAAGCCTCGGTCATTTTACTTCCCAGACAAAAAGGAATTAAAAGTTCTAGAATAAATTGGGATTCTTAGATTCCAGAGTGGGTTAGAGTAAGGGCAGAATTGCAAAGCATAAAGCCTGGTGCATTTCTTTATGGAATAAACATGGTTGCCTTCTACACTGTTCTAGGTGCTAGAGATTCAGTGGTGACCACAACAAGTTTTCTCTTACTAAAGGGACTTATAAGCTAGTTGTCAGAGAGACAAAACATAAAATTAAACACATTAATCTTAGCTGATATGAATTGGTCCAAGAGACCATACCTGGGGAGAGCAAGGTGGGTGGTTTAACTGAGACATAATCCAAAGAAGCTGAAAAGGGGCAGAATCCAGGTTTAGGATTACCAAGCCAAAACACTGAGAACAAGAAGCTAGAGAGAATAGGCATTTTGCCAGAACCTGTTTCATTCAAGGCCTGCATCAGAGAGGGACTGACTGAGGTATAGACATCACTCCTCCACCATGTTATAACATGGTATAGAAAGCATGGTATGGTCAAGCATTTCTCTCAGTGATTAATGGGGCAGTGAAAAAGCAGAGCATCCAGATGCGATGTGAGGAACGTGGGCCAGTACTTCCACTCAGGCCTACTTCTCTAGGTGATCTGTCTACAACCAGCCCCTGGGGTGTTTTCTATCTTTCCCAGTCCTCTTGTGTACCCTAAGGAGACAGACCTATGCAATGCAGCCTTTCTATCCTTGCTACTTTAAGTGAACCCAGCTATTAACACAATGCATGCTGGAAAAGCAGAATACTACTGCAGGCATTGACAGCATGTCTCCATTGGTGCCCATTGTGTTTTCTTGCTCCTATTTCCTGGCAATTTCTATTCTCTCCCAAATTTGGTTTTGTTGCTCAGTACACTGTCCACTGTCCTTCAGCAAGCCTTTCCTGCTGTGCATTGATGAATTAGCCAGTCAGGCCTTTCTTTCCCCCTACAGTGTTTGGTGTTAGTTCTCTAGTATCAGTACTCCCAGTACTCCCTGCCCCACCCTATTCCCACCTCAGCCCTGTGCACTAGAGCTGTAGTATTTGACTGATGACAGCCTTCTGTGACTGTCTTAAGTGACCTCAAGGAGAAACCAAAACCAGGAAGAACTGGAAAACCAGCTGAATGGAGGCATACAACCAATATTTTTAAACAATCAGATACAATAGACAAATAATGTATTAAGATGACCTAATGTCTTTCTCACATCTATATGGAAATCAGTAAATAAACCTTAATTTTTACAATTATAACAAATTATACCTTGTGATTCACAAATATTTGAAGAACTGCTTCTAAGAATGTATACACTTTATTCTTTCTTATAATCCCTGTAGTTAGTAAGCTTTCAAGTTCTTCAGAGCAATCTAAAAGGCTATTTCCCAGGAGATAGTTCTCAATAAAACAAAGAATAAAATATTTACAAACTTATTTTGAGGTTGGCTTTCCTTCGGGCCACAGCCCTGGGGTCTGGCCCTCTCTGGGGCTGTACTTTTCTGTGGGATTATACTGGAGGTGAAAGCTGTGAAGGGAGATAAAGGTCTAGCACCCAAGTTAACTGTGGAGGGGTAGGGGGAAGAGGGAAATGCAGGTGTTTCCCTATACCAATGAATAATGCCCCAACACCAGCTAGGTGTCCTGTAATTTCACTCAAGAGATGATTAATGCTGGAGATAAACATCACCTTCCACAGGTGAAGAACTGCCCCCGCTCCCCCACTTCCCTACTTCAGACACTAATCACATATTGAAGTTGTCACCTGGGCTTCCAACTGACCAGCTATAGATTGGAGTTTACAACGACCCCTTCCCCAGGTTAAATTAATTTGTGAGAGTGGCTCACAGAACTCAGAAAAACATTTTTTCTCATTAGATTGCAATTTATTATGGAAAGATATAACTCAGGTGCAGCCAGAAGGAAGACATGCATAGGGCAAGGTGTGGGGAGAAGACATAGAAGCTAAGCATGCAGCTCTCCACACATGCCCAAGGGTTTACCAACTCAGAAGCTCTCCAAATCCCACCCTTTTGGGTTTTTGTGGAAGCTTCATTACAGACGCATGATTGGCTACAGTCTGTGGCCAGATGTAGCCAGAATCACTGAATCAATGATTCATTGATTCAACTTCTAGGCCCTCTCCCCTTCCCAGAAATCAGGGGGAGGGATTGAAAGTTCCACTCCTTTCTTCAGGCTTGGTCCCCCTGGCAAGAAGCCCCAATTCTTAGGTACTTTCCAAATTTACCTCATTAACATAAACCCAGTTGTGGTGGAAAGGGGCTTATTATGAATAATGAGATATCATTTCACCTTTATGGCTCTGAAGGTATTTCAGGAACTGAGAACTAGAACCAAATATTATGACAAAAGGTGTTCCCATTGCTTTCGTCACTCAGGATGATGTTTTGGAAGTTGTGAGTCAGGAACAATGGACAACAAACAAATACATATGAGAAATATATTTTGATCATCTGAGTGCCCAGATATATATTTCCATAAATCACAACATCACAGGAGGCAAAGTGGAAACTCTGGGTGGGAACTGGGAAGAGACTTCTTCCTGCCTTTGACATGGTGTTGAATTCATAAAATGGCAGTGAGATTATGAACAATGACTTGTAATATATATAATCGAGACTATGAAGCCTAGAACTGAACCCTGGAGGTGCTTGTCATCTACTCACCAACTCCTTCATTCTACAGAGGAGCTCACTGAAGCCCAGAAAGTTATTAAATCACCATTCTACAGCTTGTTAAAAATAGTTCTGTTTCCCAGTCCAGCATATTTCAATTAAAATCAGAATCTGTCACAGCTTTATTTTGTTTGTTTGTTTGTTTTTTAAACTAAGGTATAATTGACATAAACCATTATATCAGTTTCAGGTGTACAACACAATGATTTAATATTTGTATATACTGAAAAATGATCACCACAATACATTAACATCCATCACTATGCATAGTTACAGAATTTTTTCTCATAATGAGAAGATTTATTCTTTAAGCAAATCTCAAATATATAATTGGTATTATTAACCCTAGTTGCTAGGTTTTGGGTTTTCAGAACCTTAAATATCACCTCTGCCTTCTTCAAACAAAAAGATTGCAATTGTTAATCCCTTCACCTAGTAACATCAGGGGGGACCAGCTATGATTTTGGCCTCTGGAGCCCCTTTTACACGGCCTACCATAAAATGATTCTCTCTAGAGTTATACAGAGCAGAGGTCCTATTGGATGGAATCTATGCATCAAGACTGAAAGATTTTCAGGAATTTGTACTTTGGTGATATCACCAATAGTTTAGGGTCTGGATCTCAGTCTCCTACTCAAACTGATTCTTGACCTAGGTCTGGAATATATACATCAGAATGCCATTTTTCCCCATTTATTATCAGAAACAGAACTGTCAAGCTGTTAAAGTGGGTCACTGGTTTGGCTAGATGAATTAAACACAAGAAAAACAATCTAGTTGAATTAAAAGCTTTGCAGGACATAAACATTAAAACAGTGTGATACTCCATCCATAAGTAATGCAGGATAAAACAAATGTCTTATGTTTCCCACAAAGACAATGTTGATACATTTTTCTTTAAATACTAACTTCTTTCCAAAAATCTTTTCCTTGTTGTTCCTACAATATTGATTCCTGGACTGACTTTTGGGGAAATCAGTAGTAAGTAATTATCTTCCTTATCCCAATCTTCCTAAACCCACACACAGGAATCAATGTATATGAAAGATACATATTTATATTTGGGTTATGTTAACAAAGAATGATACCTAGTGTCCATGTCTCTTTAACCCCCACCTTTGCTTTAGAATGGAAAAGTCTGCTTGAACAGGCAATGTGTCTCAGGATGTTGATGGCTGATGTTGTTACTAGTCTCCTGTTCTACCTCCTTTAAATTGCTTATGCAAGGGGAGCAAGAAGGCCAAATAGAATTTCAGTATCTTATTCTATTGAATGGGATGCAGAGCAGTGATATTATTTAACAGGATTCCATCTTATTCATATCTTTAGGAACAAGACTATTGCCCTTGCGGCATTCTTTCAATATTACTACAGTACACATTGTGTAATTTCTTATCTAATCAGATACTTTGGTGTTTGGAAGGGCCTAATAATAGCAACTTTTCCTGAGTCCAAATTAAGTGATAAGTAAGAGATAAGAAAGTGATAGATGAAGATCAAAATATCAGTTTTTATTATTAATAAACTGAAGATTATGGCTATAAATTTGTGACCAAAAGAGCTTATTACTATCCTTTGCCTCATTCTCTGCCTCTCAGTTAAGTTCCAAGGACAGCTCACTTGAAGCAAAGTTTGATTCCACAAAACAGATATAGCAAGCATTTCAAACTGCATTGGTCCTGAATATTTAGTATTTAGGATACTAAAAATCCTCTTTATGGAAGGTTTCTTCATGGAAACTTTTTAAGTGAATATATCTTATTTGTTAATAAACTTTGCTTTTCTTTTCTTCATTTTTTGTATATAGTGTTATGTGTATGCATTTAGATATATGATTATATGTGTGTTTGTATATGGGTGTGTTTGTGTGTATGTGTGTGTATATACGTATATAACAGATTGGAGATATAGATACATATTTGTTTTTGAGTGAATTAATTTCCCCAGATCAGTTACTTACAGAAATGTAGAAGAACCAAGGCAGCTTTTCAGGCTAGCAGATTTTTACAACAAAAAGCTCTCAATTTTTCAGTGATCACAAAGATATCCTGATTCTTTTGAATATGATTTTTCTGTGCTACTTCAGGTAGCCCTGCCTCCTCTGCTTCTTTTAAAAAGAATGGGTTAAGGATAGGATCTTCTCTATCACCTCATACTTCCCAACCTCCACACCATCTAGAGATCAAGGAACATAGTTTTGGCCCCTCAACACATTCTGTCTACCATTAGGGAATAATAGTTTTTGTGGGCAGTTCCTGAGACCTGTTTTAGACAATTTTCTTTCCACTGAAATTTATCTTCCACTTGTTTCTACCCACCCTTAGGGAGCTTCAGTGAAAAATTAGCTATTTTTGGTTTCTTTTTAAAATATTTTGGAGCCTGCCTCCTAATTTTAACAAAAGCTGAGTTTTCAATATTTTCCATTATTTTTGCTGCTTTTGGATGGTTTCCAGAAGAAAGGGAAAATGCTAAATCTGTTCAGCCATTCTTTTTTTTTTTTTTTTAAAGATTTTATTTATCTGACAGAGAGAGATCATAAGTGGGCAGACAGGCAAGCAGAGAGAGAGAGAGGAGAAAGCAGGCTCCCCGCAGAGCAGAGAGCCCAAAGTGGGACTCGATCCCAGGACCCTGAGATCATGACCTGAGCCGAAGGCAGAGGCTTAACCACTGAGCCACCCAGGTGCCCCCTGTTCAGCCATTCTTTACTCTTAATATGAATATGAACATTCTTTACTCTTAATATGAACTCTTAATATGAAGCCAAGACTCACCAGATATTTTGAAGGAAGCATCTCACACTACAAAGTAAGATGAAAGCAAAGAGACAAATTGAAGTAAACTGGAGGAAACGGAGATAAAGGGTAGAATAAAACTTAATTTTTTTTCTTATAAAGGTAAAAGAACATAAAACATCTATGAAATAATACCAGGATGTTATATGCAGATATAACCAGAGAACTCTAAAAAGATATTGAAAATTGAAACTTAATATCAGAAATTTTAAAATTCAAATACAAGACGTTATTTACTCTTTGCTGTTAACTTAAAAAGCTTTATTTATTTTTTTTAATTTTTTTTAAAGATTTTATTTATTTATTTGACAGAGAGAGATCACAAGTAGACAGAGAGGCAAGCAGAGAGAGATAGGAGGAAGCAGGCTCCCTGCTGAGCAGAGAGCCCGATGCGGGACTCGATCCCAGGACCCTGAGATCATGAGCTGAGCCGAAGGCAGCGGCTTAACCCACTGAGCCTCCCAGGCACCCTAAAAAGCTTTATTTAAAAAGATGAAACAATTCAACAAAAGAGATGAAAGGTAAAATTGAGAAAATTTCCCAAAAGGAGAGCAAAGCAAGAAGGAAAAAAAGGAATAAATACAAGAAGGAATTCAGGGAATCATTTAAAGTGATTCAGTGGTTATAAATATTCTAGAAAAAGAAGCAGAGAAAAGGAAGGAGGAAAATGATCATAAAGTGACAAAAGAGAAGTGTTACAGAATGGAAAGACATGAACTTTGGATACTGAGTTTCTAGCACCTGAGGAAGATATAGCTACACTAAGATACATTGTTCCAAAACTGCAGAGCTAGGCATTAAGAAGCCAGCTTAAAAGACTGTGTACAGAGGGTTCCTGGGTGGCTCAGTTGGCTGAGGGTCTGTTTTTGTATCAGGTCATGAACCCAGAGTCCTGGGATGGAGTCCCACATTGGGCTTCCTGTTTAATGGGAGCCTGCTTCTCCTTTCCCTTGCCACTCCCTCTGCTTGTGCGCTCTCTCTCTCTCTCAAATAAATAAATAAAATATTTAAAAGTCTGTGTAAAGAAAAATAATCACAGTTTGCCTAGAAAGGATTAAAAATTCAAAATGGTTTTTGATCTCCAGGGCCACACTGGAAGGTGGAAGATAACAGTGCAATGTCTTCAAAATTCTAAAGGTTATTTTTCAATTTATCATGGTTCACCCATACAAAATAACACTCAAGCCTGAGGTTAAATAAAGTTATTTTTAAGTGAAGCATTTCAGAAAGAATGTACCTTCTATCTACTTTTCCCCAGGAAACTGCTGGAAATATACACCATCAAAGGAAGGTCTACACTAAAAGAAGACATAGATCAATTAACAGGTTATCTGACACATGGGAGAGGGATTTCTCAAGATGATGATGAAAGACAGCTGCCAAATGGCTACCACGGAGCAAGTAGGAGGCAGAGGGTTGGGCAGGATGCAGAACTGGTAGATTTCTTGCCTTGTTTGACACTTGTAAGACTCATTTTACAACCAGGAAGAGACTCTACCAATGATTTGGTGACAGAAAGAGAGACAAACCAATAGCCTACCCAATCCTCTTGCCAAAGCAGTGATTAATTCTGGGGAAAACAGGAATTTTACAAGAAATGAAACATAATTATAATACATATGGCTGGGTATAAAATAAATCAACATAGTCAAAACAATGTAAATGCTGAACTTTGATTTAAACAAAAATAATCTTATTGAAACCATCACTCCTCACCTGCTATTATCTATTTATTCTGTCCACCAGCTACTTTCCCCCATAGCTGGTGTCTACCTGATAGTGCATATCTATATTTGTTTGTTTCTGTCTGTCTCCCTCAATAGAACATAAGCCCAATGAAGGCAAGGACTTGGTCTATTTTGGCAACTATTGTATCCCCACATTACCTAGAATACTGCTGAGTACAGTGTATCTCAGTAATTTCTCCTAAGTAAATTAATATAAATTTAGGAATGGAAGTGTGTATGTGTGTGTCTGTGTGGTATTGTGCACATTATGTACAACAGATAATGTCTAAAATAAAACAATGGAAAATAGCAGTAAACAGTGTTGCATAGTGATAAGATTAACTTCAGAAGAGCTATAAGAATTAGCAGTGGTTCGTTTGGAGAACAAAAGTATAGGGACTACTAGCTTTGGTTATAAAACTTGCAGCATTATTTGATGTTGAAATCTGGCATATGTATTATTTTGATAAAAACATAAATTAAAAAAACAGCTGGGGGAAAGTTTAATATTCTCATCTCTTACACATATGATTATATAAGACCTATGTTTCTTTATTTTAATCTTTTTTTTAATTTATTTTCAGCATAACAGTATTCCTTGTTTTTGCACCACACCCAGTGCTCCATGCAATCCCTGCCCTCTCTAATACCCACCACCTGGTTGCCCCAACCTCCCACCCCCCACCTCTTCAAACCCTTCAGATTGTTTTTCAGAGTCCATAGTCTCATTGTTCACCTCCCCTTCCAATTTCCCCCAACTCCCTTCTCCTCTCTAACTCCCCTTGTCCTCCATGATATTTGTTATGCTCCACAAATAAGTGAAACCATATGATAATTGACTCTCTCTGCTTGACTTATTTCACTCAGCATAATCTCTTCCAGTCCCGTCCATGTTGCTACAAAAGTTGGGTATTCATCCTTTCTGATGGAGGCATAATACTGCATAGTGTATATGGACCACATCTTCCTTATCCATTCGTCCATTGAAGGGCATCTTGGTTCTTTCCAAAGTTTGGCAACCATGGCCATTGCTGCTATAATGATTGGGGTATAGATGGCCCTTCTTTTCACTACATCTGTATCTTTGGGGTAAATACCCAGTAGTGCAATTGCAGGGTCATAGGGAAGTTCTATTTTTAATTTCTCGAGGAATCTCCACACTGTTCTCCAAAGAGGCTGCACCAACTTGCATTCCCACCAACAGTGTAAGAGGGTTCCCCTTTCTCCACATCCCCTCCAACACATGTTGTTTCCTGTCTTGCTAATTTTGGCCATTCTAACTGGTGTAAGGTGATATCTCAATGTGGTTTTAATTTGAATCTCCCTGATGACTAGTGATGATGAACATTTTTTCATGTGTCTGATAGCCATTTGTATCTCTTCATTGGAGAAGTGTCTGTTCATATCTTCTGCCCATTTTTTGATATGATTATCTGTTTTGTGTGTGTTGAGTTTGAGGAGTTCTTTATAGATCCTGGATATCAATCTTTTGTCTGTACTGTCATTTGCAAATATCTTCTCCCATTCCGTGGGTTGCCTCTTTGTTTTCTTGACTGTTTCCTTTGCTGTGCAGAAGCTTTTGATTTTGATGAAGTCCCAAAAGTTTATTTTCGCTTTTGTTTCCTTTGCCTTTGGAGACATATCTTGAAAGAAGTTGCTGTGGCTGATATTGAAGAGATTACTGCCTATGTTCTCCTCTAGGATTCTAATGGATTCCTGTCTCACGTTGAGGTCTTTTATCCATTTTGAGTTTATCTTTGTGTATGGTGTAAGAGAATGGTTGAGTTTCATTCTTCTACATATAGCTGCCCAGTTTTCCCAGCACCATTTACTGAAGAGACTGTCTTTTTTCCACTGTATATTTTTTCCTGTTTTGTCGAAGATTAACTGACCATAGAGTTGAGGGTCCATATCTGGGCTCTCTACTCTGTTCCACTGGTCTATGTGTCTGTTTTTATGCCAGTACCATGCTGTCTTGGTGATCACAGCTTTGTAGTAAAGCTTGAAATCAGGTAACATGATGCCCCCAGTTTTATTTTTGTTTTTCAACATTTCCTTAGTGATTCGGGGTCTCTTCTGGTTCCATAAAAATTTTTGGATTATTTGCTCCAGCTCTTTGAAGAATACTGGTGGAATTTTGATTGGAATGGCATTAAAAGTATAGATGGCTCTAGGCAGTATAGACATTTTAACAATGTTTATTCTTCTGATCCAAGAGCATGGAATGGTCTTCCATCTTTTTGTGTCTTCTTCAATTTCTTTCATGAGTGTTCTGTAGTTCCTCGAGTACACATCCTTTACCTCTTTGGTTAGGTTTATTCCCAGGTATCTTATGGTTCTTGGTGCTATAGTAAATGGAATCAATTCTCTAATTTCCCTTTCTGTATTTTCACTGTTAGTGTATAAAAAAGCCACTGATTTCTGTACATTGGCTTTGTATCCTGCCACATTACTGAATTGCTGTATGAGTTCTAGTAGTTTGGGGGTGGAGTCTTTTGGGTTTTCCATATAAAGAATCATTTTTCTTTTTAAGTGAAGAAGCTCATAGGAGATTTTGGGTTTGCTTGGCAGAGTAGGCTTAATTTCTACGTATATCAAGTCAAATTTGTAGCTTGACTGAGAGCAGCCAACTTATGAAATCTTTTCTAAAGAAATGCAACATCTCTTTATGTTAAATACCTTTGGAAGTTCTTCATACCAAGATAGATTTCTTTTTGAAAATCAAGTTGAAGAACAATGGCAAAACAAGACTGTGTTTACCACAAAGTCTTAACACCTCCAATTTTCTGAGATGTGAGGCTTAGCAAGTCTCTCTAAGCCCTCTCAGTTCCTTTACTTATAACGTGGGGGTGATAATATGCATTTCATTGGATTACAGAATTTATCAAATAAGGTTTCTCTGTGAAACCCAGTGTAAGATAGATATTTGATATCTGCTAGTTTTCTATCCTCTCTTTTTTCTTCCCAGGACTGATTGTTACAATGGCTGAATTAGCTAATCAAAAGCCTCATCATCATCAAAATCATCATCGTCATCATTTGTTTGCTGTGCCAGTGACAGGATTTAAACTTCTGTAAGTCTATAAAGAGTTTCAAGGAAGTTTGTACTTCTTTCCACATTATTGCACATTTCCATGGAAATACATGTTCATATATGTCAGTGTCTGGGTAGGGACGATTCATTCACAACATTGTTATTTGTCCCAAAGTCTGTCATGGGAGAAAGAGGACACTCCTGCCAGGCATCACTCATTTGTGCATTCCCCGTGGCACCTACCACTTTACCTAAGGACTCAGTCAATGCCCCGAACTTGGCTGGTACATTCAACAGGTTAATATGGGCCAGTCTGGAGACCCTCTGGTATTCCTTTCCCAGTGTCCTTTAGGGCAGGGGTGGATTCAATACAACTACAAATATAAGAAGATATGTTATCACCTCATATATTGAATTACCAACTTGTTTACTGAAAAGATTACAGACTCTTTCTCTGGCCAGACCCTGCATAATGTATTCCCTAGTGGACCAGCTAGCTTCTCTACAAAAGGTTAATTTCTTCCCCCATTATAGTCTTGTGAATTGTCCCTAGTGGTGTCCTTGGAAAATGAAGAGGAGGTCTAGCTAAGTATTAATGATTCTGGTAATAGGTTCATGATATACCTCCTCTCTCAGAAGGAAAAGATCACTTCATTGACATTTATCAAGGGAGTTTCCACTAGGGACCAAAGCATAGCTGTCATCACTCTCCACCATGGGCACAGTGAAACATGGCAGATTCTCTCCCATCTGCTCTTTGCTACAATTTCCTAGCACAAAAGCAAATGAAGCTACAAAGACACAAGGATGGAAAGAGTATAAACCAGAATTTTAATTTAAAGTGGAATTATTCTAGGGGCGCCTGGGTGGCTCAGTGGGTTAAAGCCTCTGCCTTCGGCTCAGGTCTTGATCCCAGGGTCCTGGGATCGAGCCCCGCGTCGGGCTCTCTGCTCAGCGGGGAGCCTGCTTCCTCCTCTCTCTCTCTCTGCCTGCCTCTCCGCCTACTGTGATCTCGTCTGTCAAATAAATAAATAAAATCTTTAAAAAAAATAAATAAAGTGGAATTATTCTAATTTTACCCCTATAATTTAAGAAAAATATTTACTACATGGCTTGTGTTACTTTTCCTTATTTCCTATATCTTTACATGAAAAAGCTTCTTTGAAATCCAGGAGAATTAGGCAGTCAATCTCACATCAATTTGGTATTTCCCAATGAGGGCAATCAGGTCTCTCCTACATGAAATATTAGATAAAAGACATTTTATAAGACTGTGGCAGAGTAAACTGAGGACTATTTGTGTTCCAACCTCTGCCCCATCAGAAAAGAAATTTGGCATTCTGAAAATAATTATAAGAATTTGCTTGATGAAAGGATCACTGACAAGGAGGTTTTCCCTTAAATGATGCATGAGGTATTCTTTTTCACCCCTTAAAAGAGCTCTAAAAAGGAAAGTATTATATATTCTGCTGTGCCCCAGCCTCCCATCCATGAACTCTATGTTGCCCCACCCAGGGTGCCACTAAAAATGAGTTGGAGAATCACACTGGCCTTAAGAGAGTGTCTCACTCCCTAGATGACAATGGAACTTCCCACAAATTTTCCTTACATCTTCTCCCAGTTTCTACCCACTCACCACCCAGCATATAGATACGGGCTTCTGATCACCATAGGTTCCAAACTGCACTCTTATCTCCCTGTGTATATGTAGTGAAGGTCTGACTCAGGTGAGTAACTGAGAGCCTCCAAGGCCACCAGAATCACATTACCTCCCTTGGCATCCATGCTCAGCAGCTTTGTCAGCTACTCTTTAGTTGAATTACGTAAGGACACATCATAGTTTGAGCATCGTTTTTATAATCTGAGTTGCTGAAAGATTAATAAAGTTTGCACATATAAAATGTTCAACCTAGTGTCTGGCACAAAATAAGTACCAAATAAAAAGGAGTATTAATTTCTATATATGATGTGCTTGATCATAGTATTTTCCCAAGTTTCATCTAAGGATGGTTTTTACTCTCACAACAGACAAGTCAATACCTAGTGATCCCTTCAATTGAAGGTACACTTTAGAAATTTTGGAAAGCAGGGGCGTCTGGGTGGCTCAGT
Organism: Lutra lutra; assembly: GCF_902655055.1. Taxonomy (NCBI): domain Eukaryota; kingdom Metazoa; phylum Chordata; class Mammalia; order Carnivora; family Mustelidae; genus Lutra; species Lutra lutra. Next base: position 34,878,872 of record NC_062290.1, on the reverse strand, counting down.
GGGTTAAGCCTCTGCCTTAGCCTCAGGTTCCTGGGATCAAGCCCCACATCGGGCTCTCTGTTCAGCGAGGAGCATGCTTCCCCCTTTCTCTCTGCCTACTTGTGATCTCTCTCTCTCTCTCTCTCTCTCTCTCTCTGTGTCAAATAAATTAATTAATTAATAATAAAAAAAGAAATTTTGGAAAACATACTAAATGAATGTTAGGAAATGTGGTCTGAGAATACCAAAGCCACATCATCTAGAGCTTATCCCCAGAGGTAACAACTTTCAAAGTTATTCTAAACATGCTGAAAATGTTGAGTGGTGATAAAGTCATTATATTTCTAAAGAACCAATCTCACTAATGTGTGAAAAATAGACTGTAGAGATACAAAAATGGTAAGTTAACCTAAGCAGTTTTGACCTAAGCAGTTGGCTGAATTTTCTAAGATAAGAAAGAGGAAAAATAGAAGATAAGAATCAAGAGCTCTTTTTGTTCAGATACATTTGAATACCTTAAAGCCTATTCTTCTAAGAAAACTTCTGAGAGAGATAATGGGATTGTTGTACATATGAGTCTAACACAGAGAGAATAAAATTCTAGAGCTATAAATGTAGCAGTCTTCAGTATGCAGATAGTATTTTCATAAATGCATCCTGTAACTAGATAAGAGAGTGTGTTGACAGAGAAGAGAAGAAGCTGTAGGGACTCCATTGGTTAGACATTAGGGGTTTAAAAAGATCTGGACAAGAAGTCTGAGAAAAAGTGAATGAGGTAGGGAAAAAAAAATCCCAGAAAAGTATAAAGAACTGGAAGGAAAATGAATATGTTGTTCTAGGAGAAGACAGAGATCTGTTGTATGCCTCTGGTAGTTCAAGTATAAAGAGGAATGGAGGTTGGTCATCAACTGGGTTTAGCAATGGAAATTCACGCATGAATTCTACAAGAATAATTTCTGTAGAGTTGTGGAGACCCAAACACAACTGGAGTGAGTTAAAGAAGGAATAAAGAAGATGAATGAACAACCACAGATATGGACAACACTATCTGGGCGTTTGCAGCAAAATGCGGGCAGAGTTAGATGACAGTGACTGGAGACAAGATAGAAAGGTGTTTTATTTCCTGTTTTTGAGATCAGAGAAATAATGGCACGTTTATATTCTGTTGAAAATAGTCTGGTAGAAAAGATAGAGCTCCTAATGTGATTTTGGAGCAATGGTCTTGAGTAGGTGAGAGAAGATGGACATAGTAGACAAAAAGAATTGGCCTTGGAAAGAAGTGTGGAGAGTTTCTTCCCTGTTTGAATTAATTAGTTCATTGAATTAAATGACTATTTTACCCTGAAGTCTGCTTTAACTAAAAGACCCCTATATAGACAACAGATTGTACTTATAGTGACCATTTATTTATGTCCCCTTGCTTTCCAGCATTTTTTGAAGCCCTACACTTTTTTGAGGACTTTGAGTGCTGCCTTTTCCTGGTGAAAGCCAGACAACTCATTTTCCAGCTTCTCCTCCCAGCTAGAGTACAGTAAAATGATCTAGCTCCTCCAGTCAGACACACACGAGGGGTGATCAGCATAATGGTAAACCTGGCATCAGCTGGGATTACCATAATTGAAAGGCTGCAATGCCTCTTACAGAATTTTGGCATTAGAATGGCAGGCGATGGTGGTTGCAGTGAAGTTGAGTCCCTGGTGCTCAAAAGGCAAAGGCACAAACTGGAGCATCTAGAGCTGGATGATGGCAGGTTTTGTTTTGTTTTGTTTTGTCTTGTTTTTAATCAGATGATCTGTGGAATGATTTAGGATGTTGTTCCTATAAGTTTAGGATTGAGCCCAATTGTTTAGCCTTCCTCTGAGTCTGAGGGAGCTCGTGATTAAGAACTCTGCCTAGCAAACCACGGAGACTCTTAACTATAGCAAATAAACAGGGTTGCTAGAGGGAAGGTATGTGGGAGGATGAAGTAATCGGGTGATGGGCATTAAGGAGGACACTTGAATAATGAGCACTGGGTGTTATAAGCAACTGATGAATCACTAAATTCTACTGCTGAATATAACAGTATATGTTAATTAAATTGAATTAAAAAAAAAAAAGGAAAAAGAAAAAGAGATCTGCCCAGGACAGAGTTTAAGAACTCTAGCAATTGATGAACTGCTGCTCTCCTCAGGTTACTTTTTGGGTTATTTTGTTGTTTAAACATACTCTTTAAGAATAGGAAAACAAACCATGATATTGAGAAATGAATTTTCAACATGGGCAAACATCTGTTAATTCTCAGATCATTTGAGGATAATAGTCATAATGTATTTGTGATATCCCTTTTGTGACATATATGAGATCATAACTGCTGAAGAGAAAATCATGCTAAGTAATCTAACAAAGATAAAGGGGTTAATGGAGACATTGGAACAGACAGAATATTTGAAATGGGTACTTTTCCAGAATATCTAGGCCTTAAATATACAAGCACGTGTGTGCATGCATATGTAGATGTTCACCATGTGCACATGCGTGGAGTCTAAAACCAAAGACAACTTGTAAACAACTAGCCCATCCTCTAGCTGTCACCATAGCAACTGAATCTGTTCATTTTGTGTCTCGAATAACATGTGCAAGTCTGTCTCACTAACAATTCAGAAGGGGACATTGACAAATGATCACTATATTCACCCAGCCATTTAAATAGGAAGGCATTTGGCTGAATTCTAATTTGACCAATGAATATTTAACTGATAATGCTGCCAGATAAGATATTGGCCAAAAGGGAAAGAAGAGAAATGAAGCTGGAGTTTCTATCATGCAAAAATCCTTTAATGAAGGACATGAAAGGACTGTTGTGAATTTGGGGCTGAAATCTGTTCTGTATTGGGAGATGGAAGAGCAGCTGGCCCACAATGTATGAACTTTGAAGTTTCTGTGACCTCTAGAATGTATAAGTCATGGAGGATGTTTTTCCTCCCTTGTTTCATGTTTTGTATACTCCAAAGACTAAGAAAAATATGCCTTAAAATGTTTTAACTTCAAAGCAGCAGAAATAAAACGAACTGTTAAGAGTGTTGGACAATTCAGACTTTGCCCATGTCCTAACCCTGTGAAACTTTTCCTCTTCATAGATTGTATTGCATCATAATATCCAGGAAGAATTTGTTTATTTGAACCTCAGTTCTCAGGAATGTTCAGTACTGTGGCTCAAGGAGATCCCAAATCACATTTTCAAGAAGATTTCATAGGGATATCAAGTATATGTTGCTTCTTAGAATATCGAATCTTTTAGTTTTCACGAGAATTTTCAGAAACAGGTACTATTTTTAATTCTATTTTGTGAATAATGAAACCAAAGTCCAGATTTGTTAAATTACTTGTCCAAGGTTGTACTGAATTAAGTAAAGGAGGTGCTGGGATTAAAACCTGTACTCTCTCTCGAAATCCAGTGCTGAGCCACTATGCTCTACTGTCTTCTACTTTTCTATTTCTCTAATCTTCATCTCTTCTGCCCTTTCTTCTCTTTCCCTGTTAATCAGTTGTTTTCATAAAATACAAAGACATAAATTAGAGGGAGAAAAATAAAATTATATGTATATATATATACATATATATAATGCACACACCTTTATTATCTGCAATATTGGACTGATTACTCAGCGCATTTTTTTTAATTTTAATTTTTTATTTCTTTTCAGCGTAACAGTATTCATTGTCTTTGCACCACACCCAGTGCTCCATGCAATACGTGTCCTCCCAAATACCCACCACCTGATTCCCCCAACCTCCTACCCCCCGCCCCTTCAAAACCCTCGGGTTGTTTTTCAGAGTCCATAATCTCTCATGGTTCACCTCCCCTTCCAATTTCCCTCAACTCCCTTCTCCTCTCCATCTCCCCATGTCCTCCATGTTATTTGTTATGCTCCACAAATAAGTGAAACCATATGATAATTGACTCTCAATGCTTGACTTATTTCACTCAGCATAATCTCTTCCAGTCCCATCCATGTTGCTACAAAAGTTGGGTATTCATCCTTTCTGATAGAGGCATAATACTCCATAGTGTATATGGACCACATCTTCCTTATCCATTCATCCGTTGAAGGGCATCTTGGTTCTTTCCACAGTTTGGCGACTGTGGCTATTGCTGCTATAAACATTGGGGTACAGATGGCCCTTCTTTTCACTACATCTGTATATTTGGGATAAATACCCAGTAGTGCAATTGTAGGGTCATAGGGAAGGTCTATTTTTAATTTCTTGAGGAGTCTCCACACTGTTTTCCAAAGTGGCTGCACCAACTTGCATTCCCACCAACAGTGTAAGAGGGTTCCCCTTTCTCCACATCCCCTCCAACACATGTTGTTTCCTGTCTTGCTAATTTTGGCCATTCTAACTGGTATCTCAATGTGGTTTTAATTTGGTATCTCAATGTGGTTTTAATTTGAATCTCCCTGATGACTAGTGATGATGAACATTTTTTCATGTGTCTGATAGCCATTTGTATGTCTTCATTGGAGAAGTGTCTGTTCATATCTTCTGCCCATTTTTTAATATGATTATCAGCACATTTTTTGTATGTTGGGAAATTACTGAGTGGTCAAGTTACAACCAGAGGTTCTTTGGAAAACATTGAATAGGAACAGGATCGTATAGTTGAAAATCTTAATGGCTAGAGTCATCAAGCTAAGAGAAACCAGGGCACCCATCCAGGGCTATTTGATCTATTGCATCCAATACTAACATGCACCCTCATTACTAACCTTTTCAAGGTCTTACTAAAATGCTTAAATCTTTTTTTAAAAATTGGCTCTAAATACAAAAGAAAATTGCAAAATCTAAATTCTTAGATGTTTACTTCCATGTCTGCAAAACAAAACATATGTCAACTTCACTCATTATTATATTGTGTTATGCTTGAAAACACTTTGCAAGCATCTCAGAGCATGTATGATAATTTCTGAGAAATTACAGAAAAATGATAGAAGAGTGACTTATAGTCACATATTTTTGAAAGCAAATTAATAAATTTCTTTTCCAAAATCTTTATCCCAAAAGTATATGTTTAATGAGACTGTGGTACATTTAAATATGTTCCATATGGTGGGGAGGTAGGACCTATAAAGTCTGAAAATGGCTTTGCATCTATATTTGCATAAGGATATTCTTGATGCTGATAGAGATGAATTCTGGATTGAGGTGACCAAGAATCCCTTCTCCTTGGACAGTTAAAGAGATATGCCTCACCATATAATTTTCTTGAAGAAGAGTTACCTTCTTTACAATATTGCTGGGTAATTACTGATGCTTGAGGGCCTCATTTTCCCCCCATGGTCTACGTCCTACTATTTGTCTTTCCTTAGTCTATGATGCACTTAAGGTTTGTTAGTTGCCAAATAAATTGATGATTCCTCCATTCCAGAAAATATTATTAATTGGTCTCTAGAATGCTACTCCAACACATCTTGGCATTCTTTAAGTCACTTCAGTATTAAGTGAGGCTACATTAGCATAACAATTCAGGCTGCATTAAACAGCCCAGGGAAGAAATTTGCCAGTTTAGATCCCGAGGCAGACATTTCTCTATAAAAAGTCTTAATAGGCAGATTCACTGTGGGACATTCAGGCAAAGCATTGGTCAGTCTGGCTCACTCTGAAGCAATTAATGGGTAACCAAGATTCTGTTATTTCTAAAAGCAGTGGTCAAAATGGGGCCTTTGTTGTCTCTGGTTATTTAGTGCTTTCAACATATGTGGTCTGATCTTACATCCCTAAATCTGCACAAGAAATGGTTTTCCCATAGGTTTCCCAGTGCCCTGGATTCAGACCCACCCACTATTCATCACCAAGGGATCTTGGGATGCTGGGGGGATTACAAGTTCCCACTTGAAGATCAGAAGACAGTTGAGCCAGAGGTATTCCAGGACTGACATAAATGGTCCAAAAAGGCTTCTAAATGAGGGGAGTGCATAATAGAAAATGCTAGAAGACAGGCCTAAAGAGAAGGGAAAGAAGAACCAGAGTCAAAATTAAGAACCTTAAAAGGAATCTGTCTAATTATAATGAAGCAGGAAACAAGGGGAAGTAGAAGGAAAGAATAGAGTTCTCACAGAGGAGTTGAATAGCAGAAAGATTTGTCTGGCACCTAGGGTCACAACTAGTCTGCCCAAATTAGGCATAGATACAACACAAAATCCTCTTATTCCTGCTCAAATTAAAACTATTTACCAATCTTTCAGTACCTGGTTCTTTGAACACTTAATGTATTTACACTACCATGTCGTTTAGAGCTTCATTGTATAATATGCTATTATTTTGTATTTGATAAGTGTATAGCTGTTGCATGACCCCAAATAAACTATCAGCCTCTGGAGGGCAGTGATCATACTTTACAGTTCTTATATTTTGCAACCTTAGTAACAGAATAATATTTAGAAAGTGAATAGAAGGGCAAATAAAGTAGCTCTTTATTGATGAATTACACATGGCTCATGGACCCCTGCTTTACAGCATTTTCGCAGTTGAACTTTTAGATTTTCTTGACTGAATACTTACTTACCACCTCTCTCCCTAACTGGCCTATAAGCTCAATGAAGGCAGAGACCAGTTCTACTTTTGCTATTTATAATGTGTTTGAGCACATTTGTAATGTTCCCTCCCAGTTAACTTCCTCCCAGAACCTCTGAATGTGATCTTGTATAAAATAATGTCTTAAAGTAAAGATTGAGTTGAGATCATATTGGATTAGGGTGGATCCCATCTATCTTTATAAGAGACAGGAAAAAAATACATACAGATATATGGAAAAGAAGCAGATGTGACAATACAAGTAGAGATTGGAAGGACGCATCCACAAGCTAAGGAACACCAAGGAGGGCCAGCAAACCACTGGAAGCTAGGAGAGGGGCATGGAGTGGATTCTCCCCCAGAGAGACAAGAAAACAACCTGCTGACACCTTGATTTTGGACCTCTAGCCTCCTGAACTGTGATAAAATAAACTTTTGTTTTTTAAGCCACCCCATTTCTGGTAATTTGTTACATCAGGTCTAGGAAAGGCATATACCATTATATCCCTATTATAGCAAAGTGCCTAGATCACAACAAGGATCCAGTAATTATTTGTGGAAGGAAGGAAGGTAGGGTGATTCTTCCCCCTTTCTGTACATCTTTTCCTAATTTAGTTTTATTTTTTTTCTAAGTGTAAGTCTTGGATTCTATCTTTCAGAATCACCTGGGCACTTATTAAAAATGCAGATTCCTAGGACCACTCCAAACCAGCTGTGTCAAAATTTGAGGGGCTGGGAATATGTTTCTGTAATACACTTCCATAGAAGATCTTTTACTCATGAAAAATTTTGAACTGGTGCTCTTCTTTTATTATAATTCTTAGGGCTCTTTGAATGTTATCAAAGACATTTCTCTAGCCCTTACGGATAATGCACTTGATGGGAGGAAGCTTGCCTCCTTGTAGGAGATGTGTGGTGGACCTCCTCATTAACGCTGCTGGGAATTTCTGAAGCAGGATGCTCCAGCTGTCCATTCCTTTTTTCTTTGAGGATACACCTGGCTGCTTGACACAACCCCAAATCCTGTCTACAGCAAAGGTTTTCATTTTGATAGCAGTGTCCTCAAGAAAAGAATCAGTCAGAACAAGACAGATGTAGAATCCCTCCATTCTTAGGACTATTCCCCCCAGTTATGCCCCAAGGCCTTACAGGCAAACTTTTGCAAATTTCTAACTTGCAACTTCCGCCACATTTCACCTCTTAAAAACTTGACTCTCAAAGGATAGGTGACAGTTTATTACAAACAGGCTGTTTTGTGTTCCATATTCATCTCCTATTTATGACTTTCTCATCCAAATTGCTGAATCCTCAAATCAAAACACAAACCAGGCTGCAGCTCAAATTGGCATCTGCAGATCAAGCTATGCACTTTCTGCTGTGTGCCTGTCCCCAGGACCTCTCAGAGACCTGTCATTGTCATTCATATGGGTGTGAACAGCTCTCCAGATTTTGTGGCAGAGCAAGCTACACTTCTAGGTATCTTTCTTTAAGATTTTTAATCTTGTTGTTCAGGATGTGTCTTTCCTGCACACCTGAAAGAGCAACCCAAAACTCCAAACAAGAATGGGGGAAGTTAGTTCAGCTCCGCGACTTTGCACTAAGTCTGGGAAGATTTGTGGGCTGGTCAGGAGGGATTTGTTGCAAAACCGAAGTGAATCCTGGAGTGGGAGTGAATATTAAATAGGAAGAGGCAGAGCAGGATGAAAAGGAAACGTCACGGAACATGTAGAGGTACTTTGAGCCAGCAGGGGTGTCCTGACTTCAAATTATCACCTTGTGCAACATTAAACTTCTAGCTTTGGATAATAAACAAGAGTACAAACTTCTTTTATAACAAAATAAGCCAAAGACACCAGAATTTGAAGTGGATTTGAAGTAACATTTTCACCACCAGAAAAAATAAAGTTTATCCAACTCCTATTAAATTTTTGCTCCTGCAAATTAAACATCATCCATCCTTACCACACTGCCTTGAAATCTCAAAGTTACCTTTAGCTTGTCCTTACTATCCCCCAGTCCCATATCATGTCTGTCACAAATTTCCATCATTTTTTTCTATAAAACATTGGTCCCATATGACCCAAATGCTCTGGGTTGACAACGTGGCTCTGGTAACTTTTTGACCTTTTGTAACATTTGTTGCCTTCATTAATTCTTCCAAAAATGGATTATCTCCTGTCTATCAGTCACCCAGGTTCAAGACTTGGAGGTGCGTGACTTCATTGCTTTACTCTTCTTCTTGTTCTCTCATATTATTAAGATCCCTCCTTTGTTTTCATTACCCTCACTACTCCCTCATCAGAAGCTTCACACTTGATTTTCTGTTCTAGCTGCCTTGATACTGCCTTTAGAGACAGTAAATTTCTGCTAAATGTTTTCTTTTTATTCTCTTCTTTTAAAAAAGGTAAAATGTTTAATGTTTTACCTGCTAATAATAAAAATATCTGCTATTTATTGAGTACCTACTATATCCCAGGCAATTTGCTAACACATCATACACACCAGTTCAGCAGATCTGATATTGAGACTTGGGAATCTGCATTTTTAGCAAGCACCCCAGTGTAAATCACTCATCTACATGAACTGCTATATACTGTGGCCAACTCTGAAATACATATTTCAAAACATAGAGTCAAGCGACTGATGGGGTCTTTGCAACATTTATGTTGTTCTGTCTTAGTTGTTTCCTCTAAATAAGAATGTATTTTATACTTTGGTTTTTAAAATTTTTTGGCTTCATACCCCAGCTTTACTTTTTCAATATCCTTCTTCCTGATCCACCATTACTAAAGAATGGGAGTTGACACTAATGGTTGCTTTGCAAATAAATACAGGGGTACATTTTGGCCTAAAGTGCACAATGGAAAGATTTATAATCATACTACTTTAGGACTGGAAAAGCTTTTAAAGATCACATGGTGTTAGAATTTTAGAGGTAGAACTTCTCATTTAAAAAAAAAAAAGTTGGTCATTTGTATGAAACCAGAAGAGACCCCAAATTGCTAAGGAAATGTTGAAAAAAAACCAAAACAAAACTGGGGGCATCATGTTGCCTGATTTCAAGCTTTACTACAAAGCAATGGTCATCAAGACATCATGGTACTGGCACAAAAACAGGCACATAGACCAGTGGAACAGAGTAGAGAGCCCAGATATGGACCCTCAACTCTATGGTCAAATAATCTTCGGCAAAGCAGGCAAAAAAATTAACAATGGATAAAAGACACTCTTTTACATAAACAGTGCTGGGAAAATTGGACAGTTATGTATAGAAGAATAAAACTTGACCATTCTCTTATACCATACACAAAGATAAACTCAAAATGGATAGAACACCTCAAAATGAGGCAGGAATCTATCAAAATCCTAGTGGAGAACATAGGCAGTAACCTCTTAAACATCGGCCATGGTCACTTCTTTCAAGACATGTCTCCAAAGGCAAAGGAAACAAAAGCAAAAATGAACTTTTGGGACTTCATCAAGATCAAAAGCTTCTGCACAGCAAAGGAAAGAGTCAACAAAACAAAGAGGTAACCCACAGAATGGGAGAAGATATTTCCAAATGACACTACCGACAAATGACTGATATTCAAGATCTATAAAAAACTCCTCAAACTCAATACACACAAAACAGATAATCATATCAAAAAAATGGGCAGAAGACAGAGCAGACACTTCTCCAAAGAAGACATACAAATAGGACAACAAACACATGAAAAATGCTTATCATCATTAGCCATCAGAGAGATTCAAATCACAACCACATTGAGATACCACCTTACACCAGTTAGAACAGCCAAAATTACCAAGACAGTAAACAACATGTGTTGGAGAGTATGTGGAGAAAGGGAACCCTCTTAAACTGTTGGTGGGAATGCAAGTTGGTGGAGCCTCTTTGGAAAACAGTGTGGAGATTCCTTAAGAAATTAAATTGGGTGGCTCAATGTGTTAAGCCTCTGCCTTCAGCTCGGGTCATGATCTCAGGATCCTGGGATCGAGCCCCACATCGGGCTCTCTGCTCAGCTGGAGCCTGCTTCCCGCTCTCTCTCTGCCTGCCTCTCTGCCTACTTGTGATCTCTCTCTGTCAAATAAAGAAATAAAAATTTAAAAAAAAGAAATTAAAAATAGAGCTTCCCAATGACTCTGCAATTTCACTCTGGGTATTTACCCCAAAGATACAGATGTAGTGAACAGAAGGGCCACCTGTACCCCAATGTTTATAGCAGCAATAGCCACAGTCACCAAACTGTGGAAAGAACCAAGATGCCCTTCAATGGACGAATGGATAAAGAAGATATGGTCCATATATACAATGGAGTATTATGCCTCCATTAGAAAGGATGAATACCCAACTTTTGTATCAGCATGGACAGGGCTGGAAGAGATTATGTGAGTGAAATAAGTCAAGCAGAGAGAGTCAATTAACATATGGTTTCACTTACTTGTAGAGCATAAGGAATAACACTGAGGACATTGGGAGATGGAGAGGAGAAGTGAGTTGGGGGAAATCAGAGAGGAAGACAAACCATGAGAGACTCTGGACTCTGAAAAACAAACTGGAGGGGAGGAGAGTGGGGGATGGGTGAGCCTGGTGGTGGATACTAAGGAGGGCTCGTATTGCATGGAGCACTGGGTGTGGTGCATAAACAATGAATCTCGGAACACTGAAAAAAAATAAAATATTTTTTTTAAAATAAAATTTAAAAAGTTGATCAGAATATACATGTATACGTGATATAAATATGATGGGCAGCCTGATGAAGAGCAGTGTAGGTACTAAGCTGTCAATAGGTACTATGAAAACAAGGGAGGGATAGTGTGCCTGGCAAGGATTGAAGTTGAGTGCAAGAATGTGACTTGCTTTGGCCAATAACATGTGAACTGAAGGAAGTGGTGTCACTTTTGGTTAGAGGCTTTAATTACCATGTGTGTTCTTTTTCCATCCTCTCTTTCCTGGGTCAACAATCATGGAAATATATGACAAAATGGAACTTCCATCAGTGTGGGCCCGTGAGTGACTAGAATGAACAGACTTCTTTTGTTGGTACATACTTAAGGCATTGGAATTAGGAGGTTGTCACCTTATGAAAATTCTGTCTTATCCTGACCAATATGCTATTCTTCTTCCAGTTTTTAAGCCAGACCAAATCACTGATAGTAATAGGATAAGGTTGATAATGAGAACAACTAACATTTACTGACAGTATACCATGGTCCCAGCACTGTGCTGAGTGCTTTACAGATTTTATGCCATTTAACCTTTATACAAACATTATGAGAAAATGCTGTATGAGCCTCATTTTATACATAAGAGCATTGAGATGAAAAATGTTTAAGATAGAAGTGTAAGATTATATGAAAATTAAGTTTGAAAGCAGACTCAAATTTAAACATTTTGATGTCAGAGCTTTCCTTCTTAACCATTAAATTGCTTCTGCTAGTTCATAGGCCAAAAATGCTAATTCTCCAAAGTGTAGTCTACATAATACTAGTTTTATAGAATATTAACTGTCATTGCTTAAGAAATGAATTTGAATCTTATTTTAAATATGTTTATGAAACATTGACTAAAATGAAATAAATAAGATTTAAAAATGTCAGACCCTCTTGATATTTTTTGGATCTGCCTGATCCTTGAAAATCTCTGCTTGAACTTGCTTTCATTCTCATGTTTCAGGCCCCAGGTTTCTTGTTCCACATCTACACACCTGTTTATAGTCCTATAATGAGTAGTAATCCCATCCATTCCCTCACTGCTGACTTGAACTTCAACATGCCACTTGATTTTCCATTTTGCTGGCTTCTTGGACCTGGGAATTTCCTGTTTGGGCTAAGATTTCTCAAGGAGAGCTTTCTACTGCACAAAATTTCTAGGTCCTTTGTTTATTATTCAACCCCATCCACTGGTATATAGAGATATATAATGCAACAAGAATTTTTCCTGATCTTCTTTCCAATTATTTTCCTTTATGTATTCCCAGAAGCTTCTCTCATTGGTGTTCTTTCCATTGAGATCATTAAATTTTCCAAGTTTTAATCACTTCCTTCTTCATATTCCATTTAAACCTCTTTAAAGTGTGCCAGTTAGTCTTTTATTAAATATTGTTTTCCCTATTTTTGTGAGTCATTGGTGATTAAAAAACCTGATAGTGGCAGTTGGAATTTTAGGAATGGATTATATAAAGCCTAAAGTCATTCAGTACTTTTCCAGTAAGAAAGTCTAAAGGTTTATTTAATCTTTAGAAAGTCAATATTCTTTAGAAAGACCAATCTTAGCTGTAATGCTACACCTAGGGGCTTTGGGATAGTCCAGGAGGAAGATATAACTTATAAAGGTCTTAGATGTGGGACTTAAAGAACTAGAAGGAATCTGATGGAATAAAAAAGAGAGCCTTCACAAGGTCTGGGATCTATAGGACAATTCAAGTTTTTATATCTCTGTGAGAATTTGATGAATGTTACCAAATTTTTCTTCATGAAACTACTCTTACCTCCATCCATATTATATGTTGTTCCTTTCAGATAGTTGAGATCCATCTACCTGCCCCTTTGGTGAAAAATGCCTGATAAAGGAGGTAAGGATGATATAAATTGTGTAAATGAATGTGAATACCATGAGCACATTGATCTCCAGAAATGGTGAAATGAGGCCAGATTATATGCCACTTTATACTAAAAAGGACTGAAAATCTTGTGCTTTTCCCAATCTGTATCTAGCAATCAACATAGCAAATTAACATTTTAAGCCATTTGGGGTATATGAAACAGGCAAGTCAATGTTTGAGGGGTATCATTCTTAAGGTAATGATTTTAAAAAGTAATTTGTCAAAACCATGTGAGTAGTAATGTATTTTTACGATTCTGAACCAAATGCTCAACTAATGTGAAATATTAATTCCCTCCCATTGAAATTATGTTCCTTATAAATACCATCAAAAGAATATATCTGGGTTAGATGTAAACATCACAATACTTTTCTAGTTTTGCAATTTGAAATAGCCACTTTTCTGCCATTGAAAATCACTGATTATTCAGAGCTAGTTATAAAGAGCAAAATATCTATGTGATTGCATGGTTTCGATTACCATCATCATAATGCTGCGCACAAAGGCTGATTACCTTCCATTTTACACTTCTTGTTAAAACTGGGTTAATAAGAGACTTTGAAAGAATATTCTCCTCCTCTTCACATGGAGTTTTTCATGGAAATGCAATGCAATAATTAAAATTATTTTATTACTGAAGAAAGGATTAGCTTATTGTACAATTTCGTGGTGGTCAACAATATCTTATCATTAATGTATTTATTGATTAAAACACCTGCTTTATATGAAGCAAATTTAGTTGTTTTATATATGTCTAATCATGGTTTCAGTGAGACTTCTGTCCAACAATTTAGACCTACATTCAACTTAAGGCTGAGAGGTTCTGGGGCGCCTGCATGTCTCAGTTGATTGTTTGATTTGGCTCAGGTCATGATCTCTGGGTCCTGGGATGGAGCCCCATCCCTCTTCAGCAGGGAGTCTGTTTCTCCCTCTCTCTCTGCCTTTCCTCAGGCTTGTGCTATCTCTCACTCACTCTTCCAACAAATAAATAAAAATCTTTAAAAAAAAAAGAAAAAAGACTGATAGGTTTAAAGCTATTCTCTCTATATATTATCAGTGATAATAAATTAGAGCTATTTCATGTTTATCTTTGTAGGAAACATATGTTATTTGGGGTAGCTTTTTTTAGAAGTAGTGACTCTCATTTTAAAAAATATGATTTTCTTTTTCATAAACATTCAATAGGCAGAAAAAAGAGTAAGGAGCAAGAAACATAACTGGTATAAGTAATACGTTTCTTGAGAGATAGAGAACCAGGTTAGGGAGAAGAATGGGCAGTGGAATCAGAGGTGAATTTTTAATTTCCAATCTTGGATTTATTAAGTTCTTTCCTTTAGCCATGCCATAATCCCCCTATATGTAAAACAAGTGACTAAGACTTGTTACTACCAAAACTCCCCAGTCCTGTGCCACTCTTAAGAGCAGTAAGATCCACAGAATGGAAAAAGTACAGAAATGGGAGAGAGAGAAAAAAGGAAATTTTCACATTTAATTACTATCTCATAATATATAAGAAAAAAATCATTACATGCTTTTGACTTTAATGTGTATGCCTGAATTGCTTATTGTGGGAAATAATATGAGGTAATGGAGAGTTAGAAGAGCAGGAAGTCTGTATTTCTTTTGGAAATTTTTTTTAAGATTTTATTATTTATTTGAGAGAGAGAGAGAGAGAGCAAGCACCAGTAGGAGTCAGAGAGAGGGAGAAACAGGCTTCCCACTGAGCAGGGAACCCGATGCAGGACTCCATCCCAGGACTCTGGGCTCATGACCTGAGCGGAAGGCAGATGCTTAACTGAGTGAGCCACCCAGGCACCTCTTGAAAATTTTTCTTATTATGATTTGACTTACGAAATTAGATTTGTAATTGGAAACAAATGAAATATTTGGATAGTTATGAAAGTTCAAGGAGTTATACCTGGATCAATATGATCTATTGTTTTAGTCAATTTAGGCTGTTACAACAAATACCATAGACTTGGTTGTTTAAACAACAAACATTTCTCACAGTTCTGAAAGCTGGGCATCTGAAATTAAGGTACCAGCAGATTTGGTACCTGGTGGGAACATTTTCCATGGTTTGCAGATCTCGGCTGGTCATGGCAGGGAGAACAAAGGCTCTGGGTTCCTCTTCTTCTTATAAGGGCACTAATCTCATTATGGGAACTCCATCCTCATAAGCTCATCTAAACCTAATTACCCACCATCTCCCAATACTACCTACCAAGTTAGGGCTTAGAGATGCCACATATGAATTGGAGGAAGAGGCATAAGCATTTAATTCATATCATCTGTTAATACTTTTTTTTTTTTTTTTTTGGTTATTCATGGGATGCTTACCTATGGAAACCTGCAAAGCCCTGATTGTTCACCTGGTGGCACCTCTCTGCAGGTGTAACTTTAATCTTATTAGAGATCTCTTACATGCTTCTTCTGTGGCACATTTACCTTCAACTATTCAGGCCCACAAAATGAACTAGTCTTATTGAATAATGTTGAGGGTGGGGACAGAAATGTTTGTTATTCACTAAAAAAGCCTAATAGTCTTAGGTGCATACTCAAGTGATACAGACTATAATCTATATTTTATTTCATTTGGTTCTGGGGGCAAAGACACCTAGAAAATTTATGGTATTCTACACTACCTGAAGAAGAATAAGGGAGAAGAGGGGCAATGATAATGATTGATGAAAGTATTTCATCTGCAAAGGCATGTAGAAGTTTTTCAGAATTAATATCCATTCAATAGACTTAAAAATGTTTGTCTATTCACTCAATCTACATATATGACTCTATCCTAAGGAAATAGTCTGAAACACCAAATAAGCTTTATATTTTTTATTAGTGGCAGCACTATTTATTAGAAAAACACTGGGAATAATAATTATGTAACTATGGGTAAATGGATAGGTTAGGAGTTGCAGATATTTGATGTAATAATATGCATAATCATAATAATATAAATCATGAAATTAAGGATAGGGGAAATGATTACAAAATAACATCAGGTGAAAACAATAGAATTACAAAGTTGTAAAAGTGGTAACACGATCAAATGCAAACCCTGGCAGAGAAGAGCAGTGGAGAGATATGCACCTTTATGTTGGCACTGACCATGTTTGGGAGGTGGGATGACAGAGGATTGGCTGGTGAGACTTCTTTTTAATTTTCTGCATCTCCTACATTTTCTATAATAGCATTCATCTCAATTAAGTTGAAAATATAAACACCCCATTTGGTCTTTTATTTCACTCTCTCCAGATCTCAGGTAGCAAAGTTCAATTTTAAACTCCAGCCCCTCTGCACAGGTTCTTTCCCAGCCTCAGAATCCTCACTGACATCCTTCTTAAGCAGCTAGTTCTGCCAGCTTTTTCCCACCACCAGCCTCTTACTCAGTACTGCCTGATCCCCCTTCATCTGGGAGCTGAGGGAAATCACATTAGAACCCCCTGTTCCTGAGCCTGTGACCTCCTCCCCAGAGCCCCAGCAGTGCCTTTCTTCTCTCCTTTCTTGATTTCCCTTCTGAATCTTCCCTACATTCTCATTCCAAGGCCAGATGGCTGATTTTCTGAAGCATTCACATTTCTCCTCTGCTGACTTATAACTGTTGAAAACCCATCATCCACACCTCCCTGGTAACCAGGTTTCTGCCACAGCAGGCTGCCTGGTGGGATTTGGCAAGTGTGGAGAGGGTGGGGAAAGAGAAACTGTCCAAAGGGAAATAGGCCAATATACTACTTGCTCGTCGGCTTTACTTCATTCATTTGGAACACTTGGAAAGCATAGGGAGCGCTTAATGAGGACCCATTAAAGGGAAAGCTGCGTTGTTTAAAGAGCCATCAGTTCTGCTAAGCCTGGTTCAGCAATTCAGAATTTGATAAGTAGCTTTTTAGTTTTTGCCTCAAAAATAGATATTGCTTATGTTAAAATAAATAACCTATAGATAAAAGCCTTCACAGATACTTATTTCACATGGGCTTAGGCAGAGTTGTAGCTGCTAATTTGCTTTGACTAGTGGTGAAGCTGGAAAATGTGAAAAAGAAACATCAAGTCCTTCAATATAAAGGAAAATGAAAATTGTGCATCATGCATTTGATTTGGTTTCAAAATATCCAAAAATAAATTGAATCTGCTTTGGGTAAGTCACTGTTCAAGGAATGGTGAATGACAAAAGTGGATAATTACAGAATCTATGTCCTCAAAAACATTATAATGCAACAGGAGAAAAATATATATGGCAAGTTAAATAAAATTATTCTATTAAGAAAGTGTGACCATCGGGTGCCTGGGTGGCTCAGTGGGTTAAGCCGCTGCCTTCGGCTCAGGTCATGATCTCAGGGTCCTGGGATCGAGTCCCGCATCAGGCTCTCTGCTCAGCAAGAAGCCTGCTTCCCTCTCTCTCTCTCTGCCTGCCTCTCTGTCTACTTGTGATCTCTCTCTGTCAAATAAATAAATAAAATCTTAAAAAAAAAAAAAAAAAAGAAAGTGTGACCATATAGGCCAAATATTTTCTAAAGCCTGGCATAGAGTAGTGGCTCAACAAGTTCCCTTTCCCCTACACACTGTGTCCCAAACAGAATTTCAATTAGGATGTTTTTACCTTCAGTTAAGTAGTTCTACAATAAGAAAAATTCACTATTTCTTATAACAAGAAGGTCTAGAGGGAAAGCAATTCTTTATATGGTAGATCAGTCAGTATCTGGACAGGAAAATATAAACCATTCTAGATTTTTCAATCAGAGAGACTTTAATGTAAGAAATTGATCACCGGGGCACCTGGGTGGCTCAGTGGGTTAAGCCTCTGCCTTCGGCCCGGGTCATGGTCTCGGGGTCCTGGGATTGAGCCCCGCATCAGGCTCTCTGCTTAGCGGGGAGCCTGCTTCCCCCTCTCTCTCTCTGCCTGTCTCCTGCCTACTTGTGATCTCTCTGTCAAATAAATAAATAAAATCTAAAAAAAAAAAAAAAAGAAAGAAATTGATCACCAAGGTATTGGAAAGACTGGAGAAGCAACAGGGTGACCTCTTGGGTGTTCTTGCAGATGAGGCTGCTGGAGCACCACTACTGCTGTTGGACCATTGTTGCTACTGCCAAGTCAAGAGTCCGGAGTTTGTGGACTGCTTGGATGTTGCTGGAATCTCCAGCCATCTTCGTGTGTTTGCCATTGTTTGTATAGAAAATATTTGCCTGCAGTATCCACTGCTTAAATGCTAAAACCAAAACCAGACAGAATGACTTCTGTTTTCTTTTTTCCTTCCATCCAGTCTTTGTAAATGTCTTACCATTGACAGAAGCTACCAAAAACCAACTGGCAAGGGAGTCTGGGAAATGCTGTTTCTAGGTGCTTTTCCCCCAGCTGTAAAGAGAACAGCTCAGAAAAATTGGAATGGGGTTAAGTAACAACAGAAAGTATCTGGTTGAGTAGGCTAATTCAGCAGTTCAGTAACATCATGAAGGCCAAATGTCCTTTTGTCTTTCCTCTCTCCATCCTCAGAGATAAATAGCTTTTCCCTTAGGTTGGATTCCTTAAACACTTGAATGTTAAAGACAATATTCAAAGGCAGAAAAAGGAAATATCCTTTTCTTGTGTTCTTTTTAGAAGAATGAGATAAACTCCCAGTTGACTTGTTCACCCATGTGATGGGTTAGAAAATGCAACATAATCTTTCTTAAACAAATTACCAACAAGGGTTAAAAAATGAATGCTATACTTTATCTAATAAACAACAATTATATGGCATCCTATTATCTTGTGATAAAAAGATTAATTTTATAAATATAAACTTTTAAAATATACAACAAAATATTTGTAATCCTGTTTTTCATTTCTTTATATTTTTATTATTATACATTGGTATTATGTCATCATATTCACAAAAAGCAGAAGTGGTCTGGGCTCTCTCAGACTCTGAGAGGCTCTGTGGTGAGGATGGACTACCCCAGGGAGACTTCATGGAAAAACAGGATAGTTGGGTATATCGCAAGCTACTTTGGCCAATAATGTGATTTAACCAGTAGAAACAGAATAAATCTACCAGTAGAGAACAAACCAGGCCAAATGAGTCTCTGGAAATCATGAAATACCTTTAATGATTTGGTTGCTCACCCTGAGTTCTGGCGTCATTTTGGCAAAATGAATAAGAAGGAATCACAGAGTGAGCTCTTTCGTGCCAATAATGAATGCAATGGAAATTGACTTCTTTCCATTCCAGCTGTAGCAGCAGGGGTAGGTTTTGCTGCCAACAAAAAGCTTCATCACAGTTTAGAGTTGAAATACTGGTCAAATCAAAGGGCAGGGGGCAGCATTTAGTACAGACACTACATGTCAAATTGCCAATCTCATGCCCAAAACTTTGCTCCCTGTGTCACAAAAACCTCCTTGAAGATTGTTTATCTTCTAGTCCTTCAATTAATGAACTATCCATCAACACTCAGTAATATTAACAACTATCATCTGTACATTAATTTGTAAAGTGCTTTTCCTTTTACATGGTCTTATTTAACCCCTGCAGCTATTCAGTGAGCTGGGTAGAAATCAAATTCAGAGATGTAACTTGGGTGACATGTATAAGCTGTGAATGAGAGTTGAGACTAATAAAAATCCAACATTGGATGGAGTTGTGTAAGGTACAGTTCTGGCCTTGAGGGAATTTACTTTGTAGCTGGAAAATGAGGAATGCAGATAAAGAGCAACCAGCAGGTTGTTAAAAGTGCTTAGTGAGTTGTACATAACAAAAGTATCATGCAGGTAAGAGAAAGAAATGTCCACTATTTATTGGGACGGTCAAGACTATTTATTCCTTTCCAAGGTGGAAATGAAGTGAATAATATCTTAGAAACCTTTCTGAGCTGACATATTAGGTTCTGATATCTGTCAGCCCCTAGATGACATCATGTGACCTTTCTGCATGGTCTGTGCCCAAGGGCAGAATAAAAAGAGGAGCTCAACTTTCTGAATCAGATATCAATATAAATACTGTGATTTAAAATAAACCTTAAGTCTCTCAGTAATTAAATTCTCTCTCTTTTTTTAACTTTTATTCATTTATTTGAGAGAGAGAGAAGGAGGAAGAATGAGTAAGGAGGAGGAACAGAGGGAGAGAGGAAGCAGACTCCCCACTGATCAGGGAGCCTACGGGGCTCTATCCCAGTACCCTGAGATCATGACCTCAGCCAAAGTCAGACCCTTAATGGACTGAGCCACTGAGATGCCCCTCAGATATTCTTTTCAGTGATCACATGAAGAAGAACTAAGGGAACTCACAGTAATTTAATAACTCAAAGAGGCTATAAAAAACAGCTATGTAACAAATGCCATAAAAACACAGGCATTCAGAATGTAACCCTTTTTAGATTCTTTCCTCTTTTAAATTGGGGTGATCTTCTTCCTCACACATGCCACACATTATGGTGAATATTTCTATTTATTGAAACCAACCACTTGATCAATTAAAGAATCCTTTCAGAGGATGATTTCCACTTCTACCAATATCAGCTTATAGTTTATTACTTAAGTTATAAGACTTTCCTATGTGGAACAAGCCCATACATAATCTCTTCCGTCTTGTCTCAATTTGTACATTTTTGGTTTTATTTTTGAAATTATCTGTATAAAGTGGAGTATCAGATTGATTATTCAAGCTTATACAGTCATTCATAATTAGGTAATTAGCAGACATAAATCCTCTACCATAACAAAATCTGGTAAGACTATTCCAAAATGCCCTGGGAATGCTGAGGAACTGAAATTGCACTAGCTGACTGAACTTAAAATTATCTCAGGTATCCAGTGCTTTGGGGAAACCACCAACTTGCTTCTGGAAGCACTGTTCCCTTAAGATGTCTTTCTGAATGTCTTCTGTGTCTGTTGTGCAATCAAGACCCCATGCACTGCATCATCTTGTGTTCTGAGAGTTCTTAGCATGAGTATGGCTTTAAGAGTAAGACTGTACCAACAGTACCAATGTGGTAGATAAGTGGTGGAAGAAATTTGAATAAAAATTTTTGCCATGTATACAATAGGTTTTAACAACAGGTATACAAGCCTACCAAGGTGGTCCAACTATTATTGGAAGACACATGTCTTCTAAATTATTCTAAATTGTGTTACTTTGAAAAATATTTATTACTTTATTTAGAGAGAGAGAAAAGGAGAGAGTACATGCAAGCAGGGGAAGGGGCAGAGGGAGAAGGAGAGGGAGAAAGAGAATCCCAAGCAGACACCCTGTTAAGTGATGAGCCTGACACAGGAATCAGTCTCACCACCCTGAGATCCTAACCTTAGCTAAAATCAAAAGTCAGACACTCAAGTGACTGAGTCACCCAGGCACCCTCCAAAGCTGTGTTTTTTTGTTTTTTTTTTGTTTGTTTTTTTTTAAAGAAAAGTAACAACAATAAAAACCTTATCAGTTAAAAAAAACAACAACAAAACTTTAAGGGAAAACATTTTGTAGTTGTATCAGGGTTTTGATCTCAGGATCAATGACAATGTACGAAGGCACTTTAAGCTCTACTAAATATTGTAGATTTGTTCTTTGAAAATAGAAAACTCAGGAATGATGGAACAATAAATGGTCAATACAGTGATTTTTTTCTTTGCATATTTTCAAAGTTGAATAAGAGAAGAAAATCCTCAAATTAAATCTCAATTTGAGCAGAATTCACCCCCAAGATATTCTTTCAAGAGCCTCAGGTAAACCCACAGACTCTGGATTTGTCCTGGTATTCAGTTATGTAAACCATGAGCCACTTTTGTCCTTGGTGCCCTGACATTAAGGCCATCAGATGGGCTATGACTTATTTGAAAGATGTTTGTACCAATAATGTAAAATAGAAAAAGCACAGAACTGCATTAGCCAAAAGCTTATGCTATTGATGTTGCTTATATACAATTTAGTATTTCTTATTATCTAAATTTGATTCTGGAATGGGAGGAATGAGGCAGGCAGAGATACCAGGAGGATAATTGCACTATAAATAATGTTGGGCCAGAGAAGTCTGAGATTCTTTCCCAGTAGGAGGCAGTGGTCTGTCTCCCAGTGTTACAGAGTAGGTTTGATGAAGGACAAATAGACACATATGCAAATAGGCCCAGGACTGTCTGAAGCTTCCAATTGTCATCATGGATTCCATTTCTCCCTCAGCTAATCCACTCAATCCAATACTTACGGACAGATTCAATGGCTTCAGGGAAGCAATAGGGTCTTGATGTTCAAAATTCGGTGATAATGAGTGACTGCATAATCTGTTACCTCCTCCTTATACATTATAGTTGCGTGGAATGAGTGTTGGCAGCTGGCAAGAAATCTTAAGAATGATGATAATGCTTTCACTCAATCAATATTGTTTCTATCTCTTTTTTGTGTTTACTGGGGCCCAAAAAGGACAGAGATGATGACAGAATTTCTAACTCATCCTGGAGTTCTTTAAGGTTTTTTGCTCTCCTCATTACTAGATACTTACATTTATAGACAGGACAGGTGTTCTTCTTCAAGTCCTTCCTTTTCTCATTTTTTGTCAGAATTCAATTTTGCAAAGACAATAAGTGACAGTGAAATGTGATTGCAATAAAATAATAACCGCTAAACAAGCTGACTCTGCCATTTTCTAAAAAAACAAGTTCTTGTGAATGGTTGTCTTATATTTGCAGGATGTCAAATAAAATGTAAATGCTATCTTTTGTAATAAAACATGACAGGGAAGGAAATTTTAGACATACTTCCAATAAATATGGTGTGTAAACTTAAAGACTTAGTAATGTTATAATTCCATTCACACAAATGCCCATCATTCCCTTGTTGGTAGATGATCTAATTAATTAGTTCTTTTGCTGCACCATATTAAGTGACCATTTCCCTCCAGTGAACTGGAAGTGGAGGAAGGTTGAAATTTCACTCTGAAGTCCCTTTTTTCTCATATTCCCTATTCTATGGGCTCTTCTTTCATTCCATTCTTTTTCCCATTTGTTTCCATTTTCTTTGCTTGGAACTTCTGTTGTCCTAAATACCTGAGTTTCCACCATATCCTGGACACTGGCTTTAATTAACGTTGGTGGTTCTTCACACAAACAGGTTTTCATTTAGAACATGATGTGTTTTAGCTATTCTTAAGATCTCATCTCAACCTTCACTTCTTAAGAAAAGCCTTCCTAATTTGATCTAGGTCAAAGCCCTATTGTCTATATTATGTACCTCTTATTTGTATCATTTTTTCATGATTTATAACTTTATATTTATCTGCATGATTCCATGTTTAATGACAGATTTCTGGATAAGCCCTAAATTCAATGTATGAGCAAAGTGTTTGTCTATTTTTGTTTTCCACTGCATACCCAATGCCTAGAATATAGTATGTACTCAAGAAATATGTGTTTGGTAAATGAATAAACTAGAAAAGCCTTACTGTACATAATATTTGCTGTTTCACAAGTATGCCAACCATAGCAAGTCCAAAACTGAGATCTCTGTCTTACTTCCCCTACTCTCTTATCCTGTACTTTTCTTCATTTTGACAAGTGACAACTCAGTTTTTCCTTTTCCTCAGTTTTTTCTGTTTTTCCTTTTCCAAAGGTGCATGTCCTTTGTGCCATGCCATACCACATGTCTAATTTATCAGCAAGGCCAGTTAGTTGGCTCTACCTTCAAAATTTTGTTTATCCAAAATTCAACCCCTTTGCCCATATCCACGGCTAACCTACTCTAATCCACTATCATCTCTAGCTGTATTAGTTCAATAGCCTCCTACCTGATTTCACTTCTTGCATCCTTGCCTCTCTATATTTATTTTTCACAGAGAGGAAACTTTTGAAACAGAAACCCAGTCCTATTACTCTTCTTAAAATGTTTTCCCTTTTCACTCATGGTAAAAGTCCCTTTGGAGGCCTGTGTGGCCCTACATAGTCTTTTCCATGACAATAGGTACTTTGTTCTGTTATGTTCTCTGCTATATCAGCAATACAATGAAGAACTGATGACACAAAATAGATGGTTGATGGATAGTTATTGATGATTATATACACTCACAAATCAGAGGCTATATCATTCAAAAATTACTCTCTGATCCTTAAAGCAAAAAATATTCCAACTCATGGGTTCCAGTGAATACATTTACCCTTTAGTTAACTCATACTGAGAGTGTTCAATACATAACATGATGTTATAAACTTTTGTTCCAAGTCCTTCTCCTGAAAAATACTTGTATTATGAAGTCAATTTTAACTTCTTAGGAAAATCATTATTGCAATCAGTATTAGCTCAAAGAATCACTCCAGGGGACACTAATGTCTTAAGGCTGACTATTGTGGTTGACTGAATTTAGAATTAGAGATGAAAAAACTCTGCTTGGCAATTTCTCTATTTTTATCTCCTAGAATAACGTCTCAGCTTGGTGGTGGTTTTGTGACATATTTCAGGTAGTAGAAATCATAAAACTTCAATATTTTTGGTGGGTATATTTCATTTGTTAAGGCATTTAGATAATCAGCAAATCATTAAATCTATAACAGTTCTACATCAAGTCATGTATCAATTTCGTTACTTTTTGCCTCCTTAACCTGCTTGTGGTATTAAAATCTAGCATAGAATAACTTAAAATCTTAGGATATGGGAATGTGGTTACAGCAAACTTCTGAAAGGAATTCTACTTTTGTTTTGTTTTGTTTTTCCCCCTGCCTATACTAACATATACAAATAATGCATAGTACATTGAGGGACTGGTGGTGGCATTTCATATCATTTAAATAAAAAGTAATGGTCAATGTACAATGAATTCCTACCTGTCTTTGATCCTAAGATCACTTCTTGTGGTGACTATGATCATAAAATTGAAATTAAGATGATTAAAAAGAAAGGAGAAACATGACTATTAATAGTTAAACCTCTGAATTGTTTATCCTTCCTCAAATCTACTAATTTCTATACTTCCAAGGTTATCTGAGAATATTCAGAATATTCAATTTTGTTCTGATGGCTGGAGGATTTTCATCATTTTTTCAATTAACATCTCACTTATTCAACAAATATTTATTGAACATCTATCCTGTGCCAAACACTGTTCTAAATTCTGAATATGTGAACACTATTGTATCTTGTTTCAGTGTAGAGCCATTATATGTCATTCAAAACTATGTCTGGAGGGAAAGTTTGTCTCATGGAGAGACTGAACCATGCTTAAAGCAAGAAATAAGAGTTTATTTGGATTTAAAAAAAAATCATAGTTAGCAAGGGACTTCCTTAAACTCACACTTAACTGCTCTAGAAGTTAGGATGCAAAAAGAAGGGAATTTGAAGACAAATCTTTGCTGTAAATGTACTTTGTCACTGTTACTTAATCAAAACATTCTTGAAAAAAAAAAAGAATTGTGATGCATTAAAAAACTAGGTCAAAAATTATATATACAAAACTTTTAAAGGCCATCTTTTTTTTTTTTTTTTTTTTTTCAGTGCAGGGCTTGAACTCATGACCTGGAAATCAAGACCTGAGCTGAGATCAAGGGTTGGACACTTAACCAAATGAGCCACCCAGGCTTCCCTTTATAGACCATCTTAATGATTGATTTCCATATGATTGATCTGCCGTGTATATATAGCCAATCTGAGACCGACAGTAAAATTGTTAATACATAACAAAAAGAAAAAGAAACAAACCAAAAACAGTGGTTTTGGCTTCTTTTTATTAAGTGACTTTGCCATGTAGACACGAGAAAATATGTTGCAATAGATCAATAAATTTAGATGCTGTCATTCAGTCTCACTGAATCCAATCCAAGAAAGTAAATCCATGGCTCTTCCTGCTTTTCGTTCCTTTTATTGAAATAGTTGTTGTGGCATGAAATTCAAAGAAATGTTATGCACTCATGGGTAGGGGAGAAAGTTACTCTGAAACAAAGAAGAAAAAACCACATGGAACAAAAAGCAAGCAAACAAACAAAAAAAGTAGAAGCCCTCAAGAAAGTTTTTCAACTACTGGTGAAAGAAACTCTATGAACCCTCTAAAAACTAGGGCTCATAGAAGTGTACTACATCCATATTCAACACTCAGATAAGCACATTAGAACCTCAGGCATCTTTTAAAGACCCATATGTTTGGTGCAATTGCTCTAAACGAACCTGAATTTCCAAGGCCTGAGAATGTTTCTTTTCTTTTATCCTAGGAAGAAGGCTGCTCGAGCAATAAGAAACTCTTCAGAAACCCCTTCTTACCAACCTGGAGCCTTCACTGCTCACCCATAGCAAATGCCACACACATGAATGGAAACTATTATACTATAGAAGACCGACTCTAAAATAATAAAAATTACTTATCCTTAAAGAGGATTAAGCATATCCTCAAAGCAGAGAACTTGAGACAGCTGAAATTATGCACATTTATATGCACACATCTAAGCAATAACAGTTAACCAAAACGCAAACTATCAAAAACACATGGCTGAGCAAACTAGGAATTTTGCTGTCAGCTATGATGCTGCAGTGGGAACCTCAAATAGGATGTCACCCTGTCTTGATTCTGTTTATCCAAAGACCTTCATCAAGCACTGAACAATTTCCTGGGAGAATGTCAGCTGTTTTCTTCTGGAAAAACAAAGTCATGATCCATGATTTTATGTTAGTTCTTAATTTTTAAGATTTCCCCCTCCCCCCAACACATACATATTATAATGAATTTGAATTATTCTTCAAAGTAAATAGCTGAACAAGTCCTATTCTATGCAACGTTCCTCTCACCAGCTTGTCAACTGAATGGATTACAGTGAACTGAATAACTGTGAGGACCTTCAAGGGAAAATCATTCTATTTAGGAACTTAAAGGGAAGAGTCTGAAAATAGAGAAGGACAGTTCTAACCTCTTTCCTTGATCTACAGGTTAATTGTAATCAGGGTAGTACTAACTACACCTAAACAAAAGTCAAGTTTAAATGACTGCTGTGCTGATGGCCGCTCGTGGTCTGTGTGCCTAGGGTTTTTACTGAGGATGTTTGTTCATGGGTTGCAGGAGGGAAGGGAAATGGAGCTTTGGCACTTGGAGTGATGGAAAAGACAGGGATCTGAGAGGGGACATGATAGTGGACTGTGGAGTTTTCCTTTCTTATAGGCATTTGTTCTAAGGAAAGCAGAGTTTTGACAAAAGCTGAAGAAGCCATCTTCATGAAGAGGAGACACAGCAGCCTGATTAGATAGCTGTAGGAAAGTGGAATCTCTTCTTTTCTGTATAGAACAGAACAGGACACCATCCTAAGGTTGCCTATAGCTTCTCCTCAGTGCATGAGGAAGATGTAACCGTTTGATTTTGTAATGTAATGTAATGTAATGTAATGTAATGTAATGTAATGTAATGTAATGTAATGTAAGGTGTTCAGAGACTCAGCCTACTTCTCCAAGCCCCAACTAGTTAAAGTGTTATTTCTGCACATTAATAAGGAGGCAGGAGTCTGCCCTGTGTACATTTATTCCTTTCATGCACACGACCTCACCAGAAGTCACCTGGCTGCCAGCCATGGACACAGTTCACCATGAGTCAAGCACAAGTCTTTTAACAGGTTGGCAGAAGAGCAAGTTTGTGCTGCATTTCCTGGCCTCAGAAATTTCTCCTAGTACCTATTTAAGTTTCCTTGATTTATTCCCCATATGGTCCATGTGGTTAACCACAGTTTTATTTTTCTTAATAGCAGTAAAGAGAGACTCATCATGACCCTTCTTCAGGCTCATCACTCTCTCGCTCAGACCTATAATTTATTAGGAACATCCTCTGTGGGGATGAATGACTCTGCTCTTTGGTAATAGGATATGGAGCTTTTACACACTGTGAGATGTGCTGCTTAGTGCCAGAATAACAGTTCTGGTAAGTCACTGAGGGAAGTAAGAATCTGTCTTCTTTCCTGATGCACTGAACTGGCAAGGTAGGTGCCAGGCTAGGCCAAAAGGGGCCAAGTCTTCTTCCTTTGCATATCCTCAGAGTTGTCTAGGGGACCTAAGATAAAGGGCAGAGACATTTGAGTGAAACAGACTTGTTTTTAAATTCAGGCCTATGACTCTGCTGAAAAGGTTCTCAATCAAGCTCAATTTAGTCCCCAGGAGACCTTTGGCAAGATCTGGAGGCATTTGTAATTGTCATGACTGGGGAGGTGCCTCAGGGAAGAGGTCATCCTACAAGCAAGGGAGGGCCTGCTTCCCCTTACTTTCCTGCAAAGAAAGAACTATTCAGCTCACAACATCCATAGTGCTGAGTTTAAGAAATCCCACCCTAAATGGTTGATGCTGAGCAAGTTTCTTAACCTTGTCAAAGATGAGAGACAATTACTGGTCCTATAATGGATGCCTGAGTGGCTCAGCCAGTTAAGCATCTGCCTTTGGCTCAGGTCACGATCCTAGGGTCCTGGGATCAAGCTGCAGATCAGACTCCATGCTCAGCAAGGAGCCTGCTTCTCCCTTTCCCTCTGCTGGTTTCTCTTTCTCTAATAAATAAATAAAATCCTCAAGAAAATTATTGGCCCTATAATGTTGTGAGAGAGATTAAAATAAAAGCAACAAGGAAAATAAACTAGCTATATTGGGGACAGACCTAAGACAATCCATCTCCTCTTCTCTTTGGTGTCCCAGCACCTACAATATCCCTATTTGCCATCACCCTCTTCTCCCATCACAAGTCTGTTTCAACTTAGCTTAGGCTAAGTAAGGTTGAGTTATTCTAAATTACGCTGAAGTAACAAGCACTCCAAATTCTCAGGGTTTATACCAAATAAGTTTAGTTTCTCACTTCTGTCTGTGTGTCAGGGTTGCCTCCAATTCTTTAATTAGGCCCATGCTGAAGGAACAGCCCCCATCTTGGACATTATGATGTCTAGTGAAAATAGAAAGCAATAGAAAGCGTACATTGGCTTTTACAATTTCCACACAGATGTGTCCTACATCACCGTTTGAAATGCTGCCTACTCACCCGTTGTTGAGGGAGGGATTCCTTCCACAGGGTTATAGGAATGACTGAATATGGGACACCTGACACTGGATAGATAAAATAAACAGCAGTTTATTAGTTTAATATTACACCCACTGCCCTTGGAAGGAGGACACTGCACATGATGCAGAATCACATGAGGGCAACACTCAGGAACAGAGTGAGCAAACGGGGCTATGGCAGGCTGGCTTTGTTGTGTCAAGAGGAGGAGGTGTCCCTGGTTCCTACAGGAGGATGCCACGGGCTTGTTTGAATAATTCTATAGCAGGAATTCCATAATTAATGAATAAAGTAATTCCATAATTGGCTTGTTTGAATAATTCCTGGCAAGGAATTGAAATCTGCTGCAAAGGACCGCTCTTGGCCCCTTTCATGAGAAGGATGATTTGGTTAGGGGATCTTATTCAAAGGCGCAGAGGGGGAAAGGAGATTGTGACTAGGTCATTTAGAGTTCTGCTGACTTCACTAGACATCATGACAGAACATAATATTGATCCTTATTTTTAGGCCTAACCATAATCACTTCTGCTTGTATTACCTTGGCCCACAAAAGTTACATGGAAAATGGAATCAAGTGACAAAAATAACTTAAAGATCATTTGTCATTTTAAGCCAGTGGATTCCACATTTCCATTCCTTTTCATAGATACTTTTGTTAAATGGGATCCTATCTAAAATCATTATCTACAACAATGATGGAATCAGAAATCAGATCTAACAGGGTTAAAGCAGGATACAGTTCTGGGCATC
This sequence comes from Lutra lutra, assembly GCF_902655055.1. NCBI lineage: Eukaryota > Metazoa > Chordata > Mammalia > Carnivora > Mustelidae > Lutra > Lutra lutra. The sequence goes on along the minus strand of NC_062290.1, from coordinate 34,849,038 downwards.
CCACTGTCTCCTCATCCACTGACATTTGCCCAATCCTGTTTTTTACCAATGAAAACATTGAAGACCAGAGTGGGTAATGACTTAAGTTAAACAGCAGAGTTCACATCTTCTGGTAGGAACACATATTTCTAAGCTGGAAGTAACAAACTCCATGACAAAAAAATAAAGAGGCAAAATGAGGCCAGTTATCCTAGGACAAAGAGGGGGGCAATGGAGGATGTGGGATGACAGTAAAAGAGAAAAGATGAGAATAATTATGGAGATCAGAAGAGAGAAAGCAGAAAGGCATGCAGGAGGTACAAGGCCAATTCAAATATGTACCATGCTGATGACTTTCAACCCCTTTGTCCAGCCAGAGTTTTGAACTTCAGACTGGTGAATCCAACTGCCTGGCTTAACATCTGACCTGAAGCCCGAAAACATCTTAGTCTTGTAAGTCTAAGACAGGACTCTTGATTCCTCACCCTCCTCACCCTACTTCTCCTTAGTCTTCCTGACCTCAGCAGGTTGTACCATCTACTCAATTTCTCAAGCCAAATATATAGATGTTAGTCAGTGACTCTCTTCTTTCCTTTCCACTTCATAGCCAATCAATTAGCATGGCCTATTGGTCCACCTTCTAAGTATATACAGAATTTGAGTCCTTCTCACCAAGTTTGCAACCTCTACTCTGTCCTGGAAACTTGTAATGGCCTCTTATTTGATCTCTCTGCTTTTACTCTTGGATACCATAATCCATTTTCTTCACAGCAGCCTAAGTGCTCCCTATACAACATAAGTCAAATCATGTCACCTCTCTGGCTAAAGTTCTCTAGTAATTTTCCATCAGTCCATAGAATAAAGTCACAACTTTATCATGACCTACAAGGCCCCACTTTGCTAAGCCTCCGTCTACCTCTCACCACTTATGTCCCACCACTGGCCACTTAATTCATTCCCCTGATGCATCTTAAGTCATACTGATTTTCTTGACATTCTTCAGACATATCAAGATTATATTGTTGTAAAGGATCATAGTTTAGACTTTCATGAGATCTTACCCTTCTTGCCTTTCCTCTCATCCACTCACCCAACTAATGTTTATCAGTTCTAAAATATATAGCAGATACTGTTTTCTTATGTGAAAATGTCTCCTTCTCAGAAAGGCCTTCCCTGAATCTTGCTATCTCCTTTTCTATCTCTTTATCTTGCTTTATTATTATTATTACTAGGACATTTATCACCACAAGAAATTATACCCCCCCTTTTTATTTAACCTTTACTTTTATCAACTATAAAATATGTTCTAGGAGCATAAACTAATCTAATTTTGAGCAATTCACCATGGGGGAAGAGAAGAATTTCAGTATTTTAATTATGCTTATATATGCCACTATGACCAGAATGTCAGATTATGATGGCAGAATGTCAGAAAATGGTTGTGGATTATTAGGGAGTAGGGGGAAGCAATCAATTTACTAAACTAAGAAACTTATTACTTGCCATATTTTACTTTCTATATGAGCAATAAAAGGGATAAACTAATCAAAATTTAAGGAAATATAAAATAATTGAGATAATTCCTCAACATTCTTGGACCAATAGCTGAAGAAGAGTGGTTTACTTCATTCATCCTCAGCTCTAGCTGCAAATCGGAATTTTTTGAGGGTGATTTTTACACATGCAGATTCATCAGCCACACCCCTTGAAATTCTGAATCTCCAAGGCTGTTATGGAGCCTGGGAATCCGAATGTTTTATTGAACCTCTCCAAGGAATTCTGATGGTCTGCCTCATTTGGAACTTTTGGGCAAGTAACTTACCTGTACTATGTTTTTCTAGACTAAGCAAGCATTTAAATAAACTTGCCAAATGGGTTGTTTTATGCTTGAGCTTGGACAATATTGATCTGGAACTTCATTTTTTTTTTTTTTTCATAGAAATAGAAGGAACCTTGAACTCAGAGCTATAGAAAATCTCTAGATTATGTTAGATCTGTGGAGGGGAAGTGAATGCCTGGGTTATTTCTCTTTTAAGTGTGTGTCTTTTTCCAGAATAATTTTATAAGTAAAAAAAGGCACAAAGCGGCAGCTCCCATGATTGAACCTATTACACTAGTGAAATAGTAATTTGTGGAAAACTGGACACTAACACCCACCATCCTGTTTCCCATCACAGAAAACTGACCCCTTAGGTAGAGTTTGTCCTTGGTCAGTACCTACTAACTTTGAGACACCAGTTCGCTTGATTATACTCTGAGATGTGTCAGCAATGACTGCTGTGATTAAATGCATCTAATCGGTTTAAACACCCCAAGGAAATGAAATAAGACAAAATTCTCATACCTGTCTTCCTTTTCTAACTGGGAGTTTATGTTCCACTGGGAGGGGATAAAAAATGCAAAATAAAATTCCCTAGTCTGCAACATGTTAGCTTTTGTAGTCCTGGACATTATCATGCCCCAGTGACACTTGCTGATTATATTTACAGAGCACAAGTGATTTTGAACTCACAGTACATTTGGAAGTAAACCTAATGGGCATGCAAACTGCCAATTGCAGTGTCAGGGAAACTAACTCAGTACATTTCCAATCCTTAAAACTCAAGTTTTCTCAACTATGGATTGGCACAGAAGTAGAAGGCTTTGAGTTTTATGGGATTTGGATGAAAAGTTTATATAACTACAAAATGGAAAGAAATATTTTTCTTAAGTTACCTAGATATTTTATTTGAAGCCAGATTATTCCTAGTTCTAAAGCTGCACTGTAAATCCAGATTATGGTTGTGATCTAGGTGCCATGGTGGGGTTGAGATGCTCAAGTTTAATTGTAGTAAATCCTCCTTGACAATATATTGGTGTCTTAAGCCATCAGCAATAACTGACCAGCTGAACAAGTTTGTATAGGTCTTTAGTCAATCTGAAATGCAAACACTGCCAGTCTGCTTTTCTGTGAATTCATTTTAGTTGGGAAGAAGCATTGCTAGAAGCTGGAAGCTCTTCCGCTTCTGTCTAATATATGCAAATACTTTAAAACTCATTCCTCAGTTCAGAAAGCAGCAAATGAAAAACATCCCTGTGATTCTTCACTCTAGACTTAGGAATAGAAAATGGCAACTCTTTTTCCCTGCTAGTTCTACATTTGTCTTTAGAATTTCATCACTCACCTCAACAAGATTCTTTGGGACAAAAATAAGCTTCCCAAAGAAAATTTAACTGGCTTCATCCCACGTTTGCTTTTGATAGCTCAAAACATGAAACTCATTTGCATGCTATTATATAATTAATAAAAGGCATGATAGAAAAACTGAAAGAAAATATGAATAAATACATGAAATGACAAAAGACATCCCCTCACAGAATAAGCAAAAATTAACTGTCAATAGGAGAACATTAGAAGTGACAGAATAATCTCAGGCAAAATAAAGCCCCTTAGCTACTGTATCAATTATTGGGAACTGATATAGAAGAAATGAATAGAATAGGATGAAAAATAACTATAATACAAGGTGGCAAATGCCATAAAAAGATAGCAATAAAGTATTGGAGGTGTTCAGAGATGAAAAGGCCCCCAATCTTGCCTTGGAAGTTTCCTGAAAAAGGTAACATTTAAGATAGACTTTGAGGTACAGATAAGACTTGGCTATGTGGAGTTGAAAGTGGGTAAAGATGTTTCAAGCTAAGGGGTTGCATGATCATAGGTATAAAATGAAGTAAATGGAGAGAATGTAAAAAGAATAGTAAATAATATTAGTTCTTTTGTTTTGTTTTTGGTCTTAGATAATGAATGGCCATAATGAATGGCCAACTTGACACTAGATTGAGCCTGGAGTTAGAGGACACAGAGTCAGCCTGCAGCCCTACCCCATGGGGACCAGCCTGGAGGTTGGTCTGTAAGGGCTAGCCAGGAGACTGAGGCTACAGGAGCTGGCCTGGAACTGCAAAAGATGTTCATGGCAGTCTACTGGGTCTGTAGGGGCTAATGTGGGTGTGATGCTGGTGTCTGCGGTGAAGTGGGGTGCTTCCCTTCTGGTTCTTTCCCCATGGTCTGCCTGTGCTGAGGGAAGGGTAATGAGATAATGTGAAACTTTCTTTCCTATCCTCTTTACTGTCTTCTTACTTCTATCCTCCTCCCAGGTGCTGTAATCCTTCACCTGGAATCCTTAGCATTTGTGAAAGGTTTTTTTGTTGGTTTGTTTGTTGTCTTTTACCATTGCAGATAGTGATTCAGATTGCTATTTCTGGGAGGGGTTAAGTGCTAGAAATTTCCACACTGCCATCTTCCTCAAACATTTTTAATTTTGATAGAGTCTGATTCATCTGTTTCTTTCTCTTGTGCTTTTCATGTTGTAAGATGACTTTGCCTTCCCCAAATTTATGAAGACTTTCTCTGTTTTCTTCTAAGAGTTTTATAATTAGGTCTTGCTTAGGTCTATGATCCATTTTGAATTAATTTTTTTGTGTGATGAGATACAATTGCATTCTTTTGCACATGGATATCAGCAAGTTCAGCATCATTTGCTGGAAATACTATTTTTTTTTCACTTAATAATCATGGCAGCATTGTTGAAATCAGTTGACCATAAACAGGTTTATATTTGGATTCTCAATTCTAGTCAACCTATCTATATGTCTATCCTTAGGCTAATCCCACTATGTCTTGATTGCTGTAGCTTTGTAGTGCATTTTAAAATTGAGAAGTGTGATTCCTCTTACTTTGTTCTTTCTTTCTTAAGATTGCTTGCCCATTCTTGGTCCCTTGAGTTTGTATGTACATTTGGGCTTGTTAATTTCTATAAAAAGTTAGTTGGGATTTTCATAGAGATCACACTGAAACTGTAGATAAATTGGGAAGTAAGTCTGTCTTAACAATATTAAATCTTCTTATCCTTGAACATGAGACATCCTTCCATTTATTTAATCTTCTTTCATTTTTTTCAACAATGTTTGGTAATTTTCAGAGTTCAGGTTTTATGCTTTTATGTTTTGTGCATTATAAATGAAATTATTTTCTTAGTTTTAGTTTCAGAGTTTTATTGCTATTGTATAGAAATACAATTGATTTTTGTATATTGCTTTTATATCACATAACCTTGCTGAACTTATTAGTTCTAATAGCTTTTTAGTGGATTCCCTAGGATTTTCTATATATAAGATCATGTTATCTGTGAATAGAGATAGTTTTGCTTCATTTCCAATCTGAATGCCTTTTATATCTTTTTCATGCCTTAGTGTCCTGTACTTGCAGTACAATATTTAACAGATGTGGCAATAATGTTCTATTCATGATCTTAGGGAAAAATATTAATTATCTCACCATTAAAAGTGATATTAGCTATGGGTTTTTTCATAGATGCCCCTTTTTTAGACTGAGGAAGTTCTCCACATATTATTTTATAAAAAAATTATTTTAAGAAGAAATACACAAATTCATAAATACTTGATAAAGAGAATTGAATTTCATTCTCAGAGCTGATCTTAAGTATATCAACCTTGACCTTAAAAAAAAAAAAAAGGAACCAATTGAATTTTATAGACTTTTGAGAAAGAAGGTTAAAAATTTTAAGGGTTCCGGGGCGCCTGGGTGGCTCAGTGGGTTAAGCCTTTGCCTTCGGCTCAGGTCATGGTCCCAGGGTCCTGGGATCGAGCCCCGCATCGGGGGGAGCCTGCCTCCACCTCTCTCTCTGCCTGCCTCTCTGCCTTCTTGTGGTCTCTGTCTGTCAAATAAATAAATAAAATCTTTAAAAAAAAATTTTAAGAGTTCCACTTCACCCAATGTTTTGTTTCCTTCTAATCAACCTGTTACCTCTTTTATTCCTCTGTTACCCTGATCTTCATTCTGGCTGTAATAATTTTTAATGATATAATCTTGTCTCTAATGATGACTGTAATACTAATGCCCAGTTACTTTCCTCCACGTCATTCATTATCGAAGTCTGATAAGCTCTAGGTGAAGAAACAGGGCAGTTTCTTTTGAAAGGAGTAGTAGCTATTAATGAGGCTTAGCCATTTCAGGAAATGATGAAGACATGATCAAATAAAAACCCCAGGGAGACTATCCTCCAGTAGTTTCTTGCAGCTCCTACTAACGATGCAAGTTCAATTAATAGAAAAGTTACACTGATGGACAACATTGAAACATCAGACAGTCAATTTTAAATGAATCTTATGGTTAAAAATACATCTACTTTTATAAAGTGTGGGAGCTTGGAGAGCTGTTGAATCACAAGATTGTTCAAGATCAAATGGCTTATCTATATATCTATCTATCCACACACCATATATAAATAATATATATATTTGCCATATATATTTTTCCAAATACCTATATTTTTGCCAAATACATATATTTACCAAGTATATTTTTATATATGCATATGTAGACATATATGTATATATCTACATATATATTTGCTCCCTAGGCTCTCTAGCCCCTGTAGCTCATAATTTCTTCCATTTTTCTATTTGTCTGGCCTACTAGTAAATAAAAAGAAGCCACCATTTTTTGTACATCAAATTCTATTTGAAATAAGAAAATGCAAACATTTTGCAAAGTTCACTGGGTTGCACTGAAAGAGAGACCCTGACTGAAATGCTTTGGCATTAGGAGTTTGCACTGAGGGCAGGAGATATCTATTTTTTTTTTTTTAGTATCAAATTGGTTTTTTTCTTCTTAAAATAGATATATAGCTTTGTGAAAGAACTTTACTAAATCATAAAATATATTTTCTCACTTTTGGGTTATTAATTAAATGTATAGTGATCTTGTAAGTGATTTTTAGTGAATTACATTTGAGGTTTAGATCAGTGAAATAGAAATCATGATTGTCAGGAAGGACATTTTATTTTACTATTTCGCTTTGTTTTGTTTTGGGTTGTTTTTTTTTTTTTCATTTCATTTTATTTTATTTCTTTTCAGTGTTCTAGAATTCATTGTTTATGTACCACACCTTGTGCTCCATGCAATAAGTGCCCTCCATAATACTCACCACCAGGCTCACCCAATCTCCTGCCCCCCCTCCCCTCTGAAACCCTCAGTTTGTTTCTCAGAACCAGAGTCTCTCATGATTTGTCTCCCCCTCTGGTTTCCCTCAACTCACTTCTCCTCTCCATCTCCCAATGTCCTCTGTGTTACATTTTAGCAAATAACAAATTTTACCTTTTTATTTTGTTCTAACCAAGATTAAAAATAACACATAGTCCCAGAGCTTATTTCCAAATAATAAGACTCATGTAACTTTCCAATATTAGATTACCCAGAAAAAGGAAATAGTTCTGAAAAATTGGAATTTTCTCCCTGAATAACAGCAGAAAGCTCTTTTTTTGGTTAAATGTCTAGAAAATCCCCAGCCAACTTCATAATTAGCTAAGAAAAAGTAATGAGGGGATTTTTTAACATAAATGTGCAAGAGTTGAGGTGATAGCAATCCTAATGTTTATTTGATACAGTTCTAGGATACATATCTGAGATTCTAATGTTATATGTGTAGATCCAATCAGCAAAGCCAAAAAAAGCTGCTTTCAAGACAGAGCAGAATATTTTTTTAAAGGTAGGAATAGGGGTTCTTAAGCAAGTTATCCTTGGATAGAATATATTAAATTGGTTTATGAAATTGGATAATAAAATTAGTATATTTTTCACTAATTAAAACTGAACTTAAATATTTTCTTCAGTTATGAATTGAAGGTAATAATCCACGGAAGTGTTAACAAAATCTGTGAACATGATGACATAGCAAATGCAGATTTTTTTACATCATTTTATATTTATAGACAACTTGAAATATTTGTATTTACTAGTTTGGAATTATAACAGTGATGTGACTTTTGGGGACAAATTTTTCATGTAAAACACTGATGAAGAAACATATGTAATATCCACTACAAATTTAGCTTCTTAACATATTTTGATAACCACTGCAATATAATATTTGTAATTACATGTTTTTATTAATGTAAAAATATTTATCTGGAAGTGGTCTGTTGGTATTACCGGACTGCCCAGGGGCCTATAGAACATACATAACTTCTGATATATAGGGAATAGGAAAGGAGGCTGTTTATGTGTGCTCCTTGTCTGGACAAAAAGAATCTGCCACACACTCCACTTTAGATCATCTAGCATACATCTACCTTGGCTTGTTCTCTCTTTTCATCTTTCCTTTGACAGTTCCAAGTGATGGTAGACAGTTAATTGAGAATCAGTTTCAAGATCCTGGGTCTGTTTTAATCAGATAAGATGTTTTCACATTTTTAGGAAACAAAAAATTAACCCCAGCTTGAACAGAAAGAAAAATGAACTGCTCATATTACAAGCTCAAGGTAGAGTATATTTAGAAGGGAGCTATGAAAGCTTTGTCTCTGCTTCTCTAACACCCTGAGTTCTTCCCTCTTTTCTGTGTGTGCTGCAACCTTAGGCAGACAGCAAGAAGGCTCCAGTGATTCTGGCGATTGTGTGCACATACTACAATGTATAGGGCAAGAACAAAAGGAGGGTCTTCTATGTTTACTACTTAGAAGCAGGAAAATATTTCTGAAACCCCCCCCTAATGGTTTCCTCCATGTATCATTGGCCAAGAATAGATCATATTTCTGTTTTTAAACTAAACACTGACAAGGTGATTCTGATCTTCATGACTGGCTTTTGAGGGCACAATGGATATTATAGACTCAACCTCTAAGACCCCGGAGGTACCTATGTCTCTCAATCTCTTTTACTAGGGACAATCATTATAATTTTAATTTCAGATGAATATAATACAGTACTTTTACGAAGATGGCAAGTAACAATAATTATAAATAATTATAAATTTTATAATTTATAAAATTATAAATAAAAATAAATACAAGGTGTTGCAAATCTAAAATATTTATCCAACTCCCTCCCATTGAACTCAATTCACTTATCTTTGGGCAAATGCCTCAGTCATTAAAATCTCTAACTTGTAGATGAGAATGACAATGTGAACCCATTGATGACTCACAGATACGCTCTAAAGGTGAATGTCACATTCTGAAAACAGAATGAAATCTTCTGAAAACAATGCCAAGCCTCTCGTTGTGCTCACTTTTTTTTGCACACAAATAATTTTGCTGACAGAGGAGCTTCCCAAAGTGGCCAGGTAAAATCTGAGACTCATCAGGCAGTACTGGGTCAGAATTCCAAGTTTTCAACACAATGGAGTGTCTCCAGTTTTCATATACCTTATGTAATTATAATAAATATCTCAGCATTATTAAAGGGTAAAAAGAAGTATGCAAATTTAATAGACAAAAACTGAGATGTAAGCTTCAAAACACTTGAAATTTTAAATTTGAGAGTAAAAGTCAGGGTTTTTTTTGAAGTTCTGACCCACCATGGACTCCAAACCTCTTTACCCAGCAAGCAAAATTTTAAAATGAATGAGAAATATGGTTTACTGTGCTGAGCGATCTGCGAACTTCAGTATAATAGGATAAGAGATTTGTTTTTAGGAATAAATCAGAGAAACCTCTGTTTTACACAAACGGGAAATGGAATGAACACATGAAAGAGTATAGTGCACACCTTGAAGAGATGTCCTATAGAAGTCAGTGAAGCGGCACTAAAGTGTCTCAGGGCTTTGCTTGAAGCCATACATCAGTACATCATGTATGGATGTACATGTAGCTGAAGTGAGAGACCCTATGTTGCCTGCCATGGGAGTAAAGGACAAGGTTTTGGAAAGGAGGTTGCACTGTCTGTTCTCTGGACTTCTTTATTAATGCTGAGTGTGAGAAATTAGACTTGGCTTTGGCCTTGTCTTTTGGTGGTTGTGGGAGATCACACACAGTACTTATTCTAACAAGCCAATTCTTCAACTGAGAAGCCCTTGTACCTCTAGGTAAGCTCTTGCTTTATGTTGCTCCACAGCTGGTCAATAGGAGAGTGGAGGGGAGAGGAATTTTTGTTCTAGAGACGTATGGTGGTGTTTCCGGTGTTTCTGTGTCCTTAGTATTCTTCTCTCTGCCACGTTCTATAAGAAGCCCTACTCTTTTCACCTGCCTTCTCTCCCCAGAAAACCTCCTCACTCCCTGTCACGCTAGATTGGGTGATGCTTTTCTGGGGTCTCATAACACTCTCCATGCCCCTTTAATGGTATTTGTGTGGCCTTGTTGAGAACATACCTGTTTTGTCTCCTAGCAACATGATAGGTCTTCCAATCTCTTTATCCATATCCTAACAGAGTGCCCAGCACATTTTAAGTGCCTAAATGATGTTTAATGTCATTGAATAGGGATTGCCAAAATAATAAAATGAAGTGGCTTCATTTCCCCAAGAACGTCCTTAGTGCTTTCCTAGACTATTCACCTGCCTCTTCTACCCTGCAAGGGATATCAATCAAAATGTCTTGGTAACATGCTTTGGTGGTCTGCCATAAACATTTGTATGAGGTTTTTCAATAAGAATCAGAAAAACAAAGAGAAAAATCTCTAATATTCCAGCTAAAGATGCATCAGTAAACCCATCAGGTTATTAATATTCAGTTAGCATGATAAGCAGGTTTCAGTATTAAATATGATTATGATTTTTATTCATTCTAAGGTCATTGGTATCAATCTCTCAATAAATCAAGTCAAATTTAGTATATATCAAAGAGCATAATTAATAGTAAGGAGACACTATTAACTAATAAAAGCCTCCTAATTTGGATTTGAGAGAATCTGAGACTAAGAAAATCCAATGAGAAGAAAATTATTTGAAAGATATTTTTAACCTGATGGGAAAAAAAGCACTGAACTAAAATTATACCATCTATTACAATATTTCAAATTCAAACATTACAGTTCCTTTTGAAAGAAGGGAACTAAAAATGCAATGATCTCTCTAAAGAGTGAAAGGCATGAGATACTTTAATCCTTCCATGTCAGTCTCCACTCAAGCCTGAATAGAAGGCAGAATATAGAGCCGTTAAGAGGGGTATCGTGGTGGATTTAAGAAGGTGAAGGAAAGGGGCTTTAATGTGAGTAATCAGGAACTCCTTGAAACAATGGCTGTTCTCTAGAAAAGATGCCCACTGAATGCAGGGAAATCATGGTAGCTGCATTGAGGGGGAAAAACAGAGCCCAGGTAAGACAAAGATATTTGATGTTCTTCAACATGTGGGCTTTCCATCCTCTTTCCTTTTGTCTGCATAAAGGGGCAGAAGCTACCCAGGGTCCCCAAGTCCTAAAAGCTGTCTTTTCAGATGACTCTGTTTTAAATACACATATCTGAGATGTGTCTGCTTTGTTCAGAGGGCTAATTTCAGCGGGCAAAACAAATTTATGAGATAATATTGCATAAACTTCTACCTATTGCAAAAGTTTTGAGCCATAGATTAATCTTTAATCAAATGATGTGGTTAATAAGGGAACTGTCTAGAAAGCCAGAGGGAATGCTGTATTTGAACATACAAGAATTCTTTACAATAGGGAACAGCAAGGTAAGCTATATTCATCCAAGGTGTTGCTCAATAGGCTCCATTGGGAAGAAAACGTAAGCATTTTAATTTATCTTTTTATTTATAATATCCTTTTAAAGTTGTTTCATAGCATATAATTTATTGGCCTAGTAGGGTACATTTAAGATTTATAAACACATAGATTTACATTTATTAGGGTTGCATGTGCTATGTTTTTGGAGGATTTTTTGTTTTATTTTCCTGATAATGATATGCATTTTTCCATTCAAACTTTGCCATTTTGATGGCTTAACTATATGATTTCAGTGCAGAAGATTCTTTCCCATTCTAATCCAGTGGCTGTGGAGGCTCTGGGCCTGGCTGGTTCTGCTCCATTTCAGTAAATGATCAAGGTCTTAGGCACATGATTTTGAGGGTTGTTTTCATTTTTGCATAGAAAGAACACATGGCTGATTGAACTAAGATATTTCCATTCTTTATGAATTATCAGTCCAACAATATTGATCTCTATAAACATTCTGCAAGTTACACACTGAGAACTGGTAAAGTGGTTATATTTTGTAGATGCATTACCTATGAATGCTTTGTGCACTTTATTATTATTATTTTCTTTTCTGCTCACTTGAAACCATCAGCTTGAAGTGATAATCTTTCCCCGGTAAAGAATCCCTACCCTGTCTTAGTCAGCCTAGGATATATAGTTAAAACCACTCAAAACAGAACTTCAGTATTACAGAAACACACATTTAACCATTTTTAGAAAAATCCCAGAACCAAATTATAAAAGTACAGCATAGAGATGAATGGAATCCAGTTTCTAAAGGGCTGAAATGCCCCCATAATGTAAGGGGAAAGCTCACTGACTATTCAAAATAGAACACATTGTAATATTGAGAGAACTCTCAAATTCAAATTCTTGTGCTGTCAGTGTTTTATAAAACATCTTCTATAAACTATATTAACAGCTACTTGAACATGATCTTCCCAGTGGCTTTAGGTTGATGAGAGGGTTAGGATAACTTTAAAAAGGGAAAACACTCATCTGGGCCATAGACTAAATGTCCAGCTGAATATTGAGACCACAAGGACATGGGCATTTCTACCCTAGTTCAAAATCCACCTTTCAAATTCTGGTCATAGAGAAAAGGAAAAAAAAACAAAACCCTCTTCTCCTTTGCACTCTTTTTAATGACAGAGAATGGAGTAAACAGTGTCAGGAGAGAGAGAAGAAATCAGCCTGCTATAATGATTTTCCCCTTTATTTAAAGATAATTATCTTGGGACATTCCTTTACATATGCTCCTTTCATGTTCTTAGCATCTGGGGAAATTTAGCTTGGGTTCTGCCCTATGTCCAGCTTCAAGATATTATATAAATGCAGAAAACCCATAGATATTACTAAAATTGCTATGACCTGGTTTACAGGCTTGAGATTCAAATATGATCACAGCACAGTTATTTTTCTTAGTGATTAAAATGCAGCAGCCTGAATGTATAGCACTTACTAATTCAAATTTTAAAAATTCACCTACATATACTTATTCAAAGAAAAATGTGAGGATATCAACTTAAACAGCACTGTCAGGCAGCTGGCAATTGTTTTAGCAGGGTGATAAGGGTTTCTTATACTTTTTTTTTTTTACTCTTGTATGTGTTTTACATTTTTCATAATAATGTGATTTTTTAAAAAATATTAAATCTCAAGGGCAGTGCTGCCAGTTATTACACTCCATGAGCTGTTCTCCAGAAGAGACATCAGCTATTCCCTTAGTGGGTTTCATTTCCTGTCTGTTTTCACAAAGAGAGCATCTTCCTATATAAAGATTTAAGTATAGGATTCTGTGGGATGTGTTTCTCATACAACATGGATGCCAAATAAAAGTAAAAGTCTTCACATGACACTCGGGTAAAGACCCTGTAGTTTGTTCCAGTGCTGGAGATAATGTCTGCACATTAATGACTGGAGGAAAAAGGAACTCCATTGCCGTAAATGAGAGAGGGTTTCAAGGTGGCAATATGCAAAGAGATTTTCAAGGGAATTTCAGTATATGCAAGACCATAAATTCCTTTTGGTGAAACATCATTCTCCCCATGCCCACGCCAGTTATCCATAATATACTTGGTGTCATTCTTCCAGAAGCCAAAGAGGTTAAGAATCTCATTAATCTCTACTATTAGCCTGGCCTCATAATGTCCCACAATGTCACTTTTGAAAATTTGTTCTATACAGTCCACAGCTATTGTTTCTGGGATCCTAAGGGTTTTCCATCCTCCTTTTTTTCCATGTAATTCAAACCCCTTCCTCCCAAGAAATTCTCTTACTCTAATTGAATTGTTTAACCACAAACAATACTTTTGAGCCTGTCTTAATTATTGATGGTTGGATAGAAGGAAGAGAATTGAGAGAATGGGAAGACACTGGTTCTATGCTTTATAGTTTTCAGAGCCTGAAAACAATCTCCTGTTTTTGTTTTTTTTTTTTTTTCCTGGAGCAGGGCCCTAAGCCTGAAATAACTAACAAAGCTTCAGAGTTCATTTGAATTAAGAGTAAACAAATTTATTCTTTAATCCCTGCAGTGAACCGAACCATTTCAAACCCAAATTGGCTGCAACTATTAAGAGGAGACAAATGAAACAAGAGAATCAAAGCAGCAGAGACTTAGGGTCATCTAATGCGGGACCCTAAGGATGGAGCCTGAAGATGCCTGAGAGCTTCTGGGAGGTAGAGAGTCTTGTCCTGAAAATCCATGATCAAAATATTAATATAGGTACATAAATAGTCCATTCGACTGCAGTTCAAGACATCATTCTATGTTGTACTTAAAAGAAGACAAGGAGTAAAGGAAGAACAGACTTCAGTGGAGAATGGGATTGGACACATCCTTTGTAGCCTGTTTATTGTATTTACATGGGCATCTTTCTCCTTCGTAAGTTATTTTGACTATTGAGATATCTTGGGTTCATACATATTATGAATATCTTTAGAACCAGTCTTCATATTGATGAAATGCATGCGTATGTGTTTTTGTTTAAGGTGACCTATTTTTAAATCCCAAAACTTTTGTCACTTAGTAGGAGTTATCTTTTTTTAAAGATTTTATTTATTTATTTGAGAGATAGAGAAAGAGAAAGAATATGTAGGGGGGGAGGGCAAAAGGAGAAGGACAAATAGACTCCCCACAGAGCAGGGAGTAGACTCAGGGCTCTATCCCAGGACCCTGAGATCACAAACTGAGCTGAAGTCAGATACTCAACTGATAGAGCCACCCAGGCACCCGCACTAGGTATTATCTTAATTCATTACTTAACCCTTCTTTATTTTTAAAACAGAGACTAAAATACATATACCGAAGTTTCCTAGAAGGCTTAGTTTGAAGAATATTTGTGAAGTTATTTAATTCATAGTAAGCATTCAAGAAATCTTCCCCAGTGGACTTGTAACACTTTAATTCATAAGGTATCAGAATCTATCCTCCATCCTCACTTCAGTTTCCTTATTTTTTAATGTAAATTTGAAAAAATGAGGAGTTTTCTATCAGTAAAGTTCTATTATAGGAAAAATGACTAAGAGAAACCTAGCTGTGCCTAAGGAAAATAAAACTATGGGATAAATGAAACATCGGCTTTATTTCTCTGAATCCAAAACAACCAGGCATTTGGATTAATTTAGCCAACCATTAAATCAACTCAATAAAAAAAATCATTAGCCAAGTAGTTTGTTGAGTGATTGGTTGGGGTCATGTTATCAAAAGAATTCCAAGCAGAAAGTTTTTTGTGAATATCTTACCTTTATCTTTTTTGCTTCTGTTTCTATACTGTCTGTTCTCTTGTGTTTTGGGGGGAGTTTGAAAATTGTAAAATAATATAAGCTCATTGTAAAACAAATAAACAAAACAAAAATATATTAAGTCAAAAATAAAATTTCCATCTTAATCAAGCATACCCCTTAGAGAGAGCCATAGTAATATTGTGGTGCACTTCCTACAATACTTTGTACACATTTTTAAATCTATTTTTTAACTTAGCAACATGTTGTGATCATCTTTCCACATCAGTTTATAAAGAATTACCTCATTCATTTTAACCGCAATGAGTACTTCATTTCGAATGTACCCTAACATATTTAACCAATCTCTTGATTGATTGATGGACATTATCTTACTCTTCTTGAAGAAGTTCTACTGAATCACTCATCCCATGGGTTTCTGTGTCAGAGGAAAAATAGGAATATCCTTGCCAAGGGGACATCTTTGAGTCCCTGGGAACTAGGAGGCTCCTGTGACATATGAAACACTTAGAAAGGTGGAAAGTCTCACTGAGAAATAGGAGTTAGCCAACGCACATTTTTGTGGGCTAACCAGCATTTCTGTATGCTTGATAATTTTTGGAAACACCTCAAAATTCCTTTAGTAAAAATTCTGTAGTTCTTGAAACCTGTGATCCGGCTCCTGCTCTGCCTCAGCTCTCACTCCTTCCCCATGGGCCCCTCAAGTTGCAGCCGTCCAGACTTCTGGCTGCCATGCACAGAAGCCATACTTCACCCCACCTTGCCTGTACATATGGTGCATGCTTTGCCACAAATCCCCTTTCCCTTGTCTCCCCACTAAAATATTCCATGTCCAAATCCTTTGACTATTGTTTCCCCCTCAGCGTCTTCTTCCCCTTCCTCCTCTCATATGACCTCAGGAAACACAGCTATTTCACTTCCATTGCCCGCTTGGTGAGTTTTTAGCTTAGTGGCTAACCCAGAGAAGAAACTGGGTGGTAGGTGACTTAACTCAAAAGGCAGCTACCTAGAGATCTTCTTCTCATCCTGCACAGACTATATATCATAGAAGTTGGCTGGGTGCTCCCATGGGTCTGAAAGTACATGTGGACATTTTTATATGATCATTATTTCAGAAGTTGCCTTTTTTGTTCAAACTGCCATCACATTGAGAATTATGTCACCCATCCGTTACTGTACACAGTTCCCACTGCTAAATAATGCTCAACATGTACTATAGCATTCAGTACAATAGCAAGTTCCATATGGCTCCTCACACATTTACTTTTACATTCATTGGCAATTTAGAATGGCATTGTTCATTATATTTCAGATGTCAGCCCGGCTGGAGCCTATCCAAGGATGTGTACTTAGACCGTCAGAAAGTGAAAGGCTGACATTGGGCATGACTCATTACAGTGCAATAGATGTGAGAGAGCATTTCAGGAGAAAATCAGCTTTAATCAGTGTCAGTAGATGTCATGTGGTTTTTTCCCAGCACTGATAACAATGCATCAGTTTAGAAATGACAGCTGCCGGACACAAGCTATTGTGTCATTTATGCTTCTCCATACCACTAAGCTCCAAACTCTAGTCATTGATCTAATTTGCTTCTGTTTTTGTTTTTGTTTTTGTTTTTTAATAAGGACCAACAGTAATAACTATGAACAAAAAGAAAAGTGTCCTTTCTAAAGAAAATAGGTGCACCTGGGTGGCTCAGTCAGATGGGCATCTGACTTCAGTTTGGGTCATGATTCTAGGGTCCTGGGATCAAGCCCTGCATTAGGCTCTGCTCAGCAGAGAACATGTTCCTCCCTCTCCCTCTGCTGCTCCCCCTACTTGTGTGCTCTTTCTCTCTCTATCAAACAAATAAATAAAATCTTAAAAAAAAATAAAAAAATAAAGAAATTAGTTATGTAACTAGAGTGATTTTCCTAACTCTAACTATATACTGGTCTTTGCTTTCAGAGGGAAGGCTACTGCTGACCTGAACATTACATGGAAGCAGTTAAGATTTTCTCCATTTCTGGAGGTATTCTTAGAAGGTAACACCTTATGTGTTTTCTAATAGCTTATCTTATTTAAGTTTTGTAAAGCTCTGTGAGGTAGATCAATATCATCATCTCTGTTTTGCAGTTGAGGCATCTGAGATTCACTAAAGTTAATAATCAAATGGTGTGTCCTACTGAGAATCAATGAGAGTCAGGAAGACTCGAACCAAGGTGTTCTGCTTCCATGGATTTCCAGAAGAATATTCATAAGAGAAAAATTCTGGATCAAATCATTCAAGAATCCAAACTGCCAATACCTCCAAGGAGCTCTAAGTAAGAGTAGCAATCAAAGTAAAGAAACCAAAAGATGACACTTTATTCAAGTTTTCCATTTTCCTAATGTCAGCTTATACTTCCACCATTTTAAAATAACCTAAGAAATGGGAGCCATCTCTACCTTTCCCATAAGTTGCCACAGAAGTGCCTTGTCAACCATGAAGAACTATATATATTTTTTTCCATTGTGTTGGTGCCATGGAAATATGCCTGTTCAAATCTTATCAGATTAGTTCTATTGGTAGTTTCCCAGAAGGAAAAGACTAAGGATATATCTGCTTATAATATGCCCTTGCAGATAGATAATCAAATATTTCTTCCGGGGGTGCAACAGGGGATAGATCCTTTGAGGGTGTCTCTAGGTTTACAAAAACCTGAGGAATTATGATGACATGCTATCATACCCTTGCCCCTAGAATACCTAGTATGAAGTTCTTTTTACTCCCTTCCCTATAACTTTATTTCTCTTTCTTCCTATGTCTTAATAACTCTGAGAAATGGGAAGTATGAAAGCCATGGCTATTCCAACTTACTGGGGTTTTTGAAGATAGCTTCATAAGATCCCTAATGGTCTTCAGCTGTATTGCTGTTGGATTCCAAGCTATCTCAGGCTGGTATAGCTCCTTGCTTTCCCAGAATCATTTTTGAAATGCAATAAATAATTCTTGAGCACTTTGGCAAAAACTTGATATTCACTAGGAGACAGGACAGGTGAAAAATCTATTCCCACAAAGGCATGGCACACATTATTTATTTATTTATTTTTGGTATGTTCGTTTGTATTAAGACAGGATTAGGAGTCAAACAGATCAATGTAAGCTTATAAATGGAGTAGCTTTCCTTTAGCAAAACATTTGACAAAGAGGCTATTCTTGATATCTTTTAAAAAATATAGAATATTACCCATGGGTGATAATATAGTTAGTATATGCATAACCTATTAAATTCTTTTACCAAATATTTTGATTATGATGTTGAGAGAAAGCTTAGTGTATGTTGTATATCTCAGGTAATGCTATAATATTCCTATTTTTAAAAAAACCTATTTCTTTCTGGCAATAACAAATGCCTCCAAGGTGATTAGATTTTCAGAAAGTCATTTTCATGAGCTTGATAATCATTAATAAATTACTATTATTTTTCTAAATATTTTATTTATTCATTCATTTGGGAGAGAGAGAGAATGTACAAGCAGCAGGGGAGGGTTAGAGGGAGAGGGAAAAGCAGACAGAATGAGCAGGAAGTCTGACACCTAGGACCCCAGGATCATGACCTGAGCCTAAAGCAGATGCTTAACTGACTAAGTCACCCAGGTGCCCCCAACAAATTATTTTGAAGTAATACTTTAAATTTTATATTAGTAGGGGTACCTGGGTGGCTTGGTTGGTAGCTCAAAATGGCTTTTTCTTCCAGCAGGGAAAAGGAAAACAGCCAACCAGTAAGAGGGTCACATGGCTGATTTTATTCATGGGATGTGAGCAGAAATATGCTTCACTCTCAGGACAAAGGACTTAAGAAGTGGATGTTCTTTCTCCATCTTTTCTTTCCCCTTCCACTAGTCTAAAGAACATGAGCATAAAGACCTTGAAAGCTACATTATTACAACAAGTGGAACATGAAGGTTTTTGGGACCTGCATCCTTGAATCATTAGGGAAAGAACAGCCCACTGAGCTGGAACTGTTATCAGACTGTGAGTATTAAATTTTGTTGGATTAAGACATGGAAATGTTATGTTCTGCTCTCATCAAAGTTGATGTTACTCTAATACAGGTTGAAACTCTGTGAAAGTCATTAAAATGGTTTAATCTGATAGCCTCTTGAGTTCCAGACTTAGTGTTCTGTTTGTGACAACGTCTGGCTGCTGGCAATTCTTTTCCCACGTGCAGACCCAGGGTCTGAAAGGTAAAGATTGTCAGGACAACTGTCTCCTATTCTTTTTTTGTTTTTACCTGCTGCATGAATATTAGGAGAGTAAAAACATTCCTGTTTTCTCTTGGGCTGAAATATTTTTCACTGATTTGGAGCACCTAGGACCTAGAGATGACAGAAAGTTCTAGAAATACAGGTTATAAGTGAATGCTAATTAGTCCCACATTAATCATTTTCTTACCATACCATAGCATGCAAGAACCAGCGTGGGCATATATTAAATATGTCATCAATAACTTGGATGATGATTTTTTATTAAAATTTTAATTAATTGTTTTTATTAACATATAATGTGTTATTTGCCCCAGGGGTACAGGTCTGTGAATTGTCAGGCTTACACATTTCACAGTACTCACCATATCATATACCCTCCGGATGATGATTTTTTTTTTTTTTTCTAAAGTGTGTGTGTTTTAAATTTGTGATAGAGACAAAGATGAAAGGGAAAGTTAATAGAGCAGATGAGGGACTACATCATTTGTTCCCTGGCTTTCAAGCTATTGCCTATGTTATTTACTGGGGCCTGAAATTTTCTTGACCTTTCTTTTTCGTTAAGCTAACTCATATACATCTTTTAAAATTCATCTCAGCTATCATTTCCTCTGGGAAGCCTTCTGTCTTCTTACCAACATCTCGTTTTGATGGCTTTTCTTTATATTTTCTTAGTACTTTGCACTTATAAATAACCCTATAAGTCATTGATTTTATTTACTTATTTTTTTTGTCTAGAAATGTCTAATTTTCTTGTGGTAGAAATTTTTTTTATTTAACTCTATATTTGCAAAGTCTTGCATGGAGCCTGGCACTTTATTTGTATCTTGTCATGCTCTAACGCTAACAGGAAATGAATGAAGGATCGAATCAGGACATGTTTAAACATCAATAATCACAAACGATAAGCTCAAGTAATCAAGATGAAATAAAAATAATATCAAAGCAAAATTCTAAGTTTAAAAAATATAAATAAAATAAAAACAAGCAAAAACACTCTGTATTGAAAATAAAGATCACAGAATTCATAGATTCACAAAAGCTAATGTAAAAAGGATCTGAAGTTTTAGAGAACCAGTAGCTTCAAAGGAACCAACAAATAAGTGATGTGTAAAGAGAACTAGAGGATCCTGATTAGTGCAGAGAACAATGTTATATGTTCTGTAGAATGAAAGCACATCTATAATATTCTTCATGATGACGGTTGCCATCATTACTCAAGAGAAACCAGAGGAGGTCCAGAAGACAATGATCAGGATAGTGATCAGGGTGGATCTAGGATTCTTTAAAGAAAGACTTTTAAATTATCTGATGGATCCCATGAATAAAAAGGGGTTGAATTACTTTGCTGAATGCTAGAAGCACAAACTGGGACAAATACAGAAAGGTGCAAAAGACAAGTTGTGTGATTTTGGAGAAAAACGTCAGATAATCAAGCTTTTCAAAAATATCAAAGGCTACCTTGGTCAAGTTGTGGAGTTAGAGCAAAGGTTGAATGACTTTTCATCAGAGTTGTGATAGATGAGATTCCTGCATTACAAAGAAGGTAAACCAGTTACACTATTTTTCTTTTCATCCTGATTATTCTAAATTGGTTAGTGAATCAGACCAATAATAAATTATTCTAGTATGTATATAAAACTGTTCTTTCCTGACTCTATATTTTTCCTTCCTTCTCTTCCACTTTGGCTCTCTTCTTCTCTCCTTCCATCTTTTCTTTATTCTTCCTTCTCACTAATAGTTATTAACAACTACTATAGGTCAGGCATTGTAGTAAGCACTATTATTTCAACAATGAACAAGTTAGACAAGCTTGTTGCTCTTACAAAGTTCAGTCTACTGTGAGATATAAACAGTCAAATAAACACAATGAATATCACTAAAGATTATGATAGGAGGTTTGCAGAGTGGTCTTGGGGGACTTAGGAATGGTTATTAATCCAGGCATAGAGTGTTCAAGGGTAGTGACATTGAATTTGTAGGTCTCTTTGAGGCAAGCTCAGCCTTGCTGGTAGTATTACATGCAGAACAAGTGCAAGCTGCATTCACATGGTTCTTTGTATCAACTTCTTTCCAAGATACCCCAAGCATTTTCCAAATTAATTTCTTTAATCATGAAATATTCCTGTGAGAGTGATACACATTCTACCCTTTTACCACTACCTGATAACTGTCAATGCAGGTGTTTTATGCTAGGCATGAGAAAGATGGAGAAACAGATAGACAGAGACAGAGTCAGAGGCAAAAAGAGGAAGGGAGGGAGGGATAGAGAGTATAGAATTGCCCAAGTCACCCAGGAGACATTGCCTCCTGGGATGAGAAAGATTTTAATTTCAGGGCTGGGTGTAAACTAGGCCTTGAATATGCAATGGCTAACATGAATGCCTACTGAGCCACTGTCAATCCAGATTTGAAACTCATTACTATAAATTGCTTTGGGATACCTTGAGCATGAAAAATGCAATAAAAAACAAAAATTATTTTGCAAAGAAAATGGTAAAACTGTAAGGACAAATTTTAGAGCTCTCCTTACAGAAGTGAGGAGCCAAAAAGAATACAAGGGACCCAGATTCTTCCCATGGGAAGTAGTGATATCTGTTGAAAAAAGAGGAAAAACAAAATTATAATAGTTTACTTTCTTTCCCAGAAACAACAAGAAACTAATTAACTGAGCTGGTCTCAATACACTGACCTTTATTATTTGTTGTCTATTAAGATATTTCCACCAGAAGCCAGTAGTGACACATGTTAATTGCATCCTATTTGTGTTGACTATCATGCCCCCTATAACGATCATTTGTTTCTACAAAATTGCCACATGTCAACACGTCAACCAAAGAGTCCGGTTAAGCCACGCATGACCTCCAGTAGGCATAATCTGGGTTGGTTTTCATTCTTTGTCAGCCTGTCAAGGGAAGGCAAGGAATCTGGCCAGCACAAGTGGAAATGACATTAATTTAGTACTGAAAATGTATTACAGATGTTCTTCTCCCACCCCTAGGGCTTAAACTTTCCTATGCTGCTATACAATACCTTATTCTCTAGCCTGACAGCATTGCCATCTTACTGCAAAAAGACTGTTAATGAAATAATTTTCTTAAGAGTATTGATTTAATTGGTCATGAGTGATAGATACTGTGTCTTCTGAGAAGAAAATCCTTCTAGGAACCATAATTGGCCTAGGATCATTTCAAATCAAAATATGTAATGTCATTTAAGAGCATGGTATTTGATGTAATGGAGAAAGCAGTAGGTAAATTTCCAAGGGTACTGGATTCCAGCTCTGGTGTTGACACCAACTAGATTGAACAATACAGTCTTTTTTAGATGTTTTCTCATCTATAAAACACAGATAATCTCTATATGATCTTCACATTTCCTGTATCTCATACTCTTGGAACTCTGCAGACTTTATATCACTTATTACAGTTGCATTTGTAGATTATTGTGTGATCCTTTGATTAATTACTTTCCCTCCACTCCACTGATGCTCCATGAGAGCAAGGATCATGTCTAATTTTGTTCAATATTTCATCTCTAGCTCCTAGCACAAGTCTGGCATAAGTCAGTATTCAATGAATACTCCTTAAATGAGTGAATAGATGAACAACATTTAGAAACCATTCAATTGTTTTAGGAGTCCTAAAAATGGTTTTGCCTCAAGAAGACTCAGTCAACACATGACTTCTCTGAATTCCAGGGCAACTTATCTGTCTGTCTTAAAGAGTTTATAACATACTGTCTTGCATTGTAATTATTCAGATTCATGTTAGATGCCCTGAATATAGATTGCCTTATACACAATAGGAACTCAATAAATATGTATTGAATATGTGGCAGTGTATCTGCCTTACTTATCTTTATATCCCAAGGCTAATGGATGCTTAATAGTGTTTGTTAAATTAAAGCTGGGGACATTTCACTGGTTTGGAAGAAAATATCCAGATTATAAGTAACAGAAAGCTCAACTCAAACAGGTTTAATCAGTAAGGATATACTTTATGACTCAAATAACTGAAAAGCCCAGGGTTAGGCTTCAGAAGAGTTATGCTGTCACTGAAGTCCCAAGTTTCTATCTCTTCACTCTACCTTCCTTCTTTCTCTTGCTAAGAGTGACGCTCCTAAGATAGTGTGAGGAGCTTCCTAGAACTACATTTTTTTTTTTTTTTTGGTAATTGTGGTTACTATGTACCAGACACTGTTTCCAATGCATAAGAAGCTTTAGCTCATGTAGTCTTCAGAAACCTCTCCACAATTAGGAATGATTAATATTCCCATTTTACACATACAAACACTGAGGAACAGAGAAATTAAATAACTTGCCCGAAGTCATACAATTGCAGAAGCCATGATTTAAACTGAAGAAATTTGTCTCCAGAGTGTCTGTTCCCAACCACTATAATTCTTTACTTAAAAACAGGAAGAAAGCTATTTTATTAGATCCTAAGGAATAAAGTGGAAACACCTTTTTCTGAGATCCAAGCAAATATCTCTTTGTATCTCACTGGCCTGATTGGGTTAAGTGTTCATTCCAATCACTCCTTGCAGCCAGTGGTAAACGCAAGAGGATTGGCTTAGATCTATCGGAAGCAAATTCTGGAGCTGAGTGGCCTAAATATCTTATGGCCTGAATAGGGCAAGATAGATATATAAGCAAATTCAATGATGTTGTTACCATGGATATGAGTGAGGAATTTTTGGGTGGACACAAAAGATCAAATGTCCACTGTGACTGGTAAATCCCAAAAGATATTTTAAAAAGAGTTACATATCAAAACTTCTGTATCTTCAATGAAAAATGAAATCTCAAATAAGTCCACTGAAAAATAAGAATTTTAGTTTGTGTTGCTAATAGATTTTGTTGAACAATTTTGTAACCTTGATCAGAAGAAGTCTATGTTCCTGGTGGCCAACTCTAATTGATTTTACTGGCTTGATGAACCAAGAGATTTATTTGATTATACTTTAGAACTGGAATTATTCTATAACTGTTCTATGATTGAGCTTATAGAAATAGCTGGTCTTGGGTCTAAGAAAACTTCAAGGGGTCTGTTTACTGAGCTTTGGTCTGCAATAATGTGGTAAGTAAATATTCAAATAAAACTGGATGATATCTTGTTATAGTTTGAAGAAAACTGAAGAGGAAAAGATCATTGAGCAACTAAGTCAACATAAATCAGCATTTAAGGAAAAAAAAAGATGGTATACCAAACATTTTATAAACTTATACTTCCAAATTGGCTCCTCTCCACATAATCTAAAATGCATCTGAACTTCCAAAATGCTTATCTGAAAAGATAAGGGATCTGGATTAGAAAATAGCTGACCTGAGCTGAAAACCAGATGCTTGCAACTCAGCTGAAATTTCTGGGGTAAATAAATTATGGACAAAAACAACATTTTAGAAACTCTGATGTCAGTGAACTAATGGGCAGCTCCAGACAAAGACTGGAGAAGAAAAGCATTGTTATTTGAGGATAGTAATAGAAGTAATTATCTGTGTGCCAGGGGAAAAAAAAAAAAAAAGCACTAAAAGGCCATGATGAGTCTATAGAAATAGTCAACAAAAGAAATTTTCTAGAATTATTTGACCTAATTACAACTGAGGATTTGTTGGCTGTTTTTGTAAATGTCTTAAGGATGTAGCATTCGCCACAAAATGAGCTATATCATTAATAGGTCATGCAATGTAAAACCTGGAGCCCAAATGAGCCTAGAGAATATGGACAAAGAACAAATAAAGCACTGGGAATAAAATAAGCAAATCAGCTATAAAGAATTAAGACACATTGAAGAAAGTAGAAATAAAAAGAGAATCTGAGTCTCTGACTGTGCAAAATTAAAATATAATAAAATAAATATAAACCAAAGATGAGTATTAGGTGAAAGGACATTTAACTCTAAATTCAGTTTAGATTATCAGCTTCATTATCCAACTATCCCTGATTTATTTAGCATCTATACAGATTAGAAAAAGAAAAATGACTTAAAACTATTGTTGAAGAGTGATTAGCAAGAGATATTACTCCTGACCCTCAAACATGTTATTCTTAACTGGTCTCCATGCCTAGTGTGGAGCCTAACGCAGGGCTTGAACATGTGACCCTGAGTTCGAGACCTGAGCTGAAATCAAGAGTCGGACACTTAACTAACTAAGCTACCTAGGTGCCCCCAAAGGATCATTTTAAAATAATCAATGATCATTTACTAGCCTAGATATTTGGTAGTACAAGCACATTTAAGACATGACTTCTGGCAGGGACAATCATTTCAAAAACATATTTAACCACATGACTACCAGAATCTCCCTCTGGCAAATGCACCTTTCTGTGAAGTCTGTATCCCCACAACCCCCAAACATCTCTTTTCTCTGATACTGTTCTTGGGTTGTTGAGTGTTGCCTTAAAAAATGTGAGTTAGTTCCCTTTCAGATTTGTAATTTCAAAACTCAACCTGCTCTTCAGTGCTGCTTCAGAATCACTTACACATCTGTCTTTTGTTCTATTTGTAGTCCCACCTTTCCCTGCTCCGAATTTTATTATCCTTCTTAAGGTCTGTTCTATTTATCATTTTCTACATTCTTCTCCCTCTCTCATGATAATAACTTAGCTTCCTACTTTCAAGCCATAACCTCACTAATACTCCCTCATGTACCGCTTGTCTATTTTCATATGTTTGCCTATTCTTTGTCTTCCTTCTTAACTTAGAAGGGAAGAGAGACTTGTGGAAATCCCCTGGGCTGTCCAAGATTTATCCCTCAGTTATCCTTTGGAATAGATATATTCTCTCTTTTCTTCAACAAATTTTACTTGACAAACTGTGTTTATTTTATTTCTCTCTCCCTCACCTTGTCCTTTCTCTTAGACTTAAGTCTCCTAAGAAAATATTTGATTCTTTCCCTGTAACAAGCCACCATCTTTCTCTTCACACTTTGAAGTCTTTGTCTAAAGCAGGATTTCTCAACTTTGGCACTATTGATATTTTAAACCAAATAATTTTTTGCCTTGGGTGCTGTCCTGTGCATTATAGGATAGCATTCCTATAGCATTCCTAGCCTCTACCTGCTAAATGGCAGTAGCACTTCCCTAGTTGTGATAACCAAAAATGTCCCCAGACATTGCCAAATTTCTCCTGGAGGGCAAAATCATGCCTGGTTGAGAACTACTGTCCTAAAGTTACAATCTCTATTTGCTTACATGCCAATTGATATTCAGCTCAGCATAGTATAAATTCTGCTCTGACAACTCTATGCAAACTGCTCAATTTCAGAACATCGATATCCCAATGGTCAAACCCAATTGTTTATTTTCAGTTTCATTTTTTGACATTAGATCTGGTCAGCAGTTTCTTCTTATTGAAAACTCCTCTTCAATGGCTTATGGACTACTCTCTGAGCTCTTCTTTAGTCTCTCTTCCTGGTTCCCCTACTTCTCTATAATACTTTAAAATTCAGCAATGTTCATTTCTCATTGAAGGCTTATGTCCACTTCCATGACTCTAACTAAACCAAGTGTACATAGGTCAATGACTCCACAAACTTAACTGTATGTCAGAACTGTTTTTATGAACCCTAGACACACATTGATGGCTATCAAGGGGGTTATTTCTAGTTATATCCTGAATGCACTTCAAAATTTAACATGTCCAACTGGAATTCTAAAATACATATTCTAAAATCAGATCTTCTGCTGTTCACTATCTCAGCTTAATATAGCACCATCCACCAGTTAGCTGTTAGGTAAGTTACCACTTTACAGTCAATATAAACGCCTCTATCATTCTGAAGTCCTAAATCTGTCAGTCACTAAATGCCTTCTATTCCAGTTCTGAAACTCCTTTATTCAGTTTTCTCCTTTCATCCCTCTAAACATTACCCTGATTCAAAAAGTATTGCACTTTTACCTGGACTCATGCCTTTACACTTATATCTAGTCCATTCTATCCATTGTCAGTATCTTTAAAATACATATCTGATTTTGCCACATTCATATTTATAAGGCTGTCAGTGTTTCTTCCTGTCTATACCTATGTTTTTCAAACTATGACACTCATAACTTTTGGAGACACAGAAGGCAGTTTTAGGTGATGTGTATTTTTTTTCTTCAAAAAGCTTTGCTCTTGTTGTAATTTGTATTATGAAAATATACAACTAGCAAATCATATCTGTAATTTCATGGACATTCTGAGAATAAGGGTAAATAAAAACACTTCAACTATTTGTGTAAAAAATAAATAAAATAAATAAATTTAAAAAATAAATGATAGTACATGGTGGTGACAAAAGTTATACAGGTGGTACATAAATGTCTGAAGTATGAATCTATTAGATAAAATGGTGATTAATAGCCTGCTAGATAAAATCCAAAGTTCTCAGTAAGCCACAAAGTTGTTTTCATAACCTGATCCACCCTCCCTAATGTGAATTCTCCCACAATTACCAATATCTACTTTATATACAAGCTACTCAACAACTTCTTTATCATTGAGCATTGTATGCAGTTTTGTGCCTTCTTGTCTGTTATTGCTGTTTCCCCTGTCTGGTTGAACACTGTGGCAGATCCAGTGAATTACTTCTTTCCATATCTATTTTAACATCTTGTTGAAAGAGGTAATCGAAAGAATGTAATTGCCAGTTGACCCAAGCTGGACCCAAGCAATTGGAGGCTCCTCCCCGTCCTTGGATGTATGACCTGCTTACTGTTCCCAAGTGGAAACCTTTTTCAAAGACATCGTCTTGAGAGAGCAGTATGTTGTGAAAACCATCTGGACAGTGTATGTGACTTAACCCTTTTAAGGTCTCTAACTTTTAAGATTCTGGTGGACGAGTGTGGAGAGCCATTTGTCTTAAGATCACCCAAGACAAGCCTTGTATGTAAATTTTGTTGCTTATTAAAATTGCCACCTACTAATCTAAATGCTCTGCCTCTCTCTTTGGTCTCTCCTTGCTCTCCGTGTATGGGGCTGTTTCAGATTTCACTCAGGGAGGCCCAAAATTGTGAGCCAACACATCTTTCTAGTGTGCCTTCTGTGTGCTAAGTCTAGAGTACTTCCCAGAATTCCTTGCAGCTGGAGTTCTGGATGTGGGTTATGATACATCACCCAGAAGTACATGCATGAAATTTCAACATCAGAAAATGATTCCTATGAAGCTGATCTGTTGCTTCTGCTCCTTCTGTAGCAGCACAGTCATGGGAAAGTTGTATTTTCTAAAGAAACTTATGGGGCATGGTCTAGCATGGAGTTGAGGTGCAGGGCAGAATTCAGGCATTTGGGGCAGATTTATCACAGTAAAGATGGATTGTTCCCAGGGACAAGAGATTTGGTAAGGGATTTCAAATGCTCTATCTTCTGGGTCATGCTCTGGATTATTCATGGTAACAGAGGTATTTGCTCTTCTATTAGCCAGTTCCATGGTATTGCTCTGGAAGTTCCTAGAAACACAGCCTTGAGCCTGATCCTCTAGGTTCTGCAAGGTTTCTGTGAGCACCTATTTTCTTATACTAAATGCCTTTCTACTTAAACTTGCTAGAGTGTTTTCTGTCATCTAACACTGAATACTGACTAAAAGAGGTTCTTCTTCTGAACACTCTCCACAATTTGAATTTTATCCAACTTTTCAGCACTTTCTATAAGTAATTTATTACTTTGGTAATAAATAAACTATACTTGTGTGTACTATGTACTAAGTATAAACTATATTTGTATGTACTATTTATAAACATTTATAGTCATACATAGATAAATATAAATGTGTATATATGATATGTCCATAGCCATATTTAGAAAAAAAATGTGCCTGCAGAAGAACTAAAAAATTCTCATAGTCATGAAAGTGTCAGATGCTTATGTTTCTATAGCATGCATTGTATCAAAATTGCAGCTTGTTTTGGGTTCTCTGCTATAGCCCTATATCATAGCTCAAGTTATTTTAAATCTTAACTTCATTGAGTCAGTGGATGGCCTGTTGTCCCCAACATCCTATCAAGATGTTTATTTTGAAACACCACCATTTCAAAAAGAAGAAGTTATATAAGAAACTAAAACCCCAGATGGGATCTCGTGCTCACCTCCCAAACTTTCTCCCCCACTAAGCAGGAGCCCTTCTTGCCACAGTGAGGTTACATTTGGATCCAGAGTGAGCAGAGAATAAATTTCTATCTTTCTTGGCACATTGTATTGGTTATTTCAAAGTCTTTAAATGTGATGCTGTTATTTATTTATGTCAGGTTTTCAGCACAGTTCCACCAGGCACTGCCTGTTTGAGTTCTGCCTCTTTCTTGATGTTTTAATTCACTGCTAGCAGAGATGCGTTTCTTAGCAGCATGCAGGTTGAAAGGCTGACCTCAGTATGAATGCTGCTACTAATCAGACTCCTTGGTTTGGCCCAGCATTTTAATTCATTTCATTTATTTATTTATATGCTTGTTTATATTTCTTCCCTTCTTAGAAGTTAACTGTGGATGTTTGTACCTATCTCCATGGCTTAGCAAGTATAAATTCAAGTAATTGACCTCCCTCTATACATACAAAACAGACTTTTTTTTTCCTTCTTCAGAGTCTCCTTCATTGTTTGGGATTCATTTGGGTATGTTATTACTTCAAGGTAAATAAAAGATGGTATTAGTATAAAATATAGTACCAGTATTTATTGGTACTATAATTATTAACTATAGTATTGAAAATTATGTTTTAAATGAGCCATATGCACACACACACACACACACACACATCCACATTTAATACTCACAAAAGTCCTATAAGTTTGATCCTAATTCCATAGCTGAAACGAAGGCTTAGAAAAGTTAAATAAGACTTCAAACAAATATAAAGGATTTCAAAGTCACATCTGTGAACAACACTGCTATTTCTCAGGCCACTAACTCTGCCAGTAAACTAGTCTACTCACAGCTTTAGAAAAATCATAAACCTCTCATTGTGATGCTATTCTGAGACTTGTGGCCACTTTGGACTTGAACAAAGCACTAACAACTAGTTCTAGGAATATTCTAAGGGTCTCCTCTGCTCATTCTTCTTTGAGAAACCAGATGGTCCTTCTATTCCTTCCTCACTTGTTATTTCTGGTGCATGTCTGCTTACCATGCTTGCTGCTATTCCTTTCTAGCCTCTATTCCAGATGTATGAGTACTGAATCTAAAAGTATACATCCTGCTAACAGTAGTTCATGTTAAAACTGAAGAACTGAGATATTAGCACCTTGAGCTGTGCCAATTTTGAATGGATATCGGAACCAGTGTTATGAAGAAGGTCAAAATGGAAGGAGGGCCTGGTTGAACACTGAAAGGTAGAATTCAAATTAATGTGTGATTGATGAAGCCAAAGCTGTGAAGAAATTAGTTGAAAGAGCCAGGACCAAAGAACATGAAGTCCAAACTGAGTCACTGAAGACCGCTTCATTTCAAATGGCCTTTGAAAGTAATTTTTCCATTCAGAAGATTCTCACTATTGACTCAGAGGATGACCACAGACAACCTGAAAAAAAGTTCTTAATGTCTTCCTTTTTGACAGAGTAGTGTCTGACACATAGCAAACACTCAATAAATATTAGTTGGAAGAAAGTGCATACATTCTGGAATGGAAATACTTATCGATTAAAATCAAGCGTTGTTAAGTCAGACTGAGAGAATGTGAATTGCCCATAACAAGCTCACTTGGTTTTCAACCATTTTGAGTTTAGAGCTGCTTCTCTCTTTTGACATTTCATTGCTATTTATGGCTGGCTAGAAGAGATTTATTGGTTTAAAAGGAGAAGACATGCACACCTCCACACATGGAGGCACGTAAGGCTTCCCCAGACATCAAATATTCTAATGATGGTTTGATGCGTTAAGAGTAAGTGAATCAGAAATTTATTGATTCAATTTCCTCTGTAATACACAAGGGTTTACAAATTCTGGGAAGAGCTCAATTTGAAAAGATAAAGATTTAAAAATAGCAAAACTTTGCCAAAACATAGTGCAATAATTTTCTCCCAATCCAAGTGGAGATGTCTATAAAATAAATGATCAATACATTTCAAGTTCAGTTAAATATAAAAATAGTTGGACTTGGGTTATTGATCCTGGTCTCCATTGCTGATCCCATAAAATGAAGTGATACAAATGACATTTTTTTCTAATACTTGTTGAGGGTTTTAGTATTAATTAGGCACAGTTCTAGTTACTTTACATGGATTACCCCATTTAATTCTCACAATAGTCCTATAAAGCAGACATCTTTATTATCACCATTTTGTAGATTAGAGCACAGAGGCACAAGGAGATTAAAGAATATGTCTCAGTTCAAATGGCTAAAAATTGAAAAGCCTAGGATTCAAACCAAGGCAATCTAAAACATTTATTTGTTTATCTGAGAGAGGGAGACAACAGGATGGGGAGGAGCATGAGCGGGGCAAAGAACAGAGGGAGAGAATCTCAAGCAGACTCCCTGCTGAGTGCAGAGCTGGACATGGGGCTTGATCTCAAGATCCATGAGACCATGACCTGAGCAGAGATCACAAGTTGGACACTGAACGCACTGAGCCATCTCAGCACCCCTCAAACCCACGTAATGTAACTGCCATATACTTCCAATTCCTTGAACTAGATATCCTCTAAGGTCCCTTCCATTCTGATCTTCTTTGTCTATTCCTTTCCATGGTGCTGTTGGAGACAAATGGAAGACTAAGAGAGGGAGACAAAACTCTTGAATAAAGTTAAATTTTAATTAATATTCAGAAAGCCAAAAGGAAGCACATATGTATTCATGGGACACATTGCCATTTTGGAAGATGGGTCTGGAAAATCTAAGCTGAATCTGAGCTATGCCTTCCAGGTCCTCTGGAAATCCCAATGGTAAGAGTGTGGCTATTGATGTGACCTACTGGTTCTGAAAGAGGTTAAAATAAAGTGAAGATATAATGCTGTTTGATTTATCCTATCTGGAATGGTGTGATATCCCTATCTTCAGATGCTTTGATTTCTATAGAGCACCCACTATTTCTGTTAACTTTGAGTTTAAATTTTGTTACCCTGGCACATAGGCTATAAATAAAGAAAAGTATATTTAATATTTGACTTCATCTGGGGATGTTATCTCGAGTAAATGAGGAATAACATATAATAACATATAATAATCAAAGGATAACAAAAAGAAATGAAAAGTGATCAAAAATAAGAAACTCTTTAAATTCTGGCAAAGACATAAGATGGAATATTCTTAAACATTAATAATGTTCATAACCCCATGTTTCTCAGAATATGGGAGAATATTCATGACAAAATACAGGAAAGAAGCAAAATAAAATATTGAACACAAATGTGACCATAGCAATATAAAACAAACAAATAAATCAAGCACAGAAAGTAGACTGGAAGGAAATTAACTATAAATATTAACAATGTTTGCTAAAAAAGTTATACTTCAATTTTTTCTTTCTTTTAAGAATTTTTTTTCAGGGCACCTGGGTGGCTCAGTGGGTTAAGCCTCTGCCTTTGGTTCAGGTTGTGATCTCAGGGTTCTGGGATTTGAGGCCCACATTGGGCTCTTGGCTCAGCAGGGAGCCTTCTTCTCCCCCTCTCTTTGCCAGCCTCTCCGCCTACTTGTGATCTTTCTCTCTGTCAAATAAATATATAAAATCTTAAAAAAATATTTTCTTTCAAATTTCTTACCATGATTGTGTGTGTTTTATTATCATGAAATAAAAGTCCAATATAAAAATATGTACTATACAGTAGTTAACTGAACCTAGTAATTAAAAAAAATGTGAATAGTTTTTTATAGGCTCTCTGAAATTTATAACAAAACATTTACTAACACATGTAATTCTTGTGAACTCTCTAAATGATGGTATGGCATTCAACAGAAGAAATATAAATGGCAATACTAAAAAATATGCAAAGAACAGTACACTATTAGGCAGATGATGTGGTTTCTTGGATTTGCTATTCACTAACTCTATAATCTTGAAAAAGCATTTATCCTCTCTGAGCCTCAATTTCTTCATCAGTAAAGTAGAGATAATAATGTTTTCTCTGTATACCACAGAGAGTTTTTGAGAAGATTGAATATGTACAGAAATGCTTTGGAAAATTTGAAGTATACCACAGACCTTATTCTTATTAAAGGGCAATAGTTATTTCAAATCCTTGTTAATAATAAAGGAATTCGTATTTATACATTTCTTAACTCTAATTATTTACTTCTTTAAATTCCCTTGACCATTAGTGGATAGTTTTATCTTTGAGTGAAATAAATGAAGGACAGAATTTACTACATTCTAATATGAGTGGTGATAAATTGGGGAAGGAAGTGCATGCGATAAATTATTGAAGGAGCATCACTAAACTCCTTACCATCATTGGTAGCATAATGGTGAGAACTTTGAGGCTATTGAGAGAAACAGACATAGAAGATCCTTAGAGGTAGATGGTGCCTACATGAGACAGGAGGTCAGGAAAAGAGAATCATTAAAGACCAAATGCATTCTTTCTTCTCTTGCATAAACCTACCTTTACAATCACTTTGAAAACAAATCATCACATGCAATATGCCTAGTGCTATAGTGGCAGGTGCAAAGGGCTTTAGGAATGTGCAGAAGGATGGGTTCACCCTGCTTACAGAAGTTAGAGAAGGCTTCATAAAGTATGTGATTATGGATGTAGCTGGATTATGCAACATGTTGTGTGGGGACGGGGGGAGGGGAACATTACAGGAGGAGGAAGTGTAATGACAGGGAAACACAAAAGAGTATAGCCTGCTGTTGGACTACAGAGGTTCTCTGTGATTGGAGCTAACTGGCAAAGAAGTTGCAAATGAGGCTGGATAATAGGTAGAGCCAGTGTGAAGTGCCTTATATACCTTCATTAAAGTTTTATACTTCAATCTAGAGACAATAGTAACACAACTAATGCTTTAGAGCATTAGAATTACATGGCAATTAGGGTTTTAGAAGCGGTAGGACAGTGAGCAGGAAAAAAAAAAAAGGGGATTTTTCCCAGGGGGGCAAAGACCAGATGGGAAGATACTTTTTGGTAAGGGATGATAAAAGCCTAAAGCCAATAGCAAGTGGATGAAATATATTTAAAAGATGATTGGAAGAAAATGGAACTAACTCACATTTATCAATCATTACTACATGCCAGGCACTGTGATGTTTTACATGGGGTATCTTATTTTAGCCCTAAAACACTAGGAAGTTGGTATCATTATGATGGACATGAGGCAAATGAAGCTGAGGATTTTATGTAACTTGTCAGAAAACACAGAGTGCTGGAGATGAGGTATGGCCAGGCTGACTAATTTTAAGTGTTTGGTATGCAGGTGGCTACTTGAGAAACTGGTGACTGCAAGAGAATCTCCCAGGAAATCTCCCATGGTTCCAGACTGGGACAGTGGTTAGACAGAAAATGAAGGAGAGAGAGTTTAAAAGAGAGACAAATTTGAGGAGACTGATAACATAACCAGTATTGGAATTGATGACTATGAAGTAGCTGGGTAGAGACTCCAGAAACAACTGGAAATGCTAGTTTAGCATTTATCAAGGAGAACTAGGTTAGTATCCTGGTTGGATATAAATGTTTAATTAATTCTTTGGAAGTTAAACTGTTACTAAAAGAAAATGACCATAAAAATTTAGCTGTATTAATTGAGAGAAAAAAAAAAAAGGCAAGAAGGAAAGGACAGAAAAGGGGATGGGAAATATGATAGACAAATGGATGGAGGAAGGAAAGAAGGAAAGAGAGAAGTAGGGAGGAATTTGTAGTAAGGGTGTCAGACCACCAACATCAGAGAAAAAGAACCTCAGGCTGGAATGGACTTGTCAACCTGCAGTGAGGGCTCCTAGATGCCAGAACACATTTTCTTTTCTTGACCCAGAAAAGAGGCTTAATGAAATGCAGGCTCTATTGTGAGTATGCCAGGGCGATTGGAGGTTGACAAAGAAAATGTCTTGCTAACTTCTGTGCTCGGTGTGGCCTCCAAAACTGAGATATTTGTTGTAATCCATTATTCCCCCCCCCCCACAAAAGAACATTGAAGTCCCATTTGAACTTTGTATTTGATCAGTTAATGAAGAAATCCAGTGTTTATTCTGAGGTTCCACTAAAGCCGCATCTTGACTTATTGACTGTTTTGGCTCTGATGAAGCAAATTACATACCATCTGGGAGCAGTCAGAATATGCTTCTCTGAGAAGTTATCTACACTCCTCCCAAGTTTCTCTCTATTGATTCTTTAAAAGAAAAACAAAAACAAAACAAAAAAAAAATAAAACGAAACAGAAACAAAAACACCCTATCTAAAATAAAACAAATAAACCAGTCCTCATTTACATGGGTGAAGTATTTTAGAATCTGTACACCATTTCAGAGTAATATTTTCCAACATGAAAGCTATTAATCCTTTTTGGATTTTTACGAACCCAAAGAGCCTCTCCATCAATTTCATGTGAGACAGGCTAGTGAGTGCCACTTTCCACAAACTTTAATTTTATAATAGAGTTCTTCAGTTCAAATGGGCTTTTGACCTAGCTAATTTATATTGTCTTTGTTATTGATAGTCGCAGAACAGTAAATAAACTTAGTCTGAGAATGTGCATGTGAGGTTTACTTTCCAAACAGCATTTTGGATGACCCTCCAAGTGGCAAAATTTCTCTTTGTTTCTACAAGGGTATGCTGTGGTTTTTTTTTTGGCTTTTTTTGTTTTGTTTTGTTTTGTTTTTGTTTTTATCATAAGCAATGTAAGAGCATAATGTGAAGTGTTTATTATGGCAGAATAAGAGGTATCAAAGTGCTTCCCTCCTTAGAACCATGTTTCTACTGGGATCATCCAGTGCTAGTTCTACAACCACTTGGCCAGGGGAAAAACATGCATAGTTAAATAATTAAAATATCTATTTTGTTGTATCCTCCTACTCCATCTGTCTCAACCCTCCCCTTATTGAAGGAGGTGGGTGGATAGAAATGGCCAAGAAGGGAATGGCCAAGAAGGGAATGGACTTAGCTAAGGCAAAGCATCTGTGACTAACTTCCCTTCCTCCCTATCAACACTTCTAGGGGTTATTCGAGGCCCTGGAGCTTCTAGAGCCTGGGAGAACCTCAGGGAAAAATTGGTGCTGCCTGGAGGAAGGAGCAAAGACTAATACCCAAGATCGTAGCATTTTTAAGAGGTGTTTTGCATTTTGTTTTTTGTATGTCCTTTTTGTTTGTTTTAGACTTTTCTACAGAGAGTTGAAGAAATCATGGTATACTGTCATCTTGGATCCATGCAATGACTGCCTTGTTTTCCCTCCCTCCCTTCCTCCCTGTCTCCTTCCCTAGCTTCCTCTCTTCCTTTCTACTTCCCTCCCTTTTCTCCTTCCTTCCTCCCTCCCTCCCTCCCTCCCTCCTTTCCTTCCTTCCTTCCTTCCCTCCTTCTTCCTTTCCTTCCCTGCTATCCCCAATTCTTGCTCCTATTTTCCATGTCACCAATAAATAGGCAACTGTTAATTGATATTTGATATGTATTCTTTGAGTTACATATAGTCTTTTTCAGTTATATATATTCTTAAAAATATGAGATATGTATGTTTTTAATTGATACAAATGGAATTACGCACTAATTCTTATTATTGCCTTCAAGGTCCATTCAGTATTGTTTTGTTTTGTTTTTAAGATCTGTGTATGTTGCTATGTACACATCTATCTGGTTGCTTCTAAGAGCCCCAAAGTTTTTTTTTTTTTTTTTAATATTTATATTTATTTATTTATTTATTTATTTATTTTTTAAAGATTTTATTTATTTATTTGACAGAGGGCGAGAGATCACAAGTAGGCAGAGAGGCAGGCAGAGAGGGAGGAAGAAGCAGGCTCCCTGACGAGCAGAGAGCCCAACGTGGGGCTCGATCCCAAGACCCTGGGATCATGACCTGAGCTGAAGGCAGAGGCTTAACCCACTGAGCCACCCAGGTGCCCCTATATTTATTTTTTTAATAAACATATAATATAGTTTTATCCCCAGGGGTACAGGTCTGTGAATCGCCAGGTTTACACACTTCACAGCAATCACCATAGCACATACCCTCCCCAATGTCCATAACCCCACACCCCTTCTCCCAACCCCCCTCCCCCCAGCAACCCTCAGTTTGTTTTGTGAGATTAAGAGTCACTTATGGTTTGTGTCCCTTCTAATCCCATCTTGTTTCATTTATTCTTCTCCTACCCCCTTAACCCCCATGTTGCATCTCCACTTCCTCATATCAGGGAGATCATATGATAGTTGTCTTTCTCAGATTGACTTATTTCGCTAAGCAGGATACCCTCTACTTCCATCCACATCATTGCAAATGACAATATTTCATTTCTTTTGATGGCTGCATAGTATTCCATTGTGTATATATATCACATCTTCTTTATCCATTCGTCTGTTGATGGACATCTAGGTTCTTTCCATAGTTTGGCTATTGTAGACATTGCTGCTATAAACATTCGGGTGCACGTGCCCCTTCGGATCACTACGTTTGTATCTTTAGGGTAAATACCCAGCAGTGCAATTGCTGGGTCATAGGGTAGTTCTATTTTCAACATTTTGAGGAACCTCTATGCTGTTTTCCAGAGTTGTTACACCAGCTTGCATTCTCACTGACAGTGTAGGAGGGTTCCCCTTTCTCCGCATCCTCGCCAGCATCTGTCATTTCCTGACTTTTTAATTTTAGCCATTCTGACTGGTGTGAGGTGATATCTCATGGTGGTTTTGATTTGTATTTCCCTGATGCCGAGTGATGTGGAGCACTTTTTCATGTGTCTGTTGGCCATCTGGATGTCTTCTTTGCAGAAATGTCTGTTCATGTCTTCTGCCCGTTTCTTGATTGGATTATTTGTTCTTTGGGTGTTGAGTTTGCTAAGTTCTTTATAGATTTTGGACACTAGCCCTTTATCTGATATGTCATTTGCAAATATCTTCTCCCATTCTGTCAGTTGTCTTTTGGTTTTGTTCACTATTTCCTTTGCTGTGCAAAAGCTTTTGATCTTGATGAAATCCCAATAGTTCATTTTTGCCCTTGCTTCCCTTGACTTTGGCGATGTTCCTAGGAGGACGTTGCTGCGGCTGAGGTCGAAGAGGTTGCTGCCTGTGTTCTTCTCAAGGATTTTGATGGATTCCTTTCTCACATTGAGATCCTTCATCCATTTTGAGTCTATTTTCGTGTGTGGTGTAAGGAAATGGTCCAATTTCATTTTTCTGCATGTGGCTGTCCAATTTTCCCAACACCATTTATTGAAGAGGCTGTCTTTTTTCCAATGAACATTCTTTCCTGCTTTGTTGAAGATGAGTTGACCATAGAGTTGAAGGTCTATTTCTGGGCTCTCTATTCTGTTCCATTGATCTATGTGTCTGTTTTTGTGCCAGTACCATGCTGTCTTGATGATGACAGCTTTGTAATAGAGCTTGAAGTCCGACATTGTGATGCCACCAACTTTGGCTTTCTTTTTCAATATTGCTTTGGCTATTTGAGGTCTTTTCTGGTTCCATATGAATTTTAGGATTATTTGTTCCATTTTTTGAAAAAGATGGATGGTACTTTGATAGGAATTGCATTAAATGTGTAGATTGCTTTAGGTAGCATAGATATTTTCACAATATTTATTCTTCCAATCCAGGAGCATGGAACATTTTTCCATTTCTTTGGGTCTTCCTCAATTTCTTTCATGAGTACTTTATAGTTTTCTGAGTATAGATTCTTAGTCTCTTTTGTTAGGTTTATTCCTAGGTATCTTATAGTTTTGGGTGCAATTGTAAATGGGATGGACTCCTTAATTTCTCTTTCTTCTGTCTTGTTGTTGGTGTAGAGAAATGCAACTGATTTCTGTGCATTGATTTTATATCCTGACACTTAACTGAATTCCTGTACAAGTTCTAGCAGTTTTGGAGTGGAATCTTTTGGGTTTTCCACATATAGTATCATATCATCTGCGAAGAGTGATAGTTTTACTACTTCTTTGCTGATTTGGATGCCTTTAATTTCCTTTTGTTGTCTGATTGCTGAGGCTAGGACTTCTAGTATTATGTTGAATAGCAGTGGTGATAATGGACATCCCTGCCGTGTTCCTGACCTTAGCGGAAAAGCTTTCAGTTTTTCTCCATTGAGAATGATATTTGTGGTGTGTTTTTCATAGATGGCTTTGATAATATTGAGGTATGTGCCCTCTATCCCTACACATTGAAGAGTTTTGATCAGGAAGGGTTGCTGTACTTTGTCAAATGCTTTTTTAGCATCTATTGAGAGTATCATATGGTTCTTGTTCTTTCTTTTATTAATGTGTTGTATCACACTGATTGATTTGCGGATGTTGAACCAATCTTGCAGTCCTGGAATAAATCCCATTTGGTAGTGGTGAATAATCCTTTTAATGTACTGTTGAATCCTATTGGCTAGTATTTTGGCGAGAATTTTTGCATCTGTGTTCATCAAGGATATTGGTCGGTAGTTCTCTTTTTTGATGGGATCCTTGTCTGGTTTTGGGATCAAGGTGATGCTGGCCTCCTAAAATGAGTTTGGAAGTTTTCCTTCCATTTCAATTTTTTGGAACAGTTTCAGGAGAATAGGAATTAGTTCTTCTTTAAATGTTTGGTAGAATTACCCCGGGAAGCCGTCTGGCCCTGGGCTTTTGTTTGTTTGGAGATTTTTGATGACTGTTTCAATCTCCTCACTGCTTATGGGTCTGTTCAGGCTTTCTCTTTCTTCCTGGTTCAGTTGTGGTAGTTTATATGTCTGTAGGAATGCATCCATTTCTTCCAGATTGTCAAATTTGTTGGCGTAGAGTTGCTCATAATATGTTCTTATAATTGTCTGTATTTCTTTGGTGTTCGTTGTGATCTCTCCTCTTTCATTCATGAGTTTTTTTATTTGGGTCCTTTCTCTTTTCTTTTTGATAAGTCTGGCCAGGGGTTTATCAATCTTATTAATTCTTTCAAAGAACCAGCTCCTAGTTTCGTTGATTTGTTCTATTGTTTTTTTGGTTTCTATTTCATTGATTTCTGCTCTGATCTTTATGATTTCTCTTCTCCTGCTAGGTTTAGGGTTTCTTTCTTGTTCTTTCTCCAGCTCCTTTAGGTGTAGGTTTAGGTTGTGTACCTGAGACCTTTCTTGTTTCTTGAGAAAGGCTTGTACCGCTATATATTTTCCTCTCAGGACTGCCTTTCTTGTGTCCCACAGATTTTGAACCATTGTGTTTTCATTATCATTTGTTTCCATGAATTTTTTCAATTCTTCTTTAATTTCCTGGTTGACCCATTCATTCTTTAGAAGGATGCTGTTTATTCTCCATGTATTTGGGTTCTTTCCAAATTTCCTCTTGTGATTGAGTTCTAGCTTCAGAGCATTGTGGTCTGAAAATATGCAGGGAATGATCCCAATCTTTTGATACCGGTTGAGACCTGATTTAGGACCAAGGATGTGATCTATTCTGGAGAATGTTCCATGTGCACTAGAGAAGAATGTGTATTCTGTTGCTTTGGGATGAAATGTTCTGAATATATCTGTGAAGACCATCTGGTCTAGTGTGTCATTAAGGCCTTTATTTCCTTGTTGATCTTTTGCTTGGATGATCTGTCCATTTCAGTGAGGGGAGTGTTAAAGTCCCCTACTATTATTATGAGTTTCTTTGATTTTGTTATTAATTGGTTTATATAGTTGGCTGCTTCTACGTTAGGGGCATAGATATTTAAAATTGTTAGGTCTTCTTGTTGGACAGATCCTTTGAGTATGATATAGTGTCCTTCCTCATCTCTTATTATAGTTTTTGGCTTAATATCTAATTGATCTGATATAAAGATTGCCACTCCTGCTTTCTTCTGATGTCCATTAGCATGGTAAATTCTTTTCCACCCCCTCACTGGAGGTGTCTTCGGGTTTAAGATGAGTTTCTTGTAGGCAACATATAGATGGGTTTTGTTTTTTTATCTATTCTGATA
Organism: Lutra lutra; assembly: GCF_902655055.1. NCBI lineage: Eukaryota > Metazoa > Chordata > Mammalia > Carnivora > Mustelidae > Lutra > Lutra lutra. Next base: position 34,807,680 of record NC_062290.1, on the reverse strand, counting down.
CTCTGTGTATTTTGATTGGGGCATTTAGCCCATTAACATTCAGGGTAACTATTGAGAGATATGAATTTAGTATGTTTTAGTAATTGATAAAACTAGTGCTCCCTTTGTTTTTACATTTTCAAAGACGACTTTTTCCCCTTTCATACACATTAAAAATAACTCTATTGGACTTCTTAAAAAATATCAAGCTGAAATATCTTTGAAATTTCATTAGTATATCTAACACATATCAAGTTGTTCCACTCAAGACTATGCAATGTCTCCTCTTAATCAGTACTTCTATATATTTAAACGACTTGCATTTCACCCCCCAACCATAGATCATGCGGTCCTTGCTAATTCCTAAAGCCTTTAAGGGTTTTGTTTCTATTTTGAATGTTATAATATTTTGCATTACATTTTCTGTTTGTCTTGATTCAATTTGCTTCCCTCACTCTTTATCTTGCCTGGAAAAAAAAAATCACATATCAGCATTCTCTTTCTGTAGAAGGGCTAGTATTTTCTTTATCTGGTGGATCTAAAACACACTGAAATCCCAAATCTGGCTGAGGTTGAAACTTTTATACCTATACTTTCTTTTAGAGGGTTTAAAATGCTTTGCAAACATCACCTCCTTAAATTCCCATGGTATTTCTAAGGACAAGAATGTAGGTGGCAAGGGTAAGATACTGTCTTACCTCAGTCATGCAAGGCCAAATCCTGGCTTCATTGGATGTCCCATTCAGTGGGAATCACAATGAGCCCTTCAGCAGGAAGACAACTCCCTGACTAGTACAATCAGCTTAGTCACATGCTTTGAGATGGGCTCAGTGCATGGGAACTAGTGGCTGAAGAAAGACCCATATCCCTCTAAGGAAGTTCTTTGCTTTGCTTGTATTGATTTCAGCTTTTCTTGCCACTCTTTTTTCCAGCCAACTCCTTTCCCTTTTTAATTTTTCCCAAATCCAGATACAGAAAAAAGTAGTCAAAGTTAATCCAAAGCAAACTGCCAAGTATGTTTTATAAGCTTCAATGTTCCACTTTAAATGCCAGACTGTTGAACACCAGACATAGAATGCATTCTCAAGGGCAATGGCTGTAGGTGGTATGTTTTTAGTAGTCTTCAGCCAACAATTTGTGAGTTCTGTGCCTGTATTATTTTGTTATCTTGGAAAAAGTGAAAGGTTTTCTCCTCTCTCTCTCTCCTTCTCCCTCTCCATTTCCTCTTCCTTCTTTTTTTTCTTCCTCCCTGCTTTGTCATAGCAGATCTTTTTTTTTTTTAAAGATTTTATTTATTTATTTGACAGAGAGAGATCACAAGTAGACGAAGAGGCAGACAGAGAGAGAGAGAGAGAGGGAAGCAGGCTCCCTGCTGAGCAGAGAGCCCGATGTGGGACTCGATCCCAGGACCCTGAGATCATGACCTGAGCCGAAGGCAGTGGCTTAACCCACTGAGCCACCCAGGCGCCCAGCAGATCTTTTTGAAATGAGGGAAAATAAGCAAAAGAATGTTGTAAAGGTACAAACACACACTATGACAATTTTATCAATAACATCCAAGAACACTGATAAAAGAAATTAGAAGAAAATTTTTCTTTAAGTTTTGTTCAAATAAAATTGAAAATGAATGAAAAGAAAACATGTAAGAAAATATATTAGTTTTAATTTTTTAGGAGTTAAATAAATACATGGACTTGGGATAAATTTAAATTAAAAAATACTTCCACAAGAGTTTCTGTGATATTCTCTCTAGAAGAAGAAAATAAATATATTTTGATCACTTTGATAAAAAATCCAACCATAAAGTTAATGACAATTCTTCCTTATACAAAACTGTTACTCATATCATGTGTTAGAATATGCATATTTGCCTCCCAGTAGCTTTTCCAGATTCAGAACAATTTAGTTTTGTATACTCTATCTCAAACCATTTAATTTTGGGATGATTAGAAAGAAAAAAGGCTGAAAAAGTAGGCAAGTTTTCGACAGTGCAGACTTGAAAGATAGGACAACATGAAGAATTATTGTCCTTTTAGAAGTCATTCCATTCCATTCTGCTTATATAGTGGGGATTGTATCTTCTGAAGAAGGGGCAGATGGAAAATTAGCTCAATTCCTGCAAATTTTCAGTGCACTCTGGCTTGAAGTTATAATAAAAAGGGCTGATATTATAAGTAACCCCATCTATCAGAACAGTATTTGAGAAATAAAAGTGAATCTACTAAAGAAAGATAGCATCAGTCTCTTTCCATCTTAAGTATGCAAGTTACTATGTGCCTTTTGGATGAGCAATAGAACTCCTGAGAAGAGAGTCAATAATTTCAAATTATAATTTCAAATGATAAATAAGAAAGGTATAACAATTAGAGAATAATTATACCAATACGTTTTAGTTTATGTGTAGATTAGTCTTCAAATACAAAATGATTTAATTCACAAAACTGGTTAGTTTAGAGAAGGTGGAAGGACCTAAGGATTAGGTTCCAAGATTAAATGTGAAAAACATCACTGCAGAACTGACCCACCAAAAGAGCTGTTGCCACCTCTGCAATAAGGAAGGTGAGGAATGATCAGGAAGTTGAGGAACCAGGAAGCCATTGCCTCAACTATGGACTCTAGCCCACACTCCCTCTGAGCTCAGATCTTCTGAGGATCAAGAAGATGTTGCCAAAACAACTGGCTCCAGAACCATACCATCATAGCCACAGACCATGCTAATAAAATAAATATCCCACCAAATTCTCAAAACTCATAAAATTATGCACTGGATATTTAAAGCCTTGTTTCTGCTGTTGCTAAGAAACCAAGTACTTCCATGTTTTGCCTGCTAGCAGAGGTCTCCCATCTCACTTTTCCCTGCCAGTTCCATGGGTACATCTACTGGATAAGTACCAAGTACTGGCAGAATGTAAGTTATAAGGCAGTTGTGCAATAAGGTAAAAGACAAAGGCATTAGAACAGAGTTGAATGAGTAAATATCTACCATATGCTGCAGTATGCATATTATCTACAGCTAAGCAAAACAAATTTGTAAGCATTTCATAAAAGCTATTTGGCACAAAGATGTTGCAAAGTTACCACTAGACAAAAATGTCAGTAGGAAATTAGTTGTAGTCTCAATTTGTATTAATTTTAGACATGTAGAATATTACTGAGTATTCTTTATTAGTATACATTATCTTAGCTGTGGTAAAAATGTTTTCAAAGACTTCTATGGTTCACTCACAAACTCAGTCCCCCTTACCCTATTTTTCTCATAAATTCTTATATTTTTCATCTGTCATTTCATCATCAGAGTTGTCAGAAAATTGTCAAGGAGTAGATACATTCAATAAGAATCAATTTTTTTTTTAAGTATAGAGCTTTACACTTCTGGTAAGCTATGGTATTGAAATCTTTATTGTTACTTTTTTTCTTCCTGCTACATTGTATAGGACTTTTCTCTTAATCAGTTAGAGATATCCAGAGATATCAAATATATCCAAATATATCCAGATATCCAAATATATCAAAACATATTTTTGAAAATGAAAAGTGAAGAACTAATTACAAAAAGATACACAGGCTATCCATGGCTTTAGAGAGACTATAATAGGTGACCTGGCTGGAGAGCGAGGGGACCTGTGTGTGACCTCAGAGGGGATCCGGCCTGACAGGGGTGCAAATGGGGCATTTGGAGAGAAGTAAGATGAACCTTACCCATCCCTGAATACGGGCTAAGTAGAAACCTGATAGGAACTGAGCCAAAACAGTAAACTGTATTAAAGTCTGCCAAGCTTATTACGATTCCAGGGAGTCCCATTCCTCACATGGGCAAAAGTTTATATGGTCACTGAGGTCAGGGCCTTCCTCAGGTCCTGAGAAAGAAACTCATCAATACTACAAGGTTTTACTAAGCTCCAGGTCTATTGTCTTTTGAGAAAGCATTGCTCATTTGAAAGAGCCCAGGATACTCAAAGCCCTCTAATAGAGTGTAAGGAGACCTGACGATCAGGAAAGATGTTGAATGAAAGGAAAATCTTAGCACTAGAACCACCATGACCCTAAATATTGTTGACACATTCACATATTACACAGACTATAAGAGGCATTCATCTACTAACTTCTTTTGAGCCTCACAATATTCCCAAGTTGAAGGCAGAGAATGTGTTACCTTCATCTAATAGATAAAAATAAATAAATAAATAAATAAATAAATAAATAAATAAAGCAAGCTCAGAGAGGTTTTAAAACTAGCCAAGAATCACACTGCTGATAAAAGACAGAATATGGAAAGGAACCAAAATTTTCTGACTCTTAAGACTTGTGCTTTGTCAATGCACTGGGTCTGTGGATATAGTACATCATCTGTAAAGAGGAGATAGCAAAGAAGACTGTACCACAAAGTTGAATTTAGCCAAAAAGTGTTATTTTTCCTGCAATAGATTTAATGCAGAAAGTAAATTGCCTTACTAAAACGAATAGGATTTTTGAAACTTGAATTCCACTTGTTTGGGTAAGAATATCCTGAAGCTATATTATCATAGGAAAACAAATGTTTAGAAAAGCATCAATGTCAAAGCAATGACTAATTTGGTCAACTCAAGTGAATTACCAGTTAATTATATAAAAAATGTTTAAAACTGAGAAAAAATGCAGTCAAGGTGGTTATTTGATGTTGTGAAATCAAATCAATAATCATTGCATTTTTTCCCCACTTTTCAAATAATGGTGTTGGCAGAGTGTAGGGAAAAAAAAATTATGAACTTATAGAATCCCATATTAATGTTTCTTGGTACATTATGAAACATTCATTAAACTGTATTTGGATTGCTGATCCAAATTTTACTACCATCTCCTCTATTTCCTATGCTAAGAAAACTAATTTGGATAATTTATTTGGTATTCATTTCATCCAGTTTTAAGAACTTGCTAAGTGAGATGTACTGCATGATTGTAATGAAAATGTAATGGCATTTCTGTATGAAGTGGTTGTGGAACTGTGCTTGAGCCACAGCAGATTTGGTGTTTCTTTCCAGGTCTAGGCAAAAGTTCTCAGAAAACTCAAGAGATAATACTTAAAAAAAGATATCAATGGTGACATTGGCTATCATAATTAAGAAATATTTCTGGTTGTGAAGAGGTACAATTTCATCACTTAGATATTATGATCTGAAAAACTGGAAGCAACCCCATTGTTCAATAGATGAACAGATAAACATACTGATGTACATCATCAAATGAAGATAGTTGGCAATAAAAAAGGATAAGCTGCTGGTTTCTGCAGCAACATGGTTAATTCTCAGTGCATTATACTGAATGAAAGAAGCCAGACTCAAAAAGCTCCATGCTTTATGATTCCATTGAGGACATTCTAGAAAAGTGAAAACTAAAAGAAAGGAGATAGATCAGTGATTGTCATGGACTGGACAATGTGGGAGGTGGTGTTGACTACAAGGGACATGAGGGAATTTGGGGAGGTGATGAGATTGTTATGTATCTTCAGTGGGCAGTTAAATGATTGTGTACATGTGCCAAAACTCATAGATCTGCACACCAAGAAGGATAAGTTTTACTGTATATAAATTGTATGTAAAATATGATACTGGGTTCTAGAGTTTCATTTGTTAGGTTCCAATCAAATCTCATCTTAGCTATTTAGTTATTTGTATACATTGACCAAATTACTTTGTTTATTGAAGAGTCCTCATTTATAATATAAGTCTCATAATAATATTGTCATAAGGATTAAGTGAGGTAATCTGTGAATTGCCTAGTACAATACCTGGCATGGATCTACTTTCAACAAATAGAAAATCACAAATTTGTGTAAATGACAGCAGCATACTTACCACTCTTTTGTTAGACTAGTGGGCCCTCCAGTATTTCTTCATATTCATACACATTCTCCCAGGAACATAGTTCATGTTCCCAGCTTCCCCATTGTCGTTCAGCACCAGTATGGTTACCAAGAGCACACCACCATCCCCTTTTCTGGTGCTTAGAACAGCTGGTTCTGTGACATGTTTTCTCTTAATGGCAGCCACACACTGTGCTTGTCAAGGCTCAAAAGAAAAAGAAGACAAAACACAGCTCAATCATATCTCACTGTTGATTTACTCATGATGACTGACTTTTTTCTATCTTTTCGTTATCCAAAATATAAAAAAAAGTCATTTACAACAAAAATAAGGAATGCTTGCAATAGTATATGAAACTTCTTATTTCAAAGCATTATATTATTAGGTCCTGAAAACTCCTTTAAGCAGCACTATTTGGTACTGCAAAGAGTTTAGTTATTTTGGAGGTCAAAAAATGGAAATTACTTTCTTCCAATTTCAAGGCTAATGGTGAGGAACCATGGCATGGGTCCTCTAAAACAATGGATAGTGCCCAAATTCTCTACATGGTACAGTGCTTCATTTTGGAAAGCATTTCATTTCTTTTTCCAACAGATTGCTTTTCTAATTATATTTTGCTTATGTCATTGCCCTTACTTTGCATTTTTAGAGAATTCAACAAGGACAGGTGGGGGTGAAAGGAAATGAAATGACCTAGAGAAATACTAGATTCATCTATTGGAAGTTAGGAGTTCCAGTGTATGGTTATTACTTTTGCAAGTTGATGACCAAACTTTAAAGAAATGCATTCATATCATAAGCCTTAGTCTCATATGAGATACAAATTATTCTAGAGTGGTAACATATTCAATCCTATTAGTCATTTACATGTTAGTAAGAATAGGCTTATAAGGTGATTTGTTAATGAGGGCAAGAATGAGAAAAAGGAGCAATGAGAGCTTTGGGCAACTGCTGAGAGTAGAGAAAATACAACTCTAAGGGTTTTAATGATGCAGAAAGAAGATACTTTTTTTCTTATAGTTATCAACCCAACTTCCCTTATAGCAACCAACCCAACTTTTCTTACAGTTATCAACCCTTTTAACCCTTGACAATTAAGTGGCTTGTTTTTCTCATGTATTTGGAAGCTACTTGTACATTGAAAGTTATTGATTATTTTTTTAAATAACTAGATAGTATTCCTTCTAGCCCTGACTGCCAAAGCAGAGTTCTGTTGTCCAACTAGTCACTTTGTCACACTTGATGCAATAGAGCTTTACCTGAGACTTTCTGGAGAGTAGGAAAGTACACACACACACACATGTACAGCCTGAACACTTTTGCCTCTTTTATAAGTCAAGGGAAGTTTAATTCCACTCTATCTGTACTTTGTGCATGACCTACCATTTGAGTTGGTGGTTAGTAGGTAGTAAAGAAGGAACACACACAGATAATAATGTGCCTTGGTCACCAAATACACTTTTATTTCAATCATGTGCCAAGAGGTCCTTTATTCTTGGAAGAAGATAGTTTCTTGACAAAAATACTTTATGGTTTTCTGAGGAAATCCAAATAATTTGTGGACCATCTCTCTGTGTGAACAGTGTAGTATACTTTCTGTGGTAACCTCCAAAGAGAGCCAATGGCAATTTTTCCTTTCTCATATATGCATTCCATCTCTACCCATAAAGAAGTATATTTCCTCTCTTCTTGACTCTTTATAGGAACTCTGACATGTTGTGACAAAGAAAGTGTGGTAAAAGTGATATTTGGGACTTCTAAGGTCAGTCATTGAATAGACTAACAGTTCCCACTTTCTCCCCTTAGAAGCCAGCTGCCAAGGAACACACCCAGGTCCCCATGCATGAGAAGACTATGCTGTGAGTAATTGGTCACATGGAGAGGCCACATGACCATACATGTAAATGAATGCTACTGAGTGATCCTTGTTGACCCCACATGAAGCAAAAGAACAATCCAGACGAAACTACTGAACTCACAGAATCTGTAAAAACGGGGGTTTTAAGTCACTAAGTTTCAGAGTGTTTTGTTGTGCAGTACTAAATACAGAAACATTTTCTTTCCCCATTCATTTCACATGAGTCACCTCCAACAAGGAGTAAAAAGAAGAAAGTCAAACATGCATGCCAACAATTAAGAATGCATACACATTATAAGTAATACTTTGTTTTCAAACCCCAAGTAACCAAATTTTGCAGTTTATATTAATCTTTCAATTTAAATCAAGACATTATGATAGGTAACTTTTTATTAAGAAATCAGTCTCCATATCCATTAGGTTTGGAAGATCCATTTTCAATGTGGTATGTTATTCTGCTAATATAAGCTGAAGGCAGTAGTAAAACCAGAAATGCATGTAATTGAAAAGTACATCCATCTATTTATTCATGTTATTTTCTCTGATCTACATTTAAAAAAATTTATGAGCTTGTTTGGAAAATGTGAAAGAAAAAAAATCAATAGAGTAACCATGATTTATAAAGGTGAAACCTTTATGTCATGAATATTTCATCAGGGAAATGTGGAAGCCATCAGATTTTATCTGAACATATTCTTCAATCCAATGTGATTAATTCATGAATGGTCTGACACCCATTATTAATGGAGATGATCACTGGGTACATAGGAACCTCATGAGAGCTACAAAACAAACACCAGTCTCAGGAGGCTTCTGGGAATTTTGAAAATAGTGTAGGTCAAAGGTGATTAAAGGTCAATGGTGAGGAGAGGACAGCAAGAAGAAGACAAAATTTTCTGCATGCCTTGCAGAGGGACATCAGAGTGAGTCAAATTGCATTGTCTTCAGGAGAACTGAGCCAAATTTTCCCTCTTTTTCCTAGGACCCATTCAGATGCCTCTCTCAGAAGCCATTTCAGTGGGGAACCGAGTCACCTATATTTGTGTTGACTGTAGCTCAATTTCCCCAAACATCCAGCTGTCCTTAAGCTTCTCTACTCAGTTCTGAGAGTCCTGGAAACATGAATATACAAAATGGACAAACCAAAATACATTTCATGGAGAAGAAACAAACCCACCATATTAAAAAAAACTCCTATTCAAACAATTAATGATACAACCAGTGGCACAATAAACACCCATGGATCCTCAGGAGAATGAGAAATGGTGCAAAGGATAAGGTAAATTATGAGAAAATAAAAAGCTCACTTGGAATGCTGCCAAGACCTGCTCTGCATCAAGGTTTCAAATGGCAAAAGCAATGAGGGGCTGAATGGCCCAAACTAGGTACCGCCCTCAATAGTTTTCAAAGGTGGCGATGTGATTTCATCCTCAAGCTACTGATTTCATTGAAGAAATCCAAAACTTTCCAAGAGTCATTGAGAAGGACGTAGAAAGGGTCAGAAGTTAATTTAACAGCAGGACCACTCGCTGAGACTAACAGGTTTCCTTGTAGAGGAAATTAATTGTGGATTTGAAGGCAGTGTTTTCATGGCTCAAAAAAACCCCAGTTTGTACAGTTGTTTGTGCCTCTATCAGTGAGCACCTCATCCTGCAGCTGAAGAAGTCTGTTTGCATTGGTAGATTTAATTATAGCAAAAGACACAGAAGATACCATGACAAGGTGTGTCAGCAGGGTGGAAGCGTATATATTGTTTGCACCGGCCTCCCTGATTACATTGGCCATTTCTTGTTGGCACAGAGAACTGGTGGTTTTCCTTACCTAAGAGACTGATCCCAGAACACATTATGCACATAGTGCACATACAGTATGCACAAAGTCCTATATAGATCTAGCAGAGACATTAAGCATGCAAAAACTTTTAGCATGCAAAAATGTTCCTTAGTCTTTTCCTCACTTACTATGAGTCAGATTATACATATTACATATATGCATATGCAAATATGGAGAAAATGGAGTCTGTTTTATCCTTTTTTTCTATTACTGGTATCCAGCAAGTAAATACTCAATAAGTTTTTACTAAATGAATAGACGGAATGAATGAATGAATGAATGAATGAAGTTCCTAGATGTCTTCCAGAAATACAGGGAACATTCATATTTTTACTTAAATATTTAGTTCTCCTTGCTTGATTACACTGATACATTCTTGTATACAACCAATACATTTTTTTGTATATGAATTGATTTAGAGCCAAAGTAGTACAGAAATAAAATGCAGCAAAGCAAAATGCAAAACAATGAGCTAGACAGGAATTTAGATTCCTGTTACTGGAGTTTCACTAACTTGTTTGGGACCTTGAGAATTTTACCCTTCTAGATTTTAACCTACTCAGCATAAGATAGGCAGTGCAACAGGGGAAATCCTTTTGTGTTTAAAGTGCTTTTCAGAGACATTTTATGATTCTATAGAGAAGTTACATTTTTAGAACACAACATGAGACTCTTAGTTACTTCATGAGATTAAAAAAAAAAAGAAAGAAAAGAAATCATAACGTGAAAACTAAGGAATGATTTCAGTTGAGAAAATAGAACTCTAAGAAAATATTTGAAAGGATCTGGTTTAATACCGTATCTTCAGGAAGATAAATGGTTAAAGTGTGCAGAATTAATGGTATTCCCATCATTCTTAAATATTCCAGGTCACACCTATTTATTTATCTTGTAGCTAATTTAGATTACTTAAGTGATGATGGGAATTTGAAAGCTGCAATGGCATTCTCTGTCTCCCTCTCTGCGTCTCCATCTCTGTCTTTGTATGTCTCTGCATGTCTGTCAGTCTTTCTGTCTCTTTCAAACACACACACACACACACACACACACACACACACCCCAGACCAGAAAAATCCCCGTGGTCGATCTTCAAACAATCTAGGAAGTAAAGGTAAGACACAGCCTTTCTGAAGCTTTCTGGCCTGGCTGCTAGCCAATGAGGCTTGAGGAATTTCCTTCTCATTATCTATTCATTCAGTAACAGGTTATTCTCATTTTACCCTAATGGTAGGGAGACTTGTAAGTTAAAAAAAAAAATGCTATCTGTGTAAGTTAGAAGTCCCATATTCTTGTTATGCATGTGCCATTCTATAATCTTTCACACAGTAATCTGTTTATTGGAAGATAACTTCTACCAAATAAAGCTAAAATGGACTAAATCAAAACCAAGCTTAATTTCTTGGCTTTCCTCATTTTCCCCACTTCACCTTTCCAACCCTTAATTGACTGTTAAAATAGCTCAACTTGTAAACATTGTATGAAAAGTGTGCAAAATGCCTTCTAAAAAGAGATGTCAGTAGTTTAGATATATCATTTTAGACTTATTGTCTGTTACAACATTTGATTTACCTATCAAAAAGGAAAGATCCATGCTAGTGTATTTTTTCCTTCATTAGTAAAATCCATTTTAAGATCTCCAGGAGGTAAATTATTTTTAGAATTAGTTTTTATTTTATTAGTCAGGTTGCAGAGTGTCAAAATTGCACTGAAGCCAGTGGCACTTCACTGAGCTTATTAATATTGATATGATCACTCTGTGTTCTGAGCTGAGTGACACTGCTAACCTTCTGAGATGGTGAGCATTCTTCTTAAAGGGGCCACACAATTTTTAAAAATAGATGCTCAGATCTTTTCTACCAGTGTTTGTAAAAAGGGCAGGTAGAATGTTGGCATCAGCTTTTTATGATTCAATTAATTCAACCAACGTTTCTGAAGCACCAACTCCAGACTAAAACTGCGCTAGATGCTGAGGCTATGAAGGAACTCAAATATGTGGTCTTCCCCTTCAAGGGGTTTAGTCTATTCTGTAAAGATTCCTCTAGCACTGTGTATGTGTCAGATGCTGTGTTGAGAACCGTAGAAAACTTTAAATGGCTACGGTATTATCTCTATAGTCAAGGGACTTAGTAATTAGTAGAAGGGAAAAAATAATTATTCCATTATAAAGAGCCCTGAAGGATCAGTGGAGTGAGATTATGTCCATGGGGAAGAAGTCTTCAAAAACAGATGATTTATAAACAGGGCTTGGAAAGATGAGTAGATTCTGAGAGATGGAGATTGGGGGTGCAAGCAGGGAGGGAAGGATCAAGGAGATTTTCAGAGGGAACATCATGAGTAAAGAGAAGCAAATCTAACTAGAATGCAGTTAGAGAACAGCAAGTAGCTATTTGCATAGAGAACATGCTTGGGGATGTTGTGGGTGATAGCAGAAATTGGGTTCTGGCCATGTTGTTGAAACTGAAATGCTAGCTGGAGTAATCTGGGCTAAATTTCCTCAAAGAGGTTATCTATCAAAAGTTTCAAAGCAAAGAATCAAATTTACAGCTTATAACAACAGCTTTTGATACAAGGTTACATTAATTCTTTCATAGGCAGGCATGTATTTGGATTAGTATCTTACTAAATAATTGAGGCTTTTTTTAAAATCAAAATAATATCTAATAGCTATGGAAAGTGAGAGTCAATCATCCATTTACCATAAAAGGTAAAAGGACATTTCACAATTTATATTAAATGTACAATCAAGAATACCCTTTAATTTATTAAACTGTAACTTCTTTCAGCATGATACCCATTACTGTTGACAGCACATTCTATACCTACAACCAAGATTTCAGAAGGAAGATTCTAGAAGCTTTTTTCAGAGCATGGCAGAAGTAAGTCTGAGATCACCCTGTCTTGAATTGCTTGGGAATCAGTCTGGACCCAAAAATGCACTTGGGAAACCTAGTCTTTAATCATAGCTTTGCCAGTCATTGTGTTAAATGTAAAAATGCATGCAAAGCCTTAGAAATCTTTTGTTTCTGTTTTTCCTTTCTGAAAAAAAAAAAAAAAAGAATAAAGTCTTCGGAACAAATATTACAGGAGTTTAGAACAAACATGATAGGAATCAGCAGAACTGAACCTAGTGCAACCCGTATTAGAATCTCCTTACCTTGTAAAGCATAATACTGGAAAGGTGATGAGATACTGTTAATTGACTCTGTTCTCATTCAGTCCTAAGTACTGGCTAATAAAAAAGTTAACAATAACATTAATGGAATAGACATAATTCGACCAATAATATTAAACTAGTTGTTCTCCCAGTCTAATTGGAAAGGCAGAATGTAAACAAATGATTTTATCAGGAAATGTTATAGAGATAGGTATAAAGTATTATGGGAGGATAGATGAGGGACCAAAAACTTACTGCATATCTGGTTGATGGTATACTCCCCACATCTATAAAGTAAGTGATTCATTCTAGAGAATTAATGAACAATTTTAACAGTGTTTTCACTGTTGGCCCCAAAGCTAGCATCTAGGTCAACATTCTCTAGCCTTATTTGCTCGAGTGGTACCACTCTAATTTATACCAAAGAAAGGCTTCCAGCTCCTTTGAAATGGGAGTTCTCCTTTCTGCAGTCTGAAGTACTCAACACTCTTGAACTCTCTGTGTTTTACAATGATCATCTCCAGAAACAAGGCCTTCATTTAAAAGCCTCCAAGTGAGTATGTCACCGTAGTGACAATACATAAAGGGAACTCAAAGTACCCTGTTCTTGAATGAACCAGATATCCAAAGGCAAATAGATTCCAGCAATGATAAAAATTGAAGGACTGCATCCAGGTCGAAGCTAAGCAAACAGCTGAGTGTGTGGGATGCCAGAGTAAAGCTGCAGGGCAGCCAGGGACATGGTCTTCAGGGAAAACTACACATAAGCTAATCTCAGATCATAGGGTAGGAGAGGGGGAGGCATGTGGATGGGCTGACCCATCTACCATTTTCCCATTCTTTGACCTCTCCCTCAGTCTCTTCCTGTGATCTTCCTTCTAATAGATCTCCAGAACAATCCAGTCAGCCCCGAGATGAGAAAACCTTTATATATATTTATATATAACTATAATTAATCATCTTCCTATATTCTCAATTATATCATTCATGTTTCTAAAGTGAAATATAATAAATAATAAATGTATTTCTTATTGGAAAATAAAATTTTTAATATTACAAAAATGTTACTGAAAATGATTTTATAATTACGGTATGTACAAAGTTTGGCTTTTTGTGACTTTAAGTCAGTTTTCTACTGTCTCTAAGGAAAGTTGTGAGGACTCAACTCAGAAAAGAATTAGACTCTGCAAGACTGCCTGATTATAGTACCAGTAAGCAGTATCAAACAATATGGCAAAATCATAAAAGGAAATAATGTGATAGAGAATTCTGAAACTGAAAGTCAATTTCCTGCAAGTACCAAGCATGTCTCTTGTTAACACAATTTTTTTTTTTTTCAGAATGTTCTAATTGAGATAGTGTTGTGTTTGTCCGATTTGTTGGAAGGGAGCAAATATTAATACTGCAACAGATGCTAAATAACATGGATTGAAAGGCTTTGACATGAGTTGATATAATGTAGATCTTATTTTTATGATGTAATTGTGAATTATGTACTTTATGCATTGGTAATTAGAGAGCTGAGCAGATGGAGAAGGTTTAGCTTAAAGTGATGTGTCCATTAAAATAACCTGCACTGCCAAGAGTCTATTCATGTTCATGTGTCTAGCAAATTTGTTCTATTAAAATATGATTGGGAGATAAGGACTTATTGTCATTGTGTTGGAGTCATCCATCTAATGATGGGAGTGAAAACCCTCTGTAAATGTCAAATCCACCTATTATCCTGTTTTGCTTTGCAGAGGGTCTTAACTGGACATTTTGGCTGCTGTGGAAATTCTGATGTTTGGCATTTCTCTGTTTTCCCATTATTTAGACATTATCATAAAGAAAATCAAACTAGCCACCAAATAAAAATAGCAATTTTAGCTATCACTTTGTGTATCTTTTAGTTTGTTGTTGAAAGGACAGATGGCAACTTATTTAATATGAATATTGTATTTTTCTATTTTCAGTAGACATGTTTGCTTCTATCTACCGCATATTTTCCCCAACCTTTTTGGATGGCATCTAGGGCTGCTTTTCTGCTCAGCTTTAATCTTTTTTCACAGGGAGGAGAAAATGAAAGAGTTCAGATTTCTCATGTGTTCCAGCTAGAGATAATGCCACATCTAAAGTACCACAATTAAAGGTGTGGAGGCAGACTCTCTCATACATTGTTGGTAGGGGTGTAAAAGGGTGTGTTCTTCTAGAAAGGGATTTGGTCATGCTTAAACAAACAGCCTCAGAATTTCCAATTCTGAGAGTCTTTCTTATGGGAGGGATAACCACAAAAATGAAGACAAATGCACACAGATCCGAGTATGACCAAGGGGAAAAAAAGGCAAACAGCTCATTCAATATATAATAGCTAACAATAGGAATTAGACTAAATATACTATAGAGAAGATAGTTAAGAAAATCATGGTGTAGCCACATAAAGAACTACTGGATTAAATTACATATGTGAAGAATCTGTAATAATGTAGCAAAATGGTTATATTATAATGCGGAGTAGAAAAATGAGATATTCAAAAAAATTAACAAATGAAGATAGTTGTATAACCAAGTGTTTTTGTTTTTCTTTTTAATACCAAGTACTCTTCTAAGCATTTTATAAATAAGATAACATAAAAAACTCATATATCCCATTGAGATGAGTAGCAGGAAAGCTGGTAGAGTTGGAAGAAACTGGAACTTGAACCCAAGTAATCTCATTTCAGAGAATTTGCTTTTACTTTTTATACTATACCACATTTTTAGTAAGTTAGCAGCTATGTAAAGATAATACTAACATACAAACGCACCAAGTATACATAGAAGTATACATACAAGTATACATACAAGAGGAAAAATACTCTTCAGTTTTTCCCATTAAGAGATAGAGTCTATTTCTTACCCCGAAATCTGAGTGGTCTTGTGACTTACTTTGAAAACATAATGCAGTGCAAATGATTCCATGCAGCTATCAAGGCAAAGCCTTAATAGACCTTGCAGGTTCTACTTTCACATTCTTGCAGTGCTGCTCAGAGATAGTCATGCAGGGCAGTGAGACTACCCTGCTGGAGAATGAAAGATTGTGTGGAGAAGAATTGAAGTGCCCTGGCTCACAGCCAGCATCAACAACCAGACATGCAAGTGAGACCATCCTGAACCTTCCATCTTAGCCCACAGCTGAATGCAGTCATATGACTTGAGTTCACATGAAATAGGCATAGGTGTAGGAAACACCAAACCAATCCATTGAATCATGAGAAATAATAATTCACTGGTGTTTCAATCTACTGAGTTTTAAGGTGGCTTGCTATATAACAATACATAACTGATATGTCTAAAATACTATCAGATGTGTCTGAGGGCAATTATGGAAATATGTGCCCTATTTTTGAATATGATTAATGAACTCTCATTATAGCGGTTGTTTAATTTCTTTAGACTTTAGAACCTGACATTTGGCATTCCTCTGGAGCAGACTCAACAGTTTTCTCAGGTTTGTCAGACTAACATGGAAGTCTTTTTGAAAGAACCAACCCTCTTAAGACATGATTAGCATGTCATTGCATGGTCACTGAAAACAAATATTCCTGAGTTGGGTACAGAATGAAAGCTATTGCACAGTCCAGTGTTGAGGTGAGGAATCTGCAGTCTGAGGGATGGAAATAATGCTACACATATTTCTCCCCATCAATAATAAGAATTCCCAGGATAAACACTATGCTGGGAATCATTGCACA
Organism: Lutra lutra; assembly: GCF_902655055.1. NCBI lineage: Eukaryota > Metazoa > Chordata > Mammalia > Carnivora > Mustelidae > Lutra > Lutra lutra. The sequence continues at coordinate 34,791,303 of NC_062290.1, read as the reverse complement.
TTGGAACATGTCTCTGATATACTATCCTTGTATCTTTATTTTTTGTTCCAGGCCTCTGTCATATCAAAAAGAAACTGCAGTTCAATTAGTACCTGCCTGTGCTGTAGCAAATCTGTCTTCTTTATTGAGTCAGAGGAAATCTGAAATTATAATCAGGGTGGGGCAAAGCAACTGTCAACAATCAGATTAGGAAATCCGTATTTTATCAGAAAATTGTGAGGATTAAAATGTCAAACTGAAAGTCAATTTCCAGCCAAGTGGTGTTTGTTACTGTTGATCACTTCCTTCTCTCAGAGAAATCTCTACTCTGCTGGCTTCCACAAACATTTCTCCTAACTCTCTTTTTTTTTTTTGCTAATTCATTTCTAGCTAATCTATCAGCTGCTCTTCCTTAAATCCTTATTCCGGAATTTTGGTCTCTATGCTTCACATCCTCCACACTCTCTGACGCACTTCTGTGGTTTTCATTACTGGTGACTTTCCACTCAGCATCTTTAGCTCCTAAGTTCCAGAAGTAATATCCTACTATCTCCTGGATGTCTTCATCTGAAACTTTCCCCATACCATGCGATCACCATGATCAAACAAACAAAAAAAATTTTTCCCCTAGATCCTCTTCCCCTCCATATTTCCAACCAGCTTTTTATTTTCAACCTTTTACTGGCACACTTACTCAAGTTTTGTCCATTTTCACTCCTTAATATTTCTGAGAACAACATCAAGTCCATTCCCTATGGTATGGCACACATGGTGTTCATGGTCTTCCCCCTACATCTCTATCCAGATCTTTTCTTATGCCCTTAGCTGTAGTTGTATCCAGTGAATTTCAGATTGGAGTGTGCCCTTACACCTTCCTGAATTGGTATGTATAGTCCCTATGCAGAATGCTCCTCTTTCTGCCTTCTTTGAACAACACCTTCTCATCTTATCAAACTCAGTTCAAAGGGACTTGTCTGAGAAGGCTTCTCTGAGCTCTCTTCCCTGCAGCTGTGTGAATTAGGTCTTTTTCTTCCCATAGTGTGTCATATGTAGTGCTGTTGTTGCATTTTATCATACTGTTTGTAATTGACTCCTCTTGTCTGCCTTGCCTGATAGACTAAGCTCTTTCCTGAGGGCAGGGACTGTATGTTTTACCTATGTAACTCTATTTCCTAACATAATACTTGGCTCCTATTAGGTGCACAAAGCATTTTTTTTTTTTTTTTTTTTTTTTTTTTTTTGGTGAAACGAGTGGATATGATATAACCATTCCATGAGAGAGGGAGCACTCTAGAAGACCTCAGGGAGAGGTACTGGCTGTGGATGTAGAAAGTACAAATGAAAAAGCCATAAGGAGCTCAAGTATAAAACCAAATTACCAAGTATGAGGTTGGCCATGTTTCAGTACCAGTTAAATAAATAGCCTGTGTCCAATCTAGGACACTTCACTGAACAATCACATGACTGTGGTTTTGCTAGTCACATTCCTGGATGTAACAAAGAGATCTTATCTTAGCCACTATCATAGGTCAAGTATCTCATTTCTTGCAACCTGCTGGTCTTGTAATCACCATGGTAAAGAACTACTACTGCTTGCCATGCACTTTTATAGCTCCACACAAGCAGAGCCATCTCTCCTTTAGTCTCTGACACTAGTTACTCAAATATGAAGGAACACGTTGGTCTCCACTCACCCTCATATCCCAGGAAATCCCCAGGTTTGTATCTTGAGCCTATTGGGAGGGCTTATTTATCCAGCTTATATTGATTTGAATGAACCAGAAAAATCTGCATTGAAACTACTTCTTTAAGGCATACCAGACCCTTTCATCTATAGCATTTTCCTTTTCTTCACTTTAGAAATCTTACCCCTTCTGCCACAGTTGTGGCAAAAGTCATTTAAATTGCTAAGTAATTTTTTTTACTTTTCCATTTTATGTACACACCATAGCCATACACACTAACCAAAATGAGAGTGCCTATGTTTATAGGACACGTCTCTTTCTAAGGTTTAGCTCTGCTTTTGTTTTTGTTTTCTGCTAAAACCATTTACATAGATTAAGACATCAAGCCATCAGTCTACACCGCCTGGGCAGCTGAGATTTGTGAAACACTAAAACAGGTGGTAGAGGACATAAACACAAGTGCATAAGACATAAGATTTTTTTTTTAAAGATTTTATTTATTTATTTGACAGAAATGACGAGTAGGCAGAGAGGCAGGCAGAGAGGGAGAGAGGAGGAAGTAGGCTCACTGCTGAGCAGAGAGCCCGATGCGGGGCTCGATCCCAGGATCCTGAGATCATGACCTGAGCCAAAGGCAGAGGCTTTAAACCCCTGAGCCACCCAGGCGCCCCAAGACATATGATCTTGATGAAGTATTTAGTAAATAACAAGGTTAAAGAGTATATGATAAACTGCTTGAGAGTTATGAGTCAGGTCCTTACCCATGACAATTTTAATTTAATCCTCATAACTGTTCAATGACGTGAAGTATTATTGGACTAGAATTATAGGTGAGGAAATCAGGAATCAGAGGTAAGAGGTAACCACCAACACCACATGGCCAGTATGAATCACAGCTGAACTCAGGTCTACACCATGATTTAATCACTATTATATTTTTCCTCTTAGCGCCAGAGGAGTTTTGAAGAAGATGCAACTGCCGTGGTTTGGAGCACTGCGGAAAGTTTTCACTGAAAGGAGGTAAAATAGAATCAAGACTTTAAAGGATTGCCAGGATTTAGAGAAATGGACAGAAAATAAAAGGGTGTTTGGCACAACGAATATCTTTATAATATCCTTTTGTAAGACAAAGGATGGAGATGAATCTAAGGATTCCCTGGCAATCTGGTAAGCCCTAAGAATTTCCTCTTCCAAAATAACTGCACTCATTCAACTTGTATCCCAACTGACTTGCATGCACATTTTTCTCTCCACAGTAACACCAGGAGCACCTGGCAGCTCTGGAGGCCATAAACCGAAGGGATATCTGCAACTTTGCTCTCCCGCGAGAGCTCCTGTTTGCTCTCCGAGCCTGTCAGTTGGATATCTCCCACTAACACTGAACAGGATTGGAAATAAATGTGTCAGATAGCCAGCCATTGCTTGCAGTTTATGCAATATAAAAATGAAATCCTCTTGAAATAATACAAGCGGAACAAACCAGCCATTAAATAAATACAGATACTTCTTTCCTGATCAACAAGCATATCATTGAACTGTGAGAGGTCTTTGCTAATGTGAGTCAAATGCTGACTGATTGGGAAAAACCTAATATTTAGTTTATGAGGCTTTTATCCATCACCGAGGAGGTCTGAAAGAGTCACAGTGGTGTTTGAGCTACAGCTTTGTTTGCTTGGCGGAATGAGTTCAGTGGCCATGTCTTCCTGCATATACATTGGCAGTGAATTTGAATTTCCTCCCAAACCAGGTTGTTGCCAAACAAATGCTACCACAGATATCTGATCTTTTGGGTAGCAGGAGAGAAAGCTGGCCAAGTGGCTAGAGAATCAACAGTTGAAGACTTACACTGGCCTAGGTCTTCATCCCACAAGAAACAAAGGTTCCTTCACTAGGCAGGTTCTCTTCATGTATCTTCTTTTAAAAACATTTGCTTTGACTTCCAACCTTCACGTCAGTAAGTAGTTTCAGTTAGTTTTTAGATCTACAAATGTTGGTACTCTTTACTCCCAATTCAGGGAAATAAAAAATCAAACATGAACTGTTAAGTATGTTACTTGACTTCAGCCTAACCCAGGTCTCTCTTGAATTCTGCCTCCATCTGTAACCTCTACTTCTACAACCTATGGCTTCTTTTTTTTTTTTTTTCTGTAAATAAAAATGAGTTACCAAGAGACAAGGCCATAGCATATCTATTCTCTCAAGTGTCTGTATTGACTCAAACCATGACATTAGTTTCACAAAGCTCTTCCCAACTACCATAAGCACCACTCTGCTTTGCTTTCCACTTAGTTTTTGAGGTCAAGCAGGCAAATACCAGCACACCTGCTTTTCCAAACCCCCCTCTTGATCAGCTCCTTATGAACATGAGCATAAAACATAGAACCCAGTTAAATGAGATAACCTATGTTGGGCATTTAGCTCCATGCCTATCGCATAGACCCTGCTCATGAGGGTTAGAGGCTTCCTGGAACTTCTTAGAGAAATAACATATCTGGCCGGAACAGTGAATACAAGGTTGCATTTGGATCCACCTCTTGCCTACATTTGCACATCTCATAATCTATTAATTCTCTAAGGGCTCTTTCTCTACAGAGGTTTCATTTCCAGAGGTGCAAATTTGGTGATCAGAATTTATCCACCTGAATTTTCTAAAAGGATAGAAGTACATAAAACTCATTTATAAGATATCTGTGTCTTAAAGGAAATTAAAAATCCATAGGCTAATCTCCATTTGAGATTTATATGCCAGTAATTCATTTTAAATGGTAGGGTGACTATCCCTGCAATTGAAGGAACAACAGGGCTCATTTTGGTCTTTCATGCTTCCTTTTCATGGGCTCTCCCCAAAAAGGACAGTAAACTAATCATTGAAAATATGTTTCTGCAAAACAGAGTGATGAACACAAAAGATGTAAGCTAAGTTTTATTTATATTTAAATCTCTGTTACACATAAATCTTCATTTTTATCTCCTTTTACCCTCCAATTTCTGAATTGCTTTCAGTATTTGTGTGCATGTGTGCATGTACTTTTTTGTGTGCTTTTGTGTGGGGGGGGAGCATTTTGGTAATTTATTTAGAATTTTGCTTGATCTGTTTGTCTGGGGGCATTTGTGCAGTGTGAATGAACATGGATGCAGTGTAGATGAAATATAGTTGTTTTTAGGAAGTATCCCAAGAGAGGGATAAAAGATGGTGATAGAAGTGGTGACCTTCATGCTTGCTATTTACCTCTTTATATAAATTAGCAAGTACTCAGTATGGCTTGAGCTCCAGCAGAATGCTTGCTCTATGACTCTGTCCAAGTCATATGTCCTCTTGAGCTTGTCTTCTTATCTGTAAAATGGGGCTAATACCTTAGGATAGTGGTGAGAGTTAAGTGACCATATGTGAAAACATTTAGCACTGTGTTGCTGGATATCACGAGCTCAATAAGTATTAACTTCTTTCTCCCTGATGCTCAAAAATAAAGTTTGTGACAGTGGTCCATTCTACTGAAGGACACCAGAAGGCATGTATCCAATTCTTCTTCTTCCACTAAAATGTCAGTGTGCTAGTAAATGTGCTGTATCTGTGCAAGGAGAATGAATTAAAATGGTTCATGCAAATTCTATTGAGATTAGGGAAAAAAAAAAAACAAACTGCAGGCAGGATATACAAAGGAGATGATTTCCTTTAGATCCAAAGCCTGATTTTCTTTCAAGACTCTGATTTCTTTTAAGCCCTGGGCACACACATATGCTTACGTTTTGGCTGTTTGGAAGCATAATTGGTTTCTCTGGTGACTTGGCATTCTTCTTTTTCCAGATTTCTCCTTTATTCTCATCTCAGAGGAGCACTGTCATCCTTCTTTCAAGTGATAGGTGCTTGATACATACTCTTTGGCTGTGATCTGTAGTTAGAAAGCTGGCTTTGTCTCCTTTTTCTACCAATAGGGAGAATATGTTCTTTTTATGATACGTGAACTTGAGATTGCAGGACTTTTGATCCGGTTCCTTTATGGCTTTACTGGGTAATGGGTGAAAGAACTGAAAGTGAGATTTGGGGAAAGAAGGAATAGGAACATTTCTCTGATTCCATGAAAGACCTAATTTAGAATATTTCCCTCTGGTCCTATCTGGAAAGCATGGCTATACTCATAGATTGCTTTGATAAAACCTTCTTTAAAATGCACTAAAATGAATTCAGAATCCCATTTTTTTTAAAGTGAAGTAAGTACAGAGCATTTGTATACTTTGCTGATTTACTTGTTAGAAGAATTCAATGAGATTCCGGTGAAATAATTTAGAGGAACTTAAAACCTAGGCTTCATAGCAGGTATGGGCTTGAAAGTATATTTTACTTCACCAATTATTTTTTTAAGATTTTTATTTATTTATTTATTTGACAGAGAGAGAGAGAGAGATCACAAGTAGGCAGAGAGGCAGGCAGAGAGGGATGAGGGGAAAGCAGGTTCCCTGCTGAGCAGAGAGCCCGATGCTGGGCTTGATTCCAGGACCCTGAGATCATGACATGAGCCGAAGGTAGAGGCTTAACCCACTGAGCCACCCAGGTACCCTACTTCACAAATTATTGTTGCTTAGCCTGACCACTTGCGAGCCCTGCTACAAATCCACTGGATTTCCCCATTCTTGTAGTTTGCATCTTTGTTAATATTTTCCTATCAACATTAATGATAAAATACCATGCACTTATTAAAAGACTGTGTGCCAGGTTCTAGACATTATTTAATCCTCCCACCAACATTTTGATGAAGGTACTGTTATCATCCCTATTGTATAGATGAGATTATTTAGGCATTGGAAGATAAGATTTTTCCCAAGATTATAAAAATATTAAATTTTAAAGCCAGGATTCAAATCAAGGCAATCTAGGTCCATAGTGATTAATTATGCCTTAATCATCAGCTGTCCACTGTGCCTAGATAAGTTAGACAAGAGAATGATTGTCTACTCTTCCTTGTTATAAAATGTTAATATAATTAGCATATAGACTAGGTTTACAGGTCTTCATTATTTCTTTAGTAGATTGATTGCAAAAATGCTTCCGTTTTCCGCCCTCTCTATATCCACATCCTTTGTTAAAGACTTTGCTACTACTTCCACAGGGACTCCTTTCTTCTACCTCTGAATCTCAGTTATGATACAAGCCCAGACTGAATCAAGGGCTTGACTTTCTTTGATCCATAAAATGTGGCAAAAATCATGGTGAGCCAGTTCCCAGTCTAGGCTTCAAGAGACATTGAGCCTTGCACTCTCTAGTTTTCTCACTGAACTTGCCACCATGCTGAGACAAGATTCTGGAATGTGGGAAACCATCCTGGAGGCCCTAGTCTCCAGCTGACCTCCCACTTGACCGCAGGCACAAGCAGCCCAGCTGAGATTTACCGAACCCAGCTCCGGTCGGCAGCACATCCTTGCTGACTTCTAGAATCAGAAATAATAAAGGGTTATTGCTTTAAGCCATTGCTTTAAGCCACTGAGTTTTAAGGTAGTTTGTTATGTAGAAAGAGCTAACCAGTGCAGTGCTGATCTGAGGTGGATTGCTTTTTTGTTAGTGAGTTTATGCCCTCAATTGCAGGGTTATAGCATGTTTAAACCTATCTTAACGTCCTCATTAGAAAAAAATAATAATAATAAAATTAAAATAAAAAAAATAAAATAAAGCCAAAAACAAATAAGAAAAAATAAGGTCCAGAAAGATTAGTAACTTCCATTCTTATTACCCTATTCCCTGTCCAAGGGCCTTCCCCTTGTTACTCAGTTTCTACTAATTTGAATTTATTAAAGGCCATTTTAAAGCTGCAGATTAGAAACAGTCTACCTTTGTGGGCAAGGAAAAACCATGCTAAATGGATTCACCAGAATTTTAGTTTAACACATTTCTTAATGTTGAGCATGTATACACAACCTTTGTTCTATTTTTTGGTGAGTATCCAGACACATGACATTTGCTTTTTATTCTTCTGTAGGGACCTTATGAATGGATTTGAAATATGATTGCCAACTATCCTTAGCAGACCTTATAAAAGAAAAGCATTGTGGGACTTATTCATCAACTTAACATTCCCATCCCCCTTAAATCATAGAAATTCTAGAACTAGTATTTATTAGCTTGTTCATTCTGTACATCAATTACCTTAGGCCCTATATGCTGCAGCTCCATCAAAAGCATTAAATAGTTCCCAGTGGCAAATTCCTGGTTATCTTTAGCTCATGCTGTTAAGTAAGTTTCCACAGTCTTTATAGCTCCAGATTTTATTGTATTTTTAAAATGACTTGGTTTCAGCTGTTAAAGCCTAAGACATTGACTTAAAGAGAAAATACATGCCAGCATGTGAGTGTAGAATTTGACTTTTCAGCTTCACCAAGCCAGCCAATTTGGTGCATCCCTTCTATATTGGAGAGTTTCCAAAGGCTGTCTGCCTGGGTTTCTAATAAAATATTTTACGTCTATATTTCTAATAGAGTGATGGGCCCTCCCATCTTGCTAGGTCCTTGACCAGTTAGTTGGTCTGCATTAGCATTCTCCAACTGCAGAACTTTACAATTCACAAGCAAACTTTCTTGCCTTTTCTTATTTTGTTGTTTCCTGGATTATTTGACTTAGAGCTAAAAACTCATCCTTCATGCCCTGATACCTAAAGCCCACTTCACGGTGTCCCTGGTCCCCTTCCTTTCTTCTCTAGCCTCTTAATATGATCAGAGTGACATTCCAGCTGAATCTGGTTGTTCCTGTAGGATGCTGCTTCCACTACCCCGACTCACATAACAGCCCCCTCTTCCCCACTCCATCCTCTACTTTTCTCATATGGAATTTGCCTTTTGGAGAGGGAGCACTCTCTTAGTTCTTTTGTTTGGGGTGGGGGGACACACTGAACTCAGCCATAATTGTGAGGTGGTATCTACAAGGACCTTCCTGGAATTTTAAAGTTTGTTGTAATGTCTATAGTAATTTCTCAGTCAATGCAGCAAAGCAAAACAGTTGACCAAACATACTATAACTTCCTTTTCAAAAATTCTGTAACCAGTTCTCTTACAATTCTATTTCAGTTAGGTGAAAGATTTTGAACTGCTCTAAATAGAAAAGTAGACCAATCAGTTAGCTTGATGATTGCCTAGCCTGAATTTAAAAGTTTTATTAGTATTGCAATTTACCACTTCCTTCCTTCAGAGATTTTAGGAAAATTTCTGTCATGCATTGGTATAGTTTTTCTTTCAGGTGATTTGCTTCATTTCCCAAATAATTTTTCTACTACTTGAAGCCTACTAGACCAGTGTGACTACACTATTTATTTTCTTCTCATATGCATGGGTCAAATTTTCTTAGAGCAATGGTTTACATGCTGGGACACATTTGAACACACAACCCAAATATATTGATATTCACTGCAAATATATTATACATATCTAATACAAATGTGAATACAGTCTAAACTTTATAAAAAATTATAAACATGAGAAATAAGTAGTGAAAATGTAAAAAGTATCTACTTTTCTACTAAAGTCTTCCTGAATATCCCATACAGCTTCTTTAGAACACCTGACTTAGAGATGTTAAATACTGTCTACATGTTATTTATCTGATCAAAATTTTTAATATCATCCATCTCCAATGTAGCAATAGATAACAACTTGGAAAATGAAGTTATTTTTAGACTCCAGATTTGCTATATTCCAGTTACATTAAAAACAACTTTCTGTGTTTTTATTCACCATACAGTTATTGATACTCAACAAGCTACTTGCTGAATAGAATTCTATTGTAATCTATAATTCCCTGTATTAGAAGGAAGATGCGTTTTTTGTTATAATAACATTGAGAATTTCATGTTCTCACCAAAGGACATTAGTTGGCCTCCCTTTAGCTGACAACCTTTTGAAATTGTTGAAGCCAAGCACATTTTGCCAACAGGGAAATAGAGCTCCACTGAACATTTTCATGGGTTCTGACTTGAAACAGCTTAGAAGTACAATGTAGGAGCATCTGAGAATGACTGGAAAGAGAAGAGACCTGAATACATCACAGAACAAATACATGCATAGGAAGGAAAATGGAAGTGGTTGTGATCATTTTAATACAACTGTATGTGTACAAGTAAAGTCCATTTTTTAAAAAACCACACTAGAAATATTTAATGCATTTTAATAACTTTTCCAAGTTGTGACTATCTTCAAAACCTATACAGATAGATTTTGCTCTGTTGATCTCTGACTTTAGGCTGTAAAGAATTGGGATGCCTGGGTGGTTCAGTGAGTTAAGTGTTTGCCTTTGGCTCAGGTGATGATCCTAGGACACTTGGAGTGAGTCCCACATCAAGCTCCTTGCTCTACAGGGAGCGTACTTCTCCCTCTGCCTCCCGCTCCCTGTGCTTGTGTGCTCTCTCTCTCTAATAAATAAATAATTTTTTAAAAAAATTTAATCTGTATAAGAATCATTTTAGGGGAAAAAATATATATATTCAGGAAGTCTGGTATAATACCCTAAGTATGAGTCTGTTGAAGAAAGATGTATAACTTCTTCCCTCTGATTCTGAAGGAAAGAAAAGCTTTGTATGAAATGTATTTAAAGATTGTTTTCAAAGATGTGAACAAAAAATATTTATTTCAGGATAACCTGTAATACTTCTTTTCTGATAACTATTCTAAGCATAAGTACTTTCCTATATGTTAAACACATACACACACACACACACACTTTCATCATCTCACATTATACCACAGAGACATGATTTTGTAACAATTTAGATAGTGCTGAATAATAGCTGTCCCTATTAGATAACTATAATAGATAATAGATAAGTACATAAATAGATAAGTCTATTATCTCAATTAGTTTGGGCATTACTTTTATTTTTGGCTAGTTACAATAACAAAAGAGAGAATTGCAAAAGGCTAAAGAATTTATTTTTGGTTTCTGTTATTAGACTTCTTTCCTAATTTCTGTCCCTTTTTTCTCCAGCCTTCTATTGCTGTTACATTTGTTTTATTTCCTCCTTATCATGTTTGTGATTAGATTGGAGGCACCTATATTATAATGGAATATACTAGGGGCTTCAGAGCAGCATGCCTGGGTTCAAGTCCCAGCTCAGGCACTTATTTCTTTTTGTGTTTCAAAAGTGTATAAGCATAAGTCATAAACCCTGAAAAAAAAAAAAAAACAATTCAGAAAAGCATAAGGAAGAAAAATGTAAATTATCCAGACACTGCTCACTCAGATACAATCACTGCATTTTCATGTATATCCTTCCCAATTACTTTTAGTTATAATAGTTGTATGCTTAAATAAAAAATATGTAGAAAAATAAGATAATATTTTACATACTATTTTGTATCTTTATTTTTACCTTGACAATATACTGTGGTCATATGACATGAGCATATGTTTTTATTTTAATTTATAACTACTTAATAATTTACTGTATAGATGACCTCTTTTATTGGTTTTAATTTTAGGCTCTTCAGAATAAGTGATAGAGAAGATATATTTGCATAGTTATGTGTTGTAAATGTAATTGTAAAGGTATGTCTTTGCAATTTCTATACATTGGGTAAGTTGAGTCTATGAAGACTGTCTACTTCAACAAATGGAGAAAACTCGGAAGAATGTAAGGTTTTAAAAGGAAAGAAACAATAAGATGGACAAACAGCACTATGGAAGAGAACAAAGCAAGCATGAGATACTTGTTTCCTCCTGCCTTTCTGTTTTCTCCTTGCTTCCCCCTGAGTTCTTGGTCTATCATTCCTGCTCATTTCTGAAAGGTAGAGAAGTCTGCTTTATGGACCCAGAGAGTGAACTTGATACATTGTCTATTGTGCATTTTCCTTCTTATAACTAATCTATTATTGGATGCTAAGATCTTATCCCTTAAAGTTCTTTCTGGGAAGAAAAAACCCTTGACAGAGACTTGAAAAATTGGCAAAAAAAAAAAAAAAAAAAAAAAAAAAAAAAAAAAAAGTGGGAAAAGAAATAAAAAGAATGTAGAAGCAGGAGGGAAAATAAATTTAGTTCATTACTCTTTTACTTTAATTGGTTCAAAATTACATCATTATTCCAAAGTATGTTTCACCATATATTTGTTTAATGTGGGTTCCATTTCATTATTACCTAAATATTTTATTCATGTTAATGCTTACTATGACATGTATGTTCTCTATCTTGACTGTATCATTTTTAAAGAACCATCTTATTTGCCGATATTTTCAGAATTGCTTACAGTGAATAACAAGTAGGGTAGGAAATGTGAAACGCCTTGTATAGGTCCTGGCACAGAGCACTAAAAGATGTTTATGGAAGCAGATTCTGAATCTTTCAAAGTGAACCGCCACCACACTCTTCACCCCTTTATGTTTAGAAAACACAATTCAGATAGCATAAACTGCTTGTTAGCTTGTTTTCCTGCTGAATGGATTACTACCCTGATGTCTACACAGAGAGAAAGGAATGCCTTTAAGTCTCCATGTACTTTAACAGCTATAACATTTGCAGAGCCTCCGGAATCAATCTTCTATCTTTCTGGTTTATTGTCATTTAAGAACAGATGTGAATTCCTTTCCTGTGTGAAATTTCATGGCTGGACTCAGCAATACTTCTCTCTGGGCCTACAATTTGTCACTCTGTTGGGCTATATTGAATCCCAGTGTTGGGAAATTGCTGTATATTTCAGCAAGATAATTTTGTTTGCCAAATCTCAGCCACCTTTGGGTACAGAAAGGAACAGACATGAATAGGAATTTAGTTTGCACCAACGTTTAATGAAAACTTCATTATATTTCTTCCTTGAATTCTTTTCCCTATGAAATAATAGTATAGAATCAGCTCCTTTTTTTTTTTTTTTTTTTTTTTTTGGTCTCTGCTAATCTTTTTCATTCTAATCAGGCATTGCTGTCAAAACTGCGGGCTCACACTGATAAGTGCTTATGAAGTAAATAGATATACTCATCTGCTTAAGTGATCTTTTGCTGCAGGGTATGAGCATTTGCCCGTTTTTGGCTTTTGTATCCTTTCTAAGAGAAATCTTGAGTTATTTTATTCTTCTGCTTCTACTCACTAATCTCATATAGTTGGACCTGCTTACACTTCTACTTGAATAAATGTATATTTTATTTTTTAATGGAAGGATATGTATGGATAGCATTGGAAATAACATGGCTAAGTATATCTATTATCTATCTATCTATCTTCATCATCATCTATCATCTATCATTTATCTATTTCAAAAAGTATTAAGAGCTTGTAAACATATTTTTATAGTTTTAGTTTCAATCTATTTCAAATAAATGTTGATCTGATAAAATTTATCTTGTTTTTATTTCTTCAAGTTGAATTAAATGAACGCTTCCAATTTACAATGGAAAAATATCTTGAACCATCGGCTGTATGGGACACTAGTTTGATCCTTTACGTTTTAATTAGGAAAATAAACAAGCATTAAAAACATACAGACACACAAAAAATGGAGATATACATAGTTGGTTTTTACAGTCTGGCTTTTTAAAAAGGCAAACTTACTCAAGAGTAAATAAACATATCTTCTCTTTCCAGATATTGAAGGAAGCCTCAGATTCATTTCTGAGCATCACAGTTGAAAAATACATAAAGCAAAATGCCTCATGAGGAGATTAGATTATGAGAGACACCCTAAAATATATTATGGAAGTTCATCTGAAATAACTGAAATAATATACCTTGATAAAGAAAAAAAAGAAAGCTCAAGAGGGGTGGACATGACAGCCATCATTAAATATTAAAGATGTTGTCAGATGGAAGTGGGTTTTGCTTTTTTTTATGTCCAAAATGTATCATGAAAACCAGAGATTATAATGTGTTTGATGGCAGAATCAGTTTAATTGTAAGTATTTGAAATTCTGATAGGGCCTATAATAAATAACACCATCCTTTCCTACTTGAGTCCTGAGGTTGTTTAGAAGAATGAAGAAATGGCAGGTAGAAATCAAAGCATTATCCTTATTAATGATGGAGTTCAACTGGAAAGATGTTCTTAGTGTGAAAGCCAACCTCAGAATTAGGCAGATTTCTTGTCCCAGAGAACACTGGATATGGAGGGCTCCATACAAGGGCAGTGTCCCCATAGGAAAGTACATTTCCATGTTCCCAACACTTCTAAGAGGAGGAAAGTCAAGGCTAAATCAATCATGCCTATTTATTCCTCCCGAATGTATCAACCAAAGAAACCATTTGCTTCCTCAGTAAATGGGGATGAGATTCCAGGGGTACGTTTGGGAAAACTACCTTTATATGGAAATCAGAACTGAGGACAACATACCTCTCTAATAATATGGGAAGTCTTTTTATTGATCAGTACTCTCCATGTTGCATATATTGCTCTCGGAGTTCACGGAAGATTTCCATTCATTCAATCAATAATTTTAGTGTTAACCAGTTCTCAGGCTCTGTATTCGATGCTGGGAACATAACAGTGCAAGGAAATAAGAAAATGCCTCTCTTGTTTTATTATTTTATTTTTAATTCTTTATTTAAATTCAATTTAGTTAACCTGTACTGTATTATTAGTTACAGGGGTAGAATTTAGTGATTCATCAGTTGAGTGTAACATCCAGTGTTCATTAAATTAAGTGCCCTCCTTAATGCCCATCACCCAATAATTCCATCTCCCCATCCAATTTCCCTCCAGCAACATCTAGAGTTCAACATCTCTTTTGGTTTGCCTATCTCTCTGTTTTCATCTTATTTTATTTTTCCTTCCCTTCCCCTAGATTCATCTGTTTTGTTTCTTAAATTCCACATATAAGTGAAATCATATGGTATTTGTCTTTCTCTGAATGACTTATTTTGCTTAGCATAATACTCTCTAGTTCTGTCCACATCATTGCAAATGACAATACCTATCTTCTCTAAGCTTCAGGTACAGAATCATTTAAGCTCAAGGTAGATGATCATTTGGTAGGAATGTGGTAGAGCAGTAACTCTTCATTTGGGCTGCACTTTGAAATCCCCTGGGGAACTATAAAAAATACTGATGCTCAGGTCCCACCCAATTCTGATTCTAATTTAGTTAATATGAAGTTCAGTCTGGGCAGGAAGATTTTCTAAAGCCCCCAGGCAATTCTAATATGCAGTCTAGGTGAAACCACTGTGGTTCAAGGGTAGGATCATGGATGAAATAAGTGCCTACACACGTCTTTCTCATGCTGATCCCCAGTGCTAGCAGATATTACAGGTACTCAAAAATGCCTATTGAATGAATTAACAAGCTAGAAAGTCAATGATTCTCACCCTTTCTCATGACCTTTTTTTTTCTTTTATGTTTGACTTCCATGTTTAATGTACCTGAAATGTTTTCTCCTTCATTCATAGACTTTCTACTTCATTGCCTTTCAGAGCTTCACTTTCTGAGAAGATTCCAAATGTTTCTGCCTTATAGTTATTAGTGTTTGATCATCTACAATGGTGCCAAATTACTTTTAGATGGAAAATGTTGAATTAAGCAGATTAACCACCATGAAATAGTATACAGGAGAATTCTTTAAAGAATTCTTTTACTCATTCTTTCATTCATTCATTAGGATTCTACTTGCTTCTCTTGTTGCTGCGTTGCTTGACAATCTAGAATTGTTCTAAAATTCTACCTTCCAAAAAGACTTTTTTAAAACACAAAATAAAATATGAACTCTTCCATAGCTAAATCTTATGTGACTTACAGATAATGGAAGAATGCATGTAGTAACCAAGATAATAAATATTTATTGAAATCCTGTGTACTAATTGCTGTTCCAGGCATATATGATACCAAATCAGACAGTCAGGGTGCTTGCTCTCAAAGACCTTATTATGGAAGGTAGAAATGATATTCAATGAATGAATAGAAAAAAAATGCAAAAAAATAATTTCGAATAAGGGAATGTATTGTAAAAACAATAAAATAGGATAATAAGGATACCTCATTGATAAACCACTTTGAATAAAGTGGTCCTTAAGAGCCGGTGTTGAAAAAAGCATTTAAACTGAGACCTAAAATATCGTTAAGTCAGTTTCTGGGAAATAGTGTTCTAGATAGAGAAAACGGCAAAGTGGGAAAGTGCTTGATGTAGCTGAGAATTTTGTAGAAGGCCAGTGGCTCCAACTAAATGATCGAGGTACAATGGCAAACAAATGTGCTCCTCTTGGGAGTCATAAAGTAAACCACTGAATTGGAAAAAATCTATGGGGACACTTACATTTTTGACAATATGGGAGACTTAAAAACCCTGAGTAAAAATACAACATCCTTTTAAATGTAGAACTAAGCTCATAAGAAAGAAAAAGAAATTCCCAGAGGCCAGAAATGAATGAAGAACTAGAAATCAGAAATAAACAAAAAACAAAATTTCTGCTTCCCTGTCGGGGAGAATGGGAGCCAGGAATAGAGAGGTTAAGTAACCAGGAGGCTTATGTTCTAATGGCCCCATCAGTCCCAGGAGATATGGCAGGATTTCAGTCCACACATGGTAGAAAATTGACATGGACAACCCATTACAAAGCCAGGACCCATGAAGGGTCCCACCCTCAATAAAAGGGTAGACTTGTAAAAAATCTGCCCACTGGTAAAGGAAAACAAACTAAGAATCCATCTTGGCTTGGGTAATAGGGATTAAATGAAAGTTCTGAGAATTTCTGACCACAAGTCTGCCTCCAGAAAGGCTTGGTACAAGATTTTACTCTAGTGTGACCTGGGAAAGCACAATTAAAAAATTAAAGTGTCCCAGATTTCTGGGAGTGGCCAGCAATCCCTGTACCAGCCGAAGAAAGATTACTCCTAATTTTGCTGAGAAAAAGAGGAGGAGGCAAGGGGATCAACACTCAGAGGCGAAGACACTATGATCTTCTTTGCTCCCACTTTTATTCGTCCTTCAGGATAATCACAAA
Organism: Lutra lutra; assembly: GCF_902655055.1. NCBI lineage: Eukaryota > Metazoa > Chordata > Mammalia > Carnivora > Mustelidae > Lutra > Lutra lutra. The sequence continues at coordinate 34,774,755 of NC_062290.1, read as the reverse complement.
TCCTTATCACTGTTTCTCAAGCATGGGATGTGTTACAAGCGGTCTTACTGAAACTAAGAGGATCTGTTTACAGGAAAGATATGATATGTTAATATGCGTGTTCTACTAAACATAGCCTAAGGGACAATGCATACATTTCTTAGATCACAGGGTGGCTGTTGAGCTCAGAAAGCTTCAGGAAGGCAACTCCCAGTAGCATTCCAACACAGAGTGGTCACACACATCTCGGAATTCTAAAGTCCCATGTCATTCTCAGAAACCTTCCTTCACCCCCAGTGGCCTCTGTGTTACATTTTAGCAAGCCAGGTATTATGGCTGAGTTCATGCTCTACATTAACCCCAAGACCAAATTAGTTCTCTCTGACAGAGAGAAATGCGATTAGGATGAAGGACAAGAACCCAGAGAACTTCAACTGTATCCTTAATGTTTTATTTCTTAAACAGAGTGATATTTAGGAGTTTATAATATTTTTTTAAAGATTTTTATTTATTTATTTGACAGAAAGAGAGAGTACAAGCAGGAGCAGCAGACAGAGGGAGAAGGAAAAGCAGATGCCCAGCTGAGCAAGGAGGCTGATGTGGGGCTTGATTCCTAGACCCTGGGACATGACCTGAGCTGAAGGCAGGCACTTAACTGACTGAGCCACCCAGATGCCCCTGGAGTTTGTAATCTTAATATTAAATAATATGTCTAAATTTAAAATAATTTTTAAAATATTAATATAAAATGTGATATTTTTAAAATGATGGAAAATGTTAAACTTTATAGAAAATAAATAACAAATGGCTTAATTAATATTTGACCAACAGATTTTCTTTATGTGAAATCCCAGCCTGTGATGATAACTCTATAGACCTACTACCAAGTACAATCTACTCCTAATTATCCAAGTGCAAATATTCATGTAATAGGTTGTCTATACAAGGCAACTTTCAATATTCCCCAACTTGACAGAACATAGTTTCTTCTCCCTTTCCTTGATTTCTCTTGACATGGCCACCAATATCATCATCATCATCATCATCATCTTTGTCATGCCTAAATTCTTTTTTTTTTTTTAGATTTTTTATTTATTTATTTGACAGACAGAAATCACAAGTAGGCAGAGAGAGAGGAGGAAGCAGTCTCCCCGCTGAGCAGAGAGTCTAATATGGGGCTCGATCCCAGGACCCTGGGATCATGACCTGAGCCAAAGGCAGAGGCTTTAACCCACTGAGCCACCCAGGTGCCCCCCATCATGCCTAAATTCTTAACTCTTATATTAGACCATGAGGTTCTGGAGCACAAAATCAGATTAACCTTTGTATTCCCCACAATACTAAGCAAGGGATTTTGCATACAGTAGACATCCCTGTCCTCTATCAGCCTTAAGTGGCCTTCGGCTATACTGAGAATTACAAATACAAATATAGGAATTACAGTGGTCTGGCCTAGGAGAGTTCATAATGTAATTAGATAGGGGTGGGGTGTGGAGGTCACAGGTAGTGACACGGAATAACAGCTGGCCTGAAATTTCCTTTGGAAAGAAACTATCTTTGAGAAGAAAATATCTTGACATTTGGGGAGAGAAAGTAAGACTCTGGTGGCAGAAATATTCAGGAGACAAACAACAAAAGTGTTGACTTAGGTACTCTGTGTGAGAAAGGGAGAGAAAGTTTGTTTGTTCTGCTGTGAAAAGGAAACGGAGAAAAGAGTGGCAGGGGGACAAGAGATCTAAGGAAGGGGTATAAAGCTGGAGGCGCAACCCAGTCAGTAAGAAGTTTCTAGTTCAGGGTGAGCTGCTGAGGAACTGGGATCTCCTACATGCTATCTGAAGCTGTTTGTGTTGCCATGAAATGGGTCCCCTCTCCATTATCCTCAATTTGTCAATAACGGCTAATGCTTATGAATGCTTTCATTAAGTATGGAAAACTCTGTGGAAACTGAGAAAGAATTGAGTTTTATATTTAGGTGCTCCCAAGACAGAACAAAAGACAGTACTCTGGGGCAATAAGATGATCTATAGCCTGAAATATTTCAAAAGGGGTATTAACCCATAGTCCATAAAAAATGTAACCTCTAAAGGACTTTGAGGAAATCTTGAATTTCTACTAGGTGTTAAGTGGAGTTTAAAATTGATGTTATTTGGGACGCCTGGGTGGCTCAGTTGGTTAAGCAGCTGCCTTCGGCTCAGGTCATGATCCCAGCGTCCTGGGATCGAGTCCCACATCCGGCTCCTTGCTCATCAGGGAGCCTGCTTCTCCCTCTGCCTCTGCCTGCCATTCTGTCTGCCTGTGCTTGCTCTCTCTCCCTCTCTCTCTCTGATAAATAAATAAAATCTTTAAAAAAAAAAAATTGATGTTATTTAGCTCTAAAACTACCAAGGAACTCTTGTTAACATCTGGGATACATTTTCAAAAGGCAAATAGCAATATAAGGTGGAAAATATTAAAAACCAAATTAACAGTACTCAGTGTTAAAGCAACATGGAGATGGGAAATACTGAAGTCTGTGAGTCAGGGATGGGATTCTAGAAGAAATACTTGAGCTAGATCTCCAAGAAAGAAGATGAGTGGGAGGAGGGGGAAAAGAGTGAGGAAAATATCTGAAGCAAAGAAAATCAATTGAGCACAGACATGAAATGGGAAGGCTGGCCACCTGGTGGTTAATATGTGCTCAAGGAGAGCAAGCAAACTTTAATAGTAGTCCAAGCAAAACATAAATTATTTAAAAGAATCGTGTAATATGAGGGCCTGGGTGGCTCAGTCGGTTAACCCGCTGCCTTCAGCTCAGGTCATGATCCCAGGGTCCTGAGATCAAGGCCCACATCAGGCTCATTGCTGAGCAGGGAGCCTGCTTCTCCCCTGTCTGCCATTCTCCCTGCTTGTGCTTGCTCTGTCTCTGTCTCTGTCTCTGTCTCTCTCCCCCCCTCTCTGTCAAATAAATACATAAATAAATCTTAAAAAAAAAAAAAGAGTTATGTAACACATCCCCAGTCTAAATGTTAGTAGTGTTATGAGTTCTGGCCTTTTGGATTAACTATTCTATGGCTTTCCTCATTAGTACATGTAACTATTTCTGTGAGTTATAAGGTGCCAACTTGTACATACAAGTATTGCCAAGTGTGGGAAGTCTGTGTGTGTGTGTGTGTGTGTGTGTGTGTGTGTTGTCTGTACTGTATACACAACGATCATGTATTTGGAAACAGGTAGCAAACCAGCCTATTCTGTGGTTATTATCTCAGAGAAGTGAAGGTGTCTAGGGATGGACACGAATGTTGATGATGTTCTAATGGGCTGTTCTCTGTGGCAGTCCTGGTCAGAGGCATAGTTGTGCTTTCTGACAGTAGGATAAGTTTGGAAGCATTAGCAAGAGGCCGGAGTTTCACAACATTGCTCCTAAGGCTTCAAGTAGTGGGGCCCTGTCCTGAGATTCTAACAAAAGGACACATGCAGCAACATCCGGCACACATCAGTAGTCTCCCATTGCAAAAATAGTAAGACTACTTAGCATTTATATAGAAATTTTCAATCATTAATTAGTTAATCCACATAACTCCCCAGTGAGTAGAATATTTTTAGTTCTTTTTTATTTCCAGATAAGGAACCGAACACACAGTGAGGTTAAATAACTTGCTCAAAGCTAAAAAAAAATCAAGTCAATAAACAGCAGGCATGTGGTGGGAATACAATTTCTAAATTCTTATTTTGTCTGCTTAGTCCATAAATGCCACTTGGTCTTTGGGGAAAGATGGTCAAGTTGCTCCTTAGAGACAAGACCTTTCACTAGAGTAAATGGTACATTTTTCTGCTAACGAAACCCGCCTGGGGAGATTTTCCGTTTCCGGATTTGATGCTTTTTGCCCACCCTGAAACAATTAAGCTAAAATAACATTCACTGTTGTCGGGCCTTTGGGGTTTGTGACCTGGGGCGTAGGATCTGCTAATGTGTTCCACCTGCCCAGAATTGGAATCCATCAGTGGCAATGCATGGAGAATCTCAGTATTGTGCTTTGTAAAGGAGTGAGGGTGATCAGGAATAAGAAGAGTCTGCAAGGAGAGAGGGGAAATAAGGACAATGAATGGCGTCTACTTTTTATCCAGACTTTCGGTCCGAGTCTGTCCTTGTGGTGTGAGGGAGCCGTACCAGAAATTGATAGAGAGATTCTTGAGAGTTAAAGGAGTGTATCAAATCTGCTCATTTCCACAGACTTACTAGATGTACAAATTCAACACTTGTACAAATAAAAAACCTTTAGTTTACCCTATGATTTTGCTCCATTTCATTCAACTCTCCACAGTCTTTTGTTGGAGTGAATCTTTTTTTTTTTAAGATTTTTATTTATTTATTTGACAGACAGAGATCACAAGTAGGCAGAGAGGCAGGCAGAGAGAGAGAGGAAGGGAAGCAGGCTCCCTGCTGAGCAGAGAGCCCAACGTGGGGCTCGATCCCAGGACCCTGAGATCATGACCTGAGCTGAAGGCAGAGGCTTTAACCCACTGAGCCACCCAGGTGCCCCTGGAGTGAATCTTCTTAATGGCTTATTCTTAAGTGGCAACAAAGGCAATCAAACGGATGTTTTATGGCTTGGGTTATTTTATTTTATTTTTTAATATTTAGGTCCTTAATTTATCCTGCATTCATGAGTTTGTTGTTACATGCATAGGAAATAGTTCATCTTCAGTTTCTAAGAGTCCTCTTCTTTCTCCATCTCCCCCTCACCTGAGGCTTTTTTTTTTTTTTTTTTTTTTTTTTAGAGAGAGGGAGAGAGAGCAAGCACAGGCAGACAGAATGGCAGGCAGAGGCAGAGGGAGAAGCAGGCTCCCTGATGAGCAAGGAGCCGGATGTGGGACTCGATCCCAGGACGCTGGGATCATGACCTGAGCCGAAGGCAGCTGCTTAACCAACTAAGCCACCCAGGCGTCCCGAGGCTTGGGTTATTTTAAAATGAAGTCCCCTGGAGGTGGGTGGTGGGTGGGTGAAATAGGTGATGAGGATTAAGGAGGGCACTTGTGATAAGCACCAGGTGTCGTATGGAAGTGTTGAATCGTTATATAGTACATCTGAAACAAATATTAACTGTATTTAACTAAATGGAATATAAATAAAAACTTAAAAAACAATATAAATAAATAAATAAATAAATAAATAACTATCCCCTGGTGATGAAAAGTCTTATATGGTAATCTAAGCACTTCCTACCACCTTCTAAAAGATTCTGCTTCAGCCCACCAGCTATAGATGACATAGGTTGTACACCTCTCAGTGGGAAGCTGTGCTCTATTGAAGAATGTATACATTTAAATCAAGTACAGTAAGACTGAGCCTACATGAAATTGTTTTAGAAGCAACTCATCACCATCACCAGAAATAATTAACTGAGCACTTAATACTCTTTGCTCAGAGAGAATTATGCAAACACACAATGCCTACGCTTTGGAAGCTTAAACTAATTTGGTCACATATAAACAGGATGCAAAGACATAAAAATAAGACTTAAGAAGATAACATTCATAACGTACATAGGTTGGTATATATTATCTATAAATTATATATATCTTATGTATTTATGTATATAAATATGCATACATATATGTACATGTATATATAAATACCTAGGTAGGTATATATTGTCCTTAGTTCCAGTCACACCTCCCTCAATATTTCATATATATATACATATATATATATAGAGAGAGAGAGACAAAGTGAGAATGGAGGGAGGGAGGATGGTCATATTTATATGTATGTATATGTATTTATGAATTAATTTTAGAGGTGGTTAATAAGGTGTTTTTTTTTTTAATAGAAAAGAAATTGGAAACTTCTTACAGAACCTATGCCATATTTCCAAAACATCTGTGCTTGGATGTTCCATGATCAGATCCCTCTCAAAAGAACTGAAGACCAACTCTTCCTCTAATCAGATCTCTTTCCCAAAAGAACTCCAGTATTTCAGAATTGGAGTGATTCTTGCCCAAGGATCATCCAGCTTATGTGTGAACTCTCTAATTCTCAAACAGTCATTTCAACATTGACTCTTAGGCTCTACAGCTCCCTCCAAGACAAACCATCCTTGAACATGTTCATGGAGATCTTTGCTGGGCAAAGAGATAGAGAAAGAATTAGCTGACCTGAAGACTATGGAGTTTAAGGTGACCTCAGAGGTGGTTTTGGGTATTAAAATAAAATTGAAAGCCAGCCATACAGTCAAATAGACTGCCCAGTAAACTGTTATATGAGGAAGAGAAGCCAAGTCTGAGGCAATGAGGTCAATTCAGAAAATATAAAACTGAATTAATTGGGTTCAAACTGTGAGTCACAGGCAGCACATACCTACTGGCTCCCTGTACACAATTTATGTAACTTCATCCAAGGGTCCAATAACCTTGTTACAAAAATAAATGAGCTTAGTCTAACAATGTCTGAAAAGAAAACTAACACCTCAAGCTTGCTTTGATAGTATTCTTACCTATTTTTCCAACAATTATCCCCACATCCCTTCTTCATCTTCAATCTCTCCTTTCTATTTTCTGCCCCTCTACATATGAAGTTATTCTGAGTTCTTCTTTCCAGTTCTATTGCCTCCACAAGTTAGCACGGTCTCCTTTCTCCTTTTCGGTTCTAAACACTTTAAAGAATAATTGAGCTCTCAATGACTTTCTGCTTTGCTTTCCAATTTTGTCACTTGGTACAATTTGATTTTCACCCTCACAAGTTTACTTAGGACTCTGCTACACTAACATCATCATGGGCTTCCTCATTGCTAATCCAGCGATATTTCTCAGAATATATGACCAACTCCTTCATTTCAAAAGTCAACATCTGGCTTTAATAATATTACTACTCCATGTTCTCTCTTTAGTTCTTAACTTCTTCTATGGCCTCTCTTCTTTTTTGCCCATTAAACGCTATTATCCCATAGGCTAAGGTTCAATCCTTAACCCACATCTTCTACATTCTCATTCTGAAGTAAACTCATTAAATGCCAGAGATACAATGCTGACACTTTTGTCTGTGGATGAAACTCATTCTACAGGGGCGCCTGGGTGGCTCAGTGGGGTAAGCCTCTGCCTTCAGCTCAGGTCATGATCTCAGGGTCCTGGGATTGAGACCTGCATCAGGCTCTCTGCTTGGCAGGGAGCCTGCTTCCTCCCCTGCCCCCGGCCCAACTTTCTGCCTGCTTGTGATCTCTCTCTCTGTCAAATAAATAAATAAAATCTTTAAGAAAAAAAAAAAGAAAGAAAGAAAGAAAAGAAACTCATTCTACATCTATAGCTTTGACTTTTCCTCTATGTTCCAAGCAAGAATTTTATGTTCATTTTAGGCATTTCCATAACAATGACTTATCAGCACCTCAAACTCAGTATGTCCATAATAGAATATTTATTATCATACTTCCCAAAGCTGCTTTAATTCCATAATCCCCATTTCAGTTCAGTATGTTACCACTCACTCACAGAAACAAGAAATCTTAGTTAAATGGATGTCTCCTTGCCACTCAATTTTATGTCCAATTAATAGTCTTTTAAGATTCTACTTCTGCAGGGATTCTTAATTTTTTTATTTTATTGTGAATATGTTTACAACCCCCAGTGAATCTTCAAGTGAAATCCAATTTCTTTCCACAATCCATTTTCAATGCATGCTCAGAGTTATTTTTGTCATGAATAGATTTCATCAATTAATTTCTCTGTCCCCCTAAATTTCTCTGCTCAAAAAAACTTTTATGACTCCCCCATTGTCTTCCTGATAAAGTCTAAATTTTCTCCTACAATTTAGATCATTCATAATTTTGTACCTCCCACATTTCTTATCTATATGCCCACCAATCCTCTTCCCTGAACCAATCTTACACCCTAAATTCCAATTCTGTCTCCATTTCTCAAGCGTGCCATGCCCATTATGTTTCTAGCTTTCCTTGATCTTCATTTTTCATAGTCTTAGTGAGTCTTCATAAAACCCTTCCAAAATTCCCTTAGATAAAGCACTTACCCTCTTTGAATACATTTAATACTTTTTGGAGAAACATGTATGGAACTGTCTTACTTAGTACTATACTCACAGCTATGTACCTGTAACACCCATTCCAGATTTTAAATTCATAAAACATAACCTTGTTCCTCTTAAGGTTTCCTCCAATGCTTTTCATAGTGTCTTTTACATAGATATATATAATAAATGCTTATCATATTTAATTAAAGTCTTATTGTTAGTGCCTTAAAATATGTATTTGTTTTCTGATTCATAGATTTTCTATTCTTTTATTCCAGTGATCCTATCCCCAGTCAAGGCTCTAGTCACTGCTTACCTTGTTTACTACCTTTATGAGTTTTACCTTTCAACCCCTCTTGTATGTTACCCTTTACTTATGTTTTTTTTTTGCTCTCTTCCAATCCCCAAATGACCTTGATTGGCTTTGCACCAAATCCAAACTCCACTCTCCATCTCGCCTTGTCATCTGAGATCCCCATTCCCTCCTCTGTAACTCAAACTTACTTCCTACTACTCCATAAACTGTGTTCTTCATACCAATTAGATATGCTTTCCCCCAAGTTCTATATGTGCTATGCTATTGCCACCTTCCTGCTTTTGTTCACCCTGTATCCTCCACCTGGAATATCTAACTTTCATAGCATGCAATGTCTAGTTCAAATTTCATTTCTCTCTGAAGCACTTCTTCATTACCATTCTTCTATGCATGGCTGTTATATTTAAAATCTGTATCCCAGGTAAATAATCAATTGTTTTCTCAATTAATTGTTATAGGTTTGTTAGTTTTCTCTCTCCAACTGGCTCTGTGAGGCCAGATGCTGTCATGCATATACTTCTCTGTCTCTGCCAGCACCTTTTAAGCACATTGCTGGTCACATTATGCTTACTAATTGATTAGAAATAATCCATTCATTAGGAATCCATTCCCCTAATAAACTGGGAAATATAACTCACATAATATTCCAGAAAATTGCATGTAGTGTATGGCTTTTAGAGGGCTGCAATGCTCTGGATTGGGATCCCAGCTCAAGGCCTAGGTGGACACAATGCATGACCAGAGAGGCAGCCGGCAGAGCCTGCCTAACTCAATGAGGTAGTTTAGTGTGCCAACCTCATCTGCTGGTCCCATCAACCCTAATTATAATCAGCTAATCCTATTAGCTTCTCAAACCTATTTCAAGAGAGTGCATTATACCGAGCAAACATCATCAAGTAATAGAGTTATGCTCTTTCTACATCAGACTCCATTCTAGCCAGTCAAGCAAAAAGAACAGTTTGCATTAATGTTCTCATAGAAGTGTACAGTTTTCACTTCTTAAAAATTTGTTTCTTTGGTCAATTATTTTGGTCTGCAAAAGCCCAAAACAGGTATGATATTTACCTGCTGATTTCTAAGAGGGGTGCACAGAACATAAAAGGAGAATATTTATTTCAAGCTGTCAGGGAAGAACCAACCTTGATTTTGCAAAGCTTATTAGCTGGAGGTAATAAAGAAGTAAAGGTGTTGGAATACTGTAATTGCTGCCTTTATGCTGCTATGCAGAACACAGTGCCTCTGGGCTATTCAAACATATTTCCCCAATCCAGAAAGACACAGTTATTCTCCATTCCCCAGAGTTATGAAATGGGTTAACACGAAATTTAATATAAGTATTAGGATGAGATTAGACTGTAGAAATGTGTAAGACAAGCACCTTATTTATCTACATCTTGATAGGTGACTCTGGTGACAGAGTTCCTGCCAGGAGTGACTCCTAATCTGTAAACTACAAAGTATAAAAGGGTAATTTTCAAAAAAAAAAAGATAAAATCAAAATTATTAAACAGATACAAAATGTCCATGTGTTAAGGATTTTAACTCTTTACTAAGGGAATTGGTCAGATATTATAACAAGTTCAAAGGAGAACCCAAAGGACACCTGCATTTACAGATCAGACATAGTGAAAATAGTGTGCTAATGGGGGCAAAACCAGCTCTTCCTCAGTGGAGGAGAGAAGTCAGTTGTATCACCACTGCATGGAATTTGTTTGTCTCCAGACGATGTTCATTGCTATCAGCTATCTATAACCTGGGGAATTATAACAAAGCTATACTAGAGGCAGAATCACAGAGCCCTAAAAGGTGTGATCTAGATAATGCACTGTTTTCCACTGAAGCACCAACTTTTCCCTCTGGAAAACTTCTAAGGCAATAAGTGGAATATAATGTTCTCTTTCTGAATTGAAGGAATGGGACTTTCTCTAAGAAACTTAGAAAGGAAAGGATGTTAAAAATTATCTTAGATGTACTTTGGATGCATACCTAAATATGTTTGAATCTTGTCCTGAAGTGTATCCCTAAGTGTAAGCCCTGACACCAGGTCTGAAGAAAACTCAGTGGATGGAATGACTTAAAGTGCTTTCCTTCTCTCTAGTTACTTCCTTTTTTTTTTTTTTTTTTTTTTTTTTTTAGTTTTCTTCCACCTTAGGGAAAAAAAAAAAAAGAGTGACTGCTTTCATACAAGAGCAATGATGAGGGGCATCTGGGTGGCTCAATGGGTTAAGCCTCTGCCTTTGGCTCAGGTCATGATCCCAGAGCCCTGGGATCGAGCCCCACATTGGGCTCTCCTCTCAACAGGGAGCCTGCTTCCTCCTCTGTCTCTCTCTTTCATGATCTCTGTCTGTCAAATAAATAAATTTTAAAAATCTTAAAAAACAAAAAGAACAATGATGAAAACGTTCAGGAGAACAAGGAAGTGAGTAGAGAGAGGTGACAGGCTGCTACCAGTAGCTCCAACTACTCTTAACTTACAGAACAGGCATAATTCTGCCCTAAGAACTACAAGCTTCTCCATCTAGTCTCAGTCTTAATTTTAAACAAACACAGGACCCACTAGCAGAGTTTGAAAAATGTGTTCCAATCTGCATTAAGGGAAGGTTTAGAAGACATTTAGAAGAATTATTTTTTATCTTTTTTGGGTATAGTTGACATACAATATCACATTAGTTTTAGGCGTATAATAGTGATTTCACAAATTTATACATTCTGCTATATTCAGAAGTGTAGCTACCATTGTCTCAATACAATGCTATTACAATATCACTAACTTTATTTCCTATGTTTGACTTTCATTTTCATGACTTATTCATTTCATAGCTGGAAGCCTATATCTCCTACTCCCCTTCACCTACTTTTGCCAAACCCAGACCCTCGTCCCCTCTGGCAACCATTAGTTTTCCCCCTGTATTTATAGGTCTGATTATGCTTTTGTTGTTTTATGTTGTTCATTCACTTTTTTAAAGATTATACTTATGAATGAAATCATGTGATATTTGTCTTTTCAATCTGACTTAATTGCACTTAACATAATACCCTCTGGGTCCATCTATGTTTTCTCAAATGGCATGATCTCATCCTTTTTATAGCTGCGTGGTATTCCACTTTGCATGGGAGTGAGTCTGTGCATGCATCTCTGTTTGTGTCTGTGTATACATACATGCACATATATACATACTTACATATATACAGTGTCATATATATGTTTATATATGTGACACATACAGAATTCTTGAAGTTATGAGATTTTTGTGGCTAAAGCTCTATTTATTATATAAACCCATCATAATGCTTAATGCCTGAGACAAAGACTTCATAAATACCTCTTTGATGATGAGCAGAATGTTTATGCTTGATAGCACATCAGTAAAATGAGAAAGGGATGAGCACACTTTACACTTTTCTATTTGTCTATTCTTTACTGCTGATAATCTGCTTACTCAGATCTAAAAGCTACTTATTATCTCCTTTCCTGCCTTGGCCCCTGCAACATATGGTAGACTAACTGTATTACTTACCTTAGCTGAGAAAGCTTACTACCTCACAAAACTAGACATAGCTTTAAATGGACTTTCAGGCATCAATTTCTTTAGTTCCTTCCCATATTCCTTCAAAATGGTGGTTCTTTCTGATTGTCTCTCTTCTAGGATCCAGGACTTTCCTAGAGCTCCTCTCTCAGAATTAGGTTAGTTCCCTCCCAGCATTTTAGTCCTTCCTGCTTCCCCCAAAGCTCACTTCTGCACCTAGAAGGCCCTATGGGATCAGGAGGAATCTTAATTTAGTTAGCAACACACCGATCCAAGGAGAACACTGTTACACAAGGGAGTTAATTCTTCTCTAATTGAATTTATGCCTTACTTTAGCATAACCAACACATCTGTCAAAAGATCTCTCAAAGCCAAATAGCATCTCTATCCTTAAAACGAGACGTTAGCTATCCAGGAACAACCCAGTTGCCCCTTAGGACCCTTCCTATTATTGCAGATTTTGTAGTTAGACAGTCAACATGCTAAATTCCTTTAGATAAGGACAGGAGGTGTCCCTGCTCTGAGCTGGTGTGATTAGAACAGAAAACAGCAAATTATTGCCTATGGGCCAAATCCATCCACTGACAATTTTTGTATGGCCTATAATCTGATGGTTGGGAAAAATATTTGAACAATAGTATTTTATGACATGTGAAAATATATAAAATTCTAATTTCAGAGTTCATTAATAATGTTTTATGGGAACACCATCATATTCATTTGTTTTTTGTAATGTCCTTGGCTTCTTTCACAATACAAGGGCAGAATAGTATTACTCTGGTAGAGATCCTCTGGCCCACAAACCCTAAAATGCTTACTATCTGATCCTTTAAAGTGGAAGTTTGCTGACCCCTAGTTTAGAATCTTGTCTCTACTGCTTTACAATCCCAGTGACTTTGTGCAAGTTACTTAGCCTCCTGACACCTCAGTCTCTTCACTTGTAAAGGGAAGTTTCTCATTGTTTTCTTACGAGGACAAAGAAGCTAAAATATATAAAGTGTTTTGTAGAATATCTGGCATGCAGTAAACTCTGTATGAACATTAGTTACTATCATTATTATAATTTCTACTTTTAGTTTTACTGCTGCTGGTATTTCTATTATTATTTATAGTTCCATTATTGGATTACCTTCTTCATGTGAGGTCCTGGGGTAATAATTTCACTTAGATTTCTCTAATTTACATGGGATTTCTATCCTCTCCATTTTTATAAGAGAGAGCAAGGTTCTGATGAACTTGAATAACATGCCAAAGTCATTCAACAAATAAATAGAAAAACCAAGATTTGAATACAGGCTTGACTTTAAAACCCAAGTCTATCCTACATCATCAGTGCTTTTTAAACTTTCCTTTTTGTAATGGCATTCTTAATTTTCCCTCAGCCAAATTTTACTCAGCATCCTGATTTCTTTGATGGCTAAAAATGTTTTCTCCACTGCTTAATTCAGCCTATGTCTTTGTCTATTCCTTGCTCCCCATCTGGCTCCTGAATCAGTCCCAGGAAATGGTGGGTCTCTATGAAGGCAATGTAACAAGGGCTGTATAAGTTGCCATGCTGTGTCTCCTTCAGTAACACAGAAATCTTGGGTCTTCTTGAAGGACCATTGCTTGCAGGTGATAAGACATGAGGGTGAGGGGAATTGCCAATATTTCACCTTTAGATTCCTTAAATTCAGTACAATAATATCACAGTGTGAAGACCCAGATTCTGGAGCCAAATGTCTTGTATTCAAGTAACCGCTCTGCCTCCTTCTTGCTCTGGGACATTGAACAAATCATTTGACTTTTCTGTGCTTTGATTTCTCCATGTATAGACCTACCTCTAATATTTGTGCTGCATAGGGAAAGAGTAAAAATGGAAGCCCATATACCATGTGCCCTATAAATCAAGCTCACACATTGCTATATGTTCTATTAACCTATGAAGAAAAAAAAATGAGTGTTTAGAATTCTCAGAACATGATGACACTGAGACAGCCAGTAACACACACTTCTTTTTTCCACCACACTCTTCCTTTACAATGTGGGTAAACGTTTATATGACTCTGTTGCATGAATGTGAGTTCTTTCTGTGACTGCCACAAGCGGCTATCTCTTGGCTATCCCTAAACCATCCATGAGGCCCTATTTCTTTGGCCCTATTTCTGTCCATGAGGAGGGACACAACTAGGGAATGGCCAGAGCAGGGCCCACCAAAGAACAGAGCCCAAGACAGAGACCTCTCTTTCTCTGGCCCAAGAATGGTACTGTTTACCAGTATATTGAAGATAATAATGGGATATTTATTGCTGCGAGAATTAATAAGTTAACACGTTTAAAGTTCTTAGAACAGTGTTGAATGAATGGTAAGAACCATACATATAACTGTTATTACCATTAATTTTACCCCCACTGTTACTGAGTAGAAATCTGTGCTTTGCAAACAACTAATGAAGAATGTGACTGACCTGAGATGGATCTAGGAGTAAATAACAATTTGAAAATAAATCATGAAAGATGGAATGACCTTATATAGATTCCTGGCCAAATCTTCTTTTCAAATCAACTTAAAAAAAATGGCAGATCTTGTATGAACAAGGGTTCAATACTATAGAACAGGTAATATATGCTATGGCAATAGAGAATCTAGAAATTAACCCCAGTGTCAGGGAACTGGTGGCAATCAGATGAAATGCAAATCATACATCTCCAACCAAGTAACTACAAATTCTGGTATATTATGCCATTGTCTACTGGTATTTCTAGTGAAAGGAGGCCATGTCCTGATCTTGTTTTCTCTGTTATCAGTTATATTTAGAGCACATTTATAAGCAAACTGCCGAACTTTAGAAGTGTATGTAGAATAAGTGACCAGAGAAATAACTACCGAGAAAAACAAAAAGTAATGCTAATACAATCAATACAGAATCTTTTTTTTTTTTTTTTGGAGTTAAACAGTAGTGACAAAGATAGCTGCCATTTATCAAGGACTTTATATATTTACAAATAAGTACCATTATGTCCATTTTACAGGTGAAGAAAGTAGGGCTCAGAAAGGTTAAATGACTCTTTCAAGACCACACAATCTGAAGTGGCAGAGCTGGCATTTGAATCCAGAATTATCTTGTGTCTAAGTCAAGTTTTGGAGCCCAAGACATGCAGTCTCTTAATGTATAATGCTCTTGAAAAGAATATGTTGCTTCATGTGCACCATCATGCCTAACTGTCATCCAATGCAATCATCCCCATGTTCCAGTGAACTCCAAATCAGGTTTATGCTCCTCTCATGTGGTTGCTTCCCTTTTGATTTAGCTCCTGGATGGTCAAAATCTTCACTAATGTATTCATCATTGTCCCTAGCTTAAGCTATTCTACGAAATTTTTATTCAAGTGGCACTTTCATAAATACCAAGGTTGCCTGTTGACAAGCATAAAAAAAAACCCTAGTGCAAACCACATTGCTGACTATGGATTTTATAGGGTTTCTTTCCCACAATCCTGGCAGGCCAAGTTGTATATTTTATTCTAGTTCTGGGAAAAGGTGGCGAGAATCATCCCCTGGACTCGACACTCTTCAGCCAGACCGTTTTTTTTCTCTGCAAAGAAGTATTCTCCTTTATACCATGTCTGCAGTGTCCCTACCACCTGACCGCTCACAGAAAAGGAACAGATTCTAGAACATCACTTCCCAAGGTGAGGTATATCCATTTCATTCTCTAAATGAGGAAACTGCTGGTGCAGAAAATCACTAAACAAAAACGCATCTCCTTCAAATGCCCTCACGAAAGGACACATTTCCTGGCAGTGGAATGAGGAAGCAAGCAACCATTACAAAAGGGCACCACCACAAGAAAAATCTGCTCATTCCAAAGTTCTTTGCCAATCTCCCAGATCTTTTAGCTATTGGGTGCTATGCTATGCCAGCAGGGAGGCACTGACAGCAGGGGAAAGAACTCAGGCTGTATTGTAGGGTCTTGAAAGTGGTGCCAAGAAAAGCCTTCACTTCTAGCAACCACAGCCTCTGAGATCCAAAAATCAGTGCTTAACCAAAGCCAAAACCACCTCAGCTGCTTCACAAGCACATCCCATTCTACACTGGCATGATTTCCCAGATAGGGTATTTCTAAATACAGTGCTTGGTTTTCAAGAAGAAAGCTTGAAAAAATATTCTAACTTGTGGTGATATTTGGTTTCAATTCCTAACTTTTGTCTCTTACTATCTTCATAAACTCCACCAAACAGTGAGTCCGTTTCCCCACTGAGATAAGGGAATAATAGTATCTGAATCTTGTTCTTATGAGAATCAAATGGGATATTGTATATGAAACCTGTGTGAAACTAATAACATTATCCAGGGTTGTGCTGGTATAGTCTAGTTACTTCTGTTCTGGAGTCTTCTCCATTTTAAGTTGGCCTTTCAGTTTAGAAAGGAAGCAATTACCAAAAGCTGCAAAGGTCATGAATCTCTTTCTTTTCTCCCAATTTTCTTGCAGTGTTTCAATATAAAGTGGTTGTCACCAACCCTTTCTTAAACAGCCAAGATCCCCACGTTTGGGGTTGTGTTAGGTGACAATGAGAAATGAGCAGGGCTTGTTAAAGAGAAAGGGGAAGCTCCTTTCACATCTGGCTTCTGTGATTAAAACTATACTTTCCCTTGACTCTTCAGCGTTGTCAAGGAGTTAAGCTGTCATCCATCCACTGTTTACTCCAGATTCTTTTTAAGACTGCTGGCATTATGATTACCAACCGACAAGTGAGTCTGAATACTGAGGCTGATAATGATTGGCATCCTTAAACATGGTAAACATGAAGACTTTTCATCCAGAAGACGCTGATTTCATTTCTGGCAGTGATGAGGGATGGGCCATGTCAAAACCAAATGAGAATCTACAGTTCTGTGAAAAAAACAGACCTCACAGAAAGGAGAACCTGTGGCTAAATCTGAATCTGACATAAGCAGTCTTCTCCCAGAGTCCGCTTCTCCTCTTTTCCTCTTCTTTTGTCTTTTTCTTTAGACACTGCCCTTTACCCGTTCTCCTTCTTGTCTCACATTCCATAACAAAAGATATATATAATCAACACATAGCATCAAACTGACAGACTTTTACAGTGTCTCCTTCAGACTTGTCATTACAGTCTCTTTGCTGATCTAGCTGTATGACCCTGAAAAGTGTATTTGACCACTCTCCAGTGTGGAGTTGGCAAAGCCTCAGTCTTTCCCTGCCTCGTCCTTTAGTTTAAGCAAACTAAAAACTGATTATAAGGATGGAATTAGAATCTTGTGTCTTCCAAACAGGAAATAGTTGATCAAATCTAATTAGCTTTCAACCCAACCAAAGCAATAGAGCTACACAGATGGGCAAGGATGAATGACTTCGAAGAAGAAAAGAAAATAGCTTGAACTCAGGAAATCTCTTTGCTATTTGTTTGTTTGTTTCCAAATTTGCAGTTGCTGCAAACCTTAAGCATATTTTATGCCAGGAACTTCCTTCCCTATTTAAATTCTTTGACACATATATAATAAGCTGGCCTACCAAGTTACTTTGTCAAATGTTGTATAAAAATTTTATTAAGAGGTACCTGGGGGGGGCTCAATCAGTTAAGTGTCTACATTTAGCTCAAGTCATGATCTCAGGATCCTGGGAGTGAGCCCAGGTTTGGGCTTCCTACTTAATAGGGAGTCTGTTTCTTTCACTCTCTCTCTTTCTCTCTCCCACTTTCACTCTCACTCTACCCCTCCCCCAGTCATGCTCTCTCTCCCTCTCTTTCTCTCTCATATAAATAAATAAAATCTTTAAAAATTATATTGTTAAGAAGGTACTTAGACACCATTGTATCCAATCCTTTTGTTTGACGAGTGAGTAAAATAAGGTCTAGAGATATAAATTGACCTGCAAAATGCTACATAGTCCATGATAGAAATGAGACTAGAAATTATTCTATGGAGCCCTAATTCATGATTCTTCCAACCATAGTTAATGCTGCCAGGCAAACCTCATATAAATAAGTCAAACATTTTGGTAGGACTTAGAGTGTTACATTTTTTTCCAAAGAATGAATAGAACATGGCCCCTCAGCAGAAAACTGCCAAAATTTAGTATTCCTAAGCCCATGTGTAGCCCTGCAACTTTGCAAGTATCTCCTCCTGAAACCTCATGCTATTACTAACAGGATAAATGGGTGGTTACTTAATTAAACCAACACTGGAAGAAAGAAACATAAAGTCTGACCATAGATGCCCTCTTGTTACACAGCAGATATTCTCCAGGGAGCTCATGGGGAAAACAGTCTTTAAGGAAGGGCCAGCGGAGCTAAAGTGGAGACCTAAAAGCTTGCATAAAATTCACAGCTTGCAATCCTCAGTTGAGCTTTTGAATTTTAAATTCTGTGGTGTGACAATGACATAAAACAAATTTGTTTGTTTCCTTCTTTCTTAAAAGCCTAATAAAGACATTGTGCAGAATCTATTATCAAATCTTGGCTAGAGTCTTTAATTTGAGCTCCGATGTCCTAAAAGTTCAACCACGACCAAATGCCCATCCCAGCTGGTATGTTGACCTGAATGGCAAGTCACAGAGCTGGCAGCATTGGCAAAATGGCAAGAGCTACACACAGACACACACAGACACACAGACACACAGACACACACACACACCCACACACACACACACACACTATACATCCATGTGTGTATGCTTGTGTGTGCATATATATACATATATATACACACACATATACATACACACACATACACACACACTCTTATTCTCCATTCTCTTTCATAATGAGAATCTTTTATCCTCTGAAGAGCTGTAGAAATCTGAACTACTACAGTAGCCCTGTTAACAGCCAACTCTGTGACAAGGGCCTACTCAAAAGAGAGGAAAGTCAATAAAAGTAAAGTGTAAGTGTACTGTTAATGACAGGTTCTTGCAGGCACTTTCCCCCAAATTATACCATTCCTATTCAAATACCATCTCAAGAGTCTCAGACAGTGTCAAGTGCAATCATTGTTATTGCAGTTGCCAAGGTAATCAATTGAAATCATAATGAAGGGAACAGAAGGAAATCAATAGAGTCTGAAATTACAAATAAAGAGAAGCTATCGTTTAAGAGCATTTGGCTGAAATCTTCCATATTAATGGAGTCAGAAATGGCTGTGTCATTCAGAAGCAGTGTGGTGCATAATTCAGCTGGGTGCATTAGAACACCTAAAAGCGATTGCAATAATTAGGGCTGCCTACCAAGAATCTGTCCACCTTAGAAGGCATATTGCTGAGTTGTTTATTATAGTTCCAGTGTGTTTTCATATCTTAATATTTTCAATCACCTCCCAGAGCACCCTTAGGCAGGAGACAGAATTAACTTGCTCAGAGACATTAAGAGTAGGTTGTTGGCCCAGTCTGATTCTGAGATTGGGAAGTAAGAGGGACTAATTGTGCATTCTATTTAGAAGTATTTTCTTTTCCAAAACTCTATTTATTTGTGTGGAGTGATACAGGTAGTTGGGAAAAGCAAGAGATAAGTGTGAAAATAGATTATAGGAAAATTGATTATTGCCTAGTCTTTAATCACATGCCTGAAAAAGTTCATTGGGCTCGGTTAGAGTGACATAAAATCTTTCAATTTCACTGCTATTTGTAAAGACAAAATACGTATTCCAGAACTGCTGACTACTCATGATCAGCTATACCCTAAGGAGAGAAAAGGAGCCAAATGACAGTAAAGATTGAAAAGCTATCCAGTTCTTTTATCAGGAAATAGTCCATAAAAAGGATAAGGAATTATGAAAAAAATCATGTAGGCTTTTTTATATTGGCTTATCATTGGGAACTTAAAATGACAGGTATATGGATTTCAGCAGAAATAGGTTTATTACATTATTCAATATTCTATGACAGACTTTCCATATTCACTCCACTGCTTTGCAGGCCTTGGCTTACAGGCTGTCTGTCTAAGAAATCCTGAACTTTTGATCTCAATCTATAGACGGTAGGAATACACAAAAATTTACATGTGTTTGGCACTGATATTATGAGATCCTTGGAACTATATGTATATAAATATATATATAAATATTTATATATTATATATTATATAATATTTAGTATATAATATATACTCTGTGTGTGTGTGTGTATATATATGTATGTGTGTGTGTGTATATATATATATATATATATATATATATATATATATAAAACTATGCCTTTTTCAGGCAAAAATAGAAAAAGAAAGGAATACAATTAACCTAGAGTGAGTTGAGCTAGCCATTCTACTCAGTGAACCTATATCCACAAATGGGCATGAAATGGGAAGTTAGAAAGTAGTTTTCCCACAGCAATCTTGGTTCCCATATGCCTCTCAGAGAGTGAGCATTGTAATTCTGGTGTTTAAAAATATGTATTTATTTATTTGTTTACCTATTTATCAGTGATTTATTTTTGTACAACATGATTTCTACATGTAGACTGACTCTTTCACATGATGCTCAACCAAAGGATTATCAAATTTCTGCAGATAAGTCAGTATACTCTTCACTTCATATTGATTAGGAATCATTTTTCTAACTTCCAATATTAGCCAGACCCAAAAGGAAGTTGGACTGCCAGGCCTGGGAGCACAGTCTTGATGGAACTAGTTAACTATGTGTATTTTGCTGACCTTTTGTCAGTTGTCATACACTGAATGATCAAGTTGATATTATATGGAACTTACTGAGAAAACTGTGCCTTTCTTTCCCAGGACAACTTCCTAAAATACTTTCAAAGATAATTTTAACTGTTTACAGTGTTGGCTGATTTTAGAGCCCAAACCTCATCTGAGATATAAACTCCTCCTGTATAAATTTTCTGTCAGGTCTTAGCATTCATTCAGTTCATAGCAACGGAAACATGTTTTCTAGAGCCTACGGATCAGTCACATTGGCATCTTTTGGGAGCTTTCTTAGAAATGCACTTTCAGGACTCATTCCAGATCTACTCTATCAGTATTTGCATTTTAACAAAATGCCCAGATAGTTTACATGATGATGTTTAAGATTCACTGTGGTAGACATCACATGAAATGAAAATGCCTGGCATAACAGACCTTAAAATGTTATCATAGTAACTAAGAAGAAAACAACAGAGAGAGAGAGCATTATACACATTTGTGCAAGTACACTAGTTGGGGCAGAGTACTATTACTGCATATACTAGCATATCATAATCATCACCTTAGCTTTGGCATTATGGTTATTAGTAATCATAAATAAATTCAGAATGTGTTCATATTTTATAATATTGAATCTTCTCTCCTCCTACCTCTAGGCAAAGAGAAAACATGTAAACAAATAATTAAAAGGTAACATGATAACTTCTATAATAGAGATATAAATAAAATGCTGGAGAAACTGAGAAAATGGAACTATTCATTCCACCTGCAAGGATTGAGAAAAGGCTTCTTTAAGCAGATAGTGGCTGAATTGGATCTTAAGGAGACGGGCACTCCAGACAACAAGAATGAGAGAAGTATTGAGAGGCTTTGCGATTTTGGAGTTGCCAAGAACGTGAGTGTGCCTAGAGCTTGTAGTGTATGCAGTTTTGAAATCTCTTTAGATTAGGGAAAGTAGGGAAGAAAGAAAAGGACAGATGGGAAGATATGAGGCTGGAAAGATGGACAGGGATGGAGGGAATTGGGCTCTAGTATTGAGGCATCACTATAAGACCTAAGACTAATGTGTTAGTGCTTTCAAGCCCAAAAGTCAAGCTTATTAAATATGATATAGTATGGTCAGATTTTTAACAGCCACTTACCAAAAAAACAAAACAAAACAAAAACAAAGACAAAAACAAAACAAAACAAAAAAACATAAAATCACATTCACATATTACAACTGGGTTGTTGAAAAATAAATGGTTGTTCTATCCAATAAAATTGAAAACCTGGTTTTCAGAATACAAAACAAATTGAAATGTTTGATATCATTTTTTTGCAAAAGAATATGCAATATGCAGTGGAAAATGCCCAAATAATATGCTTTGTCTTCCCATTGTTAGGGATGGCTGTTCCTTTGTTTTCAAGTATACAAATAATCTCGGTTTTCAACCTCAAATTCTACCATCTATGGATATTTAGATTTTTCCCAAGATACACATCTATTAATATGGGGGATTTTGTCTTCATATCCTTCTCTGTGTCTGGACTCTTGCAGTCATGTGCTATCTAAGGGCTGTACTGTGTGAATGATAAGAAACTCAATTCCTCCACTAGTTCTTCAGGAAAAAAAGCTGCACAAAGCATTCCTAGATGTTCAGAAGTTCAAGAGAGAATACAATACCACATACTACAGTTTTTCAGTTTTCCCAATTCTTCTCTCCCTTCTCATCACCATGACCCATCTCCAAGTCTCAAGGGAAGTGTAAATACCTCCCCCTCTATTATAGGAGGCAGTTTCCTCCCCGCTGCCAACCAGAAGCTCACCTACTCCAAGCACTTACTATAACAGTTTTCAAAACTAGAAATTATCCTCTCCCTTAAACCTGTTAAGACAAAAAAAAATTTTATTTTGTTCTATAACATATACTATTCAGACATATAATGTGCGTACATATACAGATACATACACACCCACACTTTTATATATGTGTATACAAACACACACAAATATATGTGTATATCTGTACATATACTATATATAAGAATATGGCGTGTGTGTGTATGCATAAACACACATGTATGGACAGAAGGTTGAAAAGTTATGTAAAGTGATGTTAATTATATCCAGTTCTTGGGATTATGAGTAATTTCACCTTTTTACTCTCCCTATGCATTTATTACATACAAGAACATGTAATTTAAAAATTTATAGTAAAAAGGTAAGTGTTCAATAGCTAATTTTCTTTGAAGGATCAGTTTCATTTGAATAATGAAAAAAGCTGAAGTGCAAGGGCTCACTAACTGAATAGGGGCTGAAGGATGTGAGGCAATCCATGCAAACTACAGTTTGGAGAAGTTGTGCCGTGAAAGGAAAGGGTAATTGCCTACGTAGTTCTAGAATAGTATTTATTTATTTTTATTTTTTTTTTTTAAGATTTTATTTATTTATTTGTCAGAGAGAGCGAGGGAAAGAGAGCGAGCACAGGCAGACAGAATGGCAGGCAGAGGCAGAGGGAGAAGCAGGTTCCCTGACGAGCAAGGAGCCCGATGCGGGACTCGATCCCAGGACACTGGGATCATGACCTGAGCCGAAGGCAGCTGCTTAACCAACTGAGCCACCCAGGCGTCCCTAGAATAGTATTTACTAAACTAATTCCAGAGATGGTGTTTAGGCAAATACACTTAACAAACACTGCCATAAAGAAAATTTTTGACCTATGTTTAACCAAGCATTTCCAAATATATTTGACCTAGAATCCAGTTTTTGCATCAAATACTATACCTTGAAAGACTTTGTTTCATATGGCGCACTTTAGGAAATGCTGGTTTAAGGGATAGTGAGGTTAGTGAAGGGTCCTATTTGCTAGACATGAGTGTGCTTGCGGGTCTAGGGAAAGGAGATAGTGAAGACAAGATTGAAAAGTAAAGACAAAACAAAAGAAGGGTTTTTTTGACGAAGTTCTAGAGAAAGCACAAGGGGAGGAAATCTAAGACCTTCCTACTCAATAGAAAGGTTAAAAACCTTTCTAAAAACCAGCTATTTCAGAATTTTAACAAGGTTTTCCAGGAAATCTGTTTGCCCATTAACACTTAGGAAACTTTGCTTTAAGGAGAAGTAAGATCAGTGGCCTGAAAAACATGGGAAAATGTTTGCAACAGCTGCTGTGAGAATGTGGTGGGATCCATTTCATATTGATTCATTTGGTTATTAAATTTATGTTTCTTTACTGAAGCTCTGAATCTAGGAGTAGAGAAACTGAATTATGATCATGACTTAGGGTGGGGGATTGACAAAGAGGACATAAATGGAGAGTAAGGGAATAAGAAGTTCTAAAGCAGTCAATGCAGTATTGTTGAAATAGCTGAATTGGAATTCATTAGAGGATCCAAGAAAGCCAAAAGGAAGCTGAGGCATGAATGAATCAGTTAAAACCTCAGAGGTATTAGGTTGATAAGGAAGTTGGGTTGGAAGCATGGACTTCTGGAAAGCCAAGAGTGAAAGAAGAGTGCCTTTGGAGTGATAAGTTTATTCAACTTTGATAGTTAAAATGGAATGGAAATGCAAATTTCAGAAACTAAAAGTCATAAAGCTGAGAAATTTAGAATTTAAGACTTTAATTGTCTCCTCGACATGGAAGATGAAATAGTCAGAAATGAAGGCATGAACTGAGTGGGAAGAAGAAAGGTTGTTGGTTAGATGCTCAATTCAGGCAAACTCTATCTCAAGGATCATAAGTGATAATTCATGGGAGGAATGTTGGAAAGCAAACATAGAGTGTTATTATCATTGCTTCTGTGGACCCTCTGTTTCCTAAGACAAAGAACAGTGTCCTCCTCTAGATGTTGAATATGTTCATTGAGTGAATGATTGACTGGGTTTTCACCTTTCCAGGAAAAGGTATTTGAATTTAACCTGACAAAGCATATTTTACAGTGTCTACCTTCATTAATAGCAGGTGTCTAGTGGCCTTTCCAAAGCTGTACAATTCATCTTAGTCCATTTATGAAAATGAAGAGCAAGGGAATAAGAAGTTCTAAAGCAGTCAATGCAGTATTGTTGAAATAGCTGAATTGGAATTCATTAGAGGATCCAAGAAGGCCAAACTCCCTCTGGTCAAAATGAAGAACAATAGCAGGTTTACATTATTTTGAATAATGAAATTTTATATTGGAAAAATACATCTGAAATTTCATAAAAAGTTAGGTATGCCTTTTGTTTACTTTTTGAAAACAAAATGTATTTATTCTTTAGGTTATAGAAAGTAGTATTCACTACAAAAAGAAGATAAAGAAAAGTAAAACTTACAAGTTTAAATCCCATATAATCCTATCACTCAGATGTAACTACTAATAAAATCTTGGCACCTTTAAGGTTGTTGACTTTGAATATACATTAGTTTATATTCTACCCTACCCATATGCACTCATACACACTTATATAATTAAAACAGAATCATACAACACACACTGTTTATCAATGAGCTCTTTGGCTAATCAATTGGACTATGTATATATGTTCAAACTAGTAAATATAGATCTGCAGTAACATATTTTATGGTGATCTGGTAGTTCTTTATGTGGATAACAGATGATTAATTTTGCCAGTACTTTGTAAACAGAGTACTTGTTTTTCTCCACAGAGCTTTTATTTTCTTCCCAAGGAAGACCATACTTATTGTCATTTTAAGAAGTGTGTTTTGGAGAAAGAGATGAGCTTCAGAAATCCTGTTTCTTCCCACCTGAGTGACTATGTCTGATGCTGGTGGAGATCAGATGTTTGGGAAGCAGAAAGAAGAGTGGCATCTGACCAAATAACATCTGTGTAATGGCAATTTATTCCACGGCCATTATCTGAAGTGCTATTGTGGGTCTGAAGAGCAGCAGAGAAACAAACACGCATAATGCAGCCAGCCATCAGCCCATCAAGCAAAACATGCTTATTAGAGCACTACAGAAATTAAGTCATTTCAGAGAGAAAAAAAAAAAATCTCCTACTTCCCCTGCTTTTGGCACTTCTCTTTATACACAAAACTCATCACAGATAATTTTCAGACATGATGCTTTACTGAACTCAATGGCACCATAATTTTAGCTACAGAGTAGAACATTGAATGGGGAAGTTCTCTAATCTATTAAATTCTTTTTGCCCCTGAACTTGGAGTGTCAGTTACCAGTTTCAGTGTGGGTAAGAATGTGTTTGCCTGAATAGTTCAATGGCTCTGTCACTCTCAATTGTTTTCATACCAGAGAGGGCTCTCTTCTTTTGTCACCAAAGTTCTCAAGGAAGCCATACATGCACCAAGTCACACAATAGGCACCTGGTCTCTTACCTATAACTCTCCAAAGACCTAATGTGCACGTTGCTATTTCTTGGCCTCTCTTCTGTTTATTTCCTACCTAACTACATTCTCCTTTACCAGAAGATGGCCAGCATCCTGTTCTCTTTACTCTCTTACTTACCAAAACTTTCCTTTAAATGAGGCCCTGTTTAACTATTGCAATGATGATGCTAATATACCCCAAACTCAGTAACTTCCTTAAAAAACATTTATTCTGAGTCTGTGGATCAAATGATCTAAGCTAAGCTAGGCACAGATCTGCTTTAAGCCGCAGGTTGGGTTCAGATCTGCTCCACATTTCTCTCTTCTTTAGACCAGCAGATACCCAGGCATGTTCTTTCAGTATGAAAGACAAGAGCATGACAGGACAAGCGGGAATATTCCATGCCTTTAATGGTCTTAGCCTGGAGCTGTCACACTAGCACTTCTTCCACATTTCATTGGCCAAAAAAAAAAGTTTTATGGCCCAATTTAGCATCAAAGCCATGGGGGAAAAGGGGTAGAAACACAGGGTCACATGGCAAAGTGTATAAATGTGTAATTCTAACACCAGGAGAGCATGAAGAATAGAACAATGATCTAATCTGCCATACATCCTGAGGCTACTAACAGACCGTTGGCCTTTCTTGGGGAAATTTTTTTGAACAGAGGGAGCCAACTTCAAGCCAAATTTCAAGGAAATTCTAAATGTGCAGTTATAGGAAGCAACACAGTTGAAAGGAGAACAGTAAGAGGTCCCTTAAAGGGAAAATTGGGCAACTCCTTACCTATGTGTAGAGCAGGAAAAAAAAAAAAAATGATAGTGAGTCCGTGAGTGGATGAAAAGTCATCCCATTGGGAACCCGAAAGTGTCCCCAGAAATAATCATGGGTTTGGTATTATAATGGAAAATTATGTTTAAATCCTACTATTGTTAGCTGCATGACTTAATATTCCTAAACCTTAGTTCCTTTACCTGTAAGATGAGAAATGAGTCATCACTCCCTCTTACAGTTGTCAAGAGGACAAAACAAAATACCGTATGCATATTGCTTTGTTTCTAATAAAGTGCCTGGGACACAGTAGGTACACCTGCACCTTTCCCTTCATTGATACTAAGAAATGCCATGTTTACTATATTTTGAAGGTGAGTATTTCTTAAATAATTGATCCAAAAGCATACAGCAGGGTTTCCTTCACTTACTTTGTGCATCTCCTTTCAGCTCTGATGGCCTTTACATAGAAGATGGCTCTAACACAGCCCTCTAACCTGTATAAACATAGCTATTGGTAGATGGCCTTTAGGTACATGTTAGATCTTGAGGGCTAGAGAGTGGGTTGAGAACACAGTGACATCTTATCGTATTCCTAGCAACTAAACTGTGACTCAATCCACACACATCATTTTCTCCTTCATTTCCAAAACTGCTGTCCATGGCAGTTACTTAAAGTGGGGAGCTATACCAGGTTCTTCCTCCAAGCAGTAACCCACTCACCAATTATTTTCACTTTCATTAAATTCTCATTAATTATTCTACATCAATTCAATCTTTAACCTGAATACAAAATTTAATGCAACTCTTATGGATTAAATGAGAGGTTCTTTGTAAGAATGCCTAGCATAATGCTTACCATGGAATAGGAGCTCAACAAAATTCCTTTTAAATCTGGAAAAAGTCCAAATGTTTATTTAAAATTATAAAAATGATAGCCTCCACATGTACGATTAATTGCAGTATAGAAATCTATAGATTATCTCATTTTTAATAATGTTGACACTCATGCCCTTTAAGTTGGGCAAGCAGAGAGGTAGACAACTTCCCCAGGTCAAAGCTAAAGAAAGGTGGAGTCTGGCTTTGGACACAGGTCTTCTCACTCTAAATCCAATAATCTCCTTCAATCTCAGTCATTTCTTTTCAGAAGTCAGGTTGTTGATTGGGTCTTGATCGATCACAGAACTACAGAATGGGACAAGATAACTCATGCTCTATTACCACCTGTTCTAGGAAGGATTAGCTCTTTTGTAAAAGCAACGTACTTTTTATATATCCACATATCTCATTGAGCAGTTACAGGAGTGTGACACCAATAGGAAGAGACAAGCTTGACAGTATGTTGAATTTGATAAAAATTGTTTTAGAAAATCTTGCAGAAGTTTGGGGATCTGGGTAATACCAACTATGATTTGCCTATTTTAGTTTTTAAATATATTTTTCTGGGAAATATGATTTTTATGTTAATATGCATGTACCTTATGCAATGAATGGACTTCTAAGACTTGCATAGAATAATTTTATAACATGAATTATTAGATGCATACTCTGGGGTTGCTTATCCCTTCATGGAAATGATGGATCTTAGAGCTAGAAAAAGTCCTCAAAACTTTAATTGAAGCTTCGTTTTACAGATGAATACTGGGACCCTGTAAAAAAGTACCCCAGATATAGGTAGTTAATGCTAGACTGGGAACCAAGTATTCTGCATTCCAGCCAAATGTTTCCTTTTTTATTTCCATCATGCTACTAAGAAAACAAATAAATGAATAAAAATCTTTATGGCACATGATTTTGCAGAGAAAATGCTATCTTTGTATGTATTTGATCTCAATATATCTCTTATTCCGATTCTTGAGGTACATATTGAATTGCTTTTACGTAGCATGCATATACATGTATATATATATGCAGACATCTGTATTTATTTGGTTTCCACAGCAGTTTTTTGTTTGCTTCAAATCATTAGATCCTCTGCAGCATGTGATTATTTTTTTCTAACCCCCAACAGTGCCCGAAACATTTATGATATTGTCATATGCATACTGGGTACTTGATAAATATTTGGGGTTGCTGATGGAACTGCCCCTGCTGATGAACTACTGTTGGAAAAGCCTGAGGTCTTTATCAGAGAGAAGCTTTTCTCTTCTAAACTATCGATTGACTCTTGCATGACATTTAATAAAACCTTTCCATTACCAGTTGCATAACAGCAATTAAAACCCTCATCAAATCTATCTTAACTGCTTAGAGTCTTCCACTGGGGAGCATTTTCCTTGGCAAACATCTGCAATAAAAGGCTATTTAATCTTCATAACTGAAACAGTCAGTTATGCTAATTCGTCTCTTTTATTGTCAGTTTACATTGGAATCACACACAGCTCTGGTCCTTTGGAAAGGTACAGAAAAGAGTATAGCTCCTCTAGCAAAAACAGCTAGTATTCAGGTCCTTGTCAGTGGAAGGAGCCACACCTAGCTCAAAAGATTGTCTGTCAATAATGTTGTAGAAGGCATTTCTCATTGAGAATGAATTGGACTAATGAAGATCTAGGATACCTTTCCATTAGTTCTTTATTTGTAGGCTTTCCTAGCCTAAGCTCTCAAACACTGAGAAAGCCATTCCATATTAAAATTCTGGGACCAGGTTTCAGAGATGGGTAAAAGTCTTCCCTTATACCTCATTTTCCTGTTTCAAATCCTTTAAATTTGTTCTACTTCATAGTAAGATGCAGAAGCACTCATTTTTGAGCCTTTAAGTAAAAATAAGGCAAGACATAAAACTGTAAATTCAATATAATCTTAAAACACTGACAATAGTAGTGTATGTATGGAATGTATGGAACACAGGCATGAGACAAGCACTGTGTCAGTGTCTCTGGTTGCCTTGCTCCCTGTTCACACACTGATCATATATATGTCAGTAAGTTGGAATAAGTTACATTTAAGTGGAGTTTTAAATTCAAATAAGACCTGGGCTAATTTAACTGGTGATTGACTTGTTATAAATATGTGTGATAAAATTTAGATGACTAAGTAGTATTTCCATTTAACATAGTAGAAAAGAGAGGTTTGAGGAAGTTCAACAGCTGTCATCCAAGATCCGCAGCTAGTAGTATTTATGTTAGTAGGCAAACCAGGTATCTCACTCCAAAATCCACAGGTAGCATCAAAAACAAAGAGGAGGAAAGGAACATATTAAAACAATGATAATGGTTAAATCTTTACAAAATTATTCAAGCACTCAAGCTATCATGTTTGACTGAGTTTGGAATTCTAGTTTAAAAGCCATTTCCCTTCAGAACTCTAAATGGATTTCTCCATTGTCTTCTGTCTTCTTTGAGAGTGCATTTTGAGAAGCCCAACACTATTCTCATTTTCATTCCTGTTTTATGAAATCTCATTCCTTCCTCTCCTCTCTTCCCCTCCTCTGCCTCCACCACCTCCAACCTCTTTCTCCTCCATTTTCTTCTTTTTCTCTCAGCTTATGTGATGTTTTCTTGATCTCCAGTGTTGTCAAATTTCATGATGTGGTGGCCTTCAAACTGGAAATTTATTCATGTCTTCAATTCAGTTTTCTGGGGGTGTTGGATGACTCAGTTGATGAAGTGGCCAACTCTTGATTTTGGCTCAGGTCATGATTTCAGGGTCGTGTGGGAGTTTGGTTGGAAGCATGCTTGAGCTTCTCTCTGTCTGGCCCCTCACCCCACAAAAAATAAATAAATAAATCCTTAAAAGGGGGAATTTCTACATGTAATAGTCTTTGAGTGACTATAGTCTTCTCCATGGGGTGATCTGGCTATGCTGTTACACTTATTTACTTATTTATTTTAAAGATTTAATTATTTATTTTGGAGACAGCACATGTGAGTGGGAGTGGGGTGTAGAGGGAGAGTCCTGAAAGCAGACTCTGAGCTGAGCTTAGAGACCTATGTGTGGCTCATTTGTAGGACTCCAAGATTAGACCCGAGCTCCTTAACCAACTGCACCACCCAAAGGACCCATGGCTGTACTGCTTTATAAGAGAACTTCTATGTGTATATTGCAGGTCTTTTCTCTTGTGCTATTCAGATTCCTTAACAACTGATATTTTCAGTATCAGTCACTGAGCACCAAATGGGCAAAAGAGTTGGTTGTTCTTAATATTAATTATATAAATATTTATATAATCTCCTATTTTTAGTACATGGTTGCTATTCTCAACTTTACTGCATCTTTTTGTCCAAAGTTCTCTGTTTTCCTCTCTCCAGGGAATAAATTTCCCTCTTATGTGTGGATAGGGAAGAATAGTCACCTCTTTACTCAAGATTGGAGAAGAGATCTGAGGGTTTAATTGCTTCTTTTTTTTTATTTTTATTAGCATATAATGTATTATTTATTTCAGGGGTACAGGTCTGTGAATCATCTGTGAATCATCAGTCTTACACAATTCACAACACTCTCCATAGCACATATCTTCCCAAATGTCCATCACCCAGTCACCCAGCCAACCTATGCCTCCCTGTCCCCTGTAAGCAGCCCTCAGTTTGTTTCCTGAGATTAAGAGTCTCTTGTGGTTTGTCTACCTCTCCAGTCCCATCTTGTTTCACTTTTCCCTCCTTTCCCACCCACAAACCCTTGCCCTGCCTCTCAAATTCCTCATCAGAGAGATCATATGACAAGTGTCTTTCTCTGATTGACTTATTTCACTTAGCATAATACCCTCTAGTTCCATCCCTGTCATTGTAAATCGCAAGATTTGGGGTTTTGTTTTTTGTTTGTTTGTTTTTTTTTAATGTTTATTTATGTATTTATTTGACAGAGAGAGAGATCACAAGTAGGCAGAGAGGCAAGCAGAGAGAGAGGGGGAAGCAGGCTCCCTGCTGAGAAGAGAGCCCAATGTGGAGCTCAATCCTAGGACCCTGAAATCATGACCTGAGCCAAAGGCAGAGGCTTAACCCACTGAGCCACCCAGGTGCCTGGTTTTGGGGTTTCTTTTATGGCTGCATAGCATTCCATTATATATATATATATATATATATATATATATATATATATATATCTCACATCTTCTTTATCCATTCATCTGTTGATGGACATCTAGGTTCTTTCCATAGTTTGACCATTGTGGACATTGCTGCTATAAACATTCAAGTACACGTGCCCCTTCAGATCACTACATTTGTTTCGTTAGAGTAAATACCCAATAGTGCAATTGCTGGATCATAGGGTAGCTCTATTTTCAACTTTTTGAGGAATCTCCATACTGTTTTCCAGAGTAGCACCAGCTTGTATTCCCACCAACAAGGTAGGAGGGCTCTCCTTTCTCTGCATCCTCGCCAGCACTTGTTCTTTCCTGACAGGTTAATTTTTGCCATTCTGATTGGTGTGAAGTGGTATCTCACTGTGGTTTTGATTTGTATTTGCCTGATGCTGAGTGATGTTTAGCACTTTTTCATGTATCTGTTGGCCATTGGTATAATTGCTTTTTGAATAGACTTTCGTCTTTGTTTAGTTTAATCTTTGTTTATTAACCCATCTCTGTCTCACAGTTTCACTAATTTAACTAATATATTGCTTATTCCTGAGCTTTGGGTGATTTCTGTGATACAATTTGCTTCTCTGTTTTCCCAATTATTGCCTTAAGACTTAGTTTTCCTATAACTGATAAGCTAATTATCACTCACACATCATCTTCCCTTAAAACCAGACAATTATGTTCCTATGTCTTCTTCTTTCTTTGTCTTTATGTGCTGATGTCTTAATTTTTTTTTCAGTAGTTCCATATTGGTGAAGTTTGGAAGAGAAAAAGATCTAAAGATCAATTTCCAGAGTATCTGGCTGAAATTATAGATTTTATTCCATGCTGTTTAAATATTTCCAAAACTTGCATTTCCCAAATTAAGCCAACTAACAAAAATCTTCAAAGATTTTGTTAAAATGCATATTCCTGGGTTTTATCTCAGATTTACTGAATTATAATCCTCAGGGGAAATGCAAGGGAATTTGTATGGTCTTTTTGTTGTTGTTGTTGTTGTTATATTTTATGTATTTATTTAGAGGGAGAGAGAACACAAGTTGCAGAGGGGCAGAGGGAGAAGGAGAGGTGACTGACCACAGAGCAGGGAGCCCAATGCAAGGGGGGGGGGGTGTGATCCTCAGATTCCAGGATCATGACACTAGCTGAAGGCAAGGTCTAAACCACCCAGGTATGCCAAGGGAATTTGCATTCTTAACAAATGCAGAAAAGGATGACTGATCAGTTAGCTTTGTGAAATACCATTTCAAGATATGTGAAAAGAACATTTTCACAAATAATGTTAGCATAGCCCTCATACCAAGAATAAATAAATATTTCCACACACACAGATGCACACACAAACTATAAGTCATTCTCAATTCTAAGCATAGATTCAAAAACTATAAATATTAGCAAATTAAATCTAACATCATAAAACATAATGAATTATTACCAAGTTACGAATCTTCTAAAGATGTTTCAGGATTAGAAAAGTTTTTGTTTTTGTTTTCACCACAATTCACATTAACCTTTTTTTTTTTTTTAAGACTTTATTTATTTATTTATTTGACAGACAGAAATCACAAGTAGGCAGAGAGGCAGGCAGAGAGAGAGAGGGAGAAGCAGGCTTCCCGCTGAGCAGAGAGCCCG
Organism: Lutra lutra; assembly: GCF_902655055.1. Lineage (NCBI taxonomy): Eukaryota > Metazoa > Chordata > Mammalia > Carnivora > Mustelidae > Lutra > Lutra lutra. Next base: position 34,741,581 of record NC_062290.1, on the reverse strand, counting down.
ATGCGGGGCTTGATCCCAGGACCCTGGGATCATGACCTGAGCCGAAGGCAGAGGCTTTAACCCACTGAGCCACCCAGGCGCCCCTCACATTAACCTTTTTTTTTTTTTAATTTTTTATTTTTTCAGCATAACAGTATTCATTATTTTTGCACCACACCCAGTGCTCCATGCAATCCGTGCCCTCTACAATACCCACCACCTGGTGCCCCCAACCTCCCACCCCCCACCCCTTCAAAATTCTCAGATCGTTTTTCAGAGTCCATAGTCTCTCATGGTTCACCTCCCCTTCCAATTTCCCTCAACTCCCTTCTCCTCTCCATCTCCCCTTGTCCTCCATGCTATTTGTTATCACATTAACCTTTTAAAGAAGAAAATCTAAGTGATTATCTCAGTAAATGCTGAAGAACATCAAATAATAATTAATATGCATTTCAGATAATAAGCAAATAACATCCTTCTAAGAATGAAAAGAAAGGTCTTTGGCCAGATTAACTGCTACAGTAAATGTCTTAGTTAATGAGCTAATATTAGGGCCATTTCAATAAAAGGCAAGAAAAAGGCAAGGATGTCACTATCATCTCTCCTATCAGATATAGTTCTGTAAGCCTTCCTCAATGCAATAAGAAAAAATAATAGAGTTAAAAATATTGCAAAGAAAACAACTAGTTTCTGATTTTCTACTTAGAAAACCAAGAGAATCATCTGAAAAATAATGAAATTTTATTTGTCACCATATAAAATTAACATTTAAAAATTTAATAGAATTCTTATGTACTTATAATAATTTACTAGGAAATAGACAACAGATTAATGAACAAATGAAAAACTAGAAATAGAATATGATAAAGGTAACATTTCAAATCAGTAGAGAGATGGTGGAATATTCATAAATTTACCTGGAAAATACAGTCCTTTAATTTAGGAAAATCACATCCAACAAAACAGAAAATGTGCTAAGTGCGTGACCGGGAAATTATTGATAAAAGATGCATAAATGACTGATAAGTATATTTAAAAATTAAACATCAGTAAGCATATTTAAAAATTAAATTTTCCTCATTGAGAAAAACAAATTAAAATAGCAATCAAATTTTGTATCATTTGGGTGAGCAAAAAGTCTTTTAAATTGATACTATCCTGTGTTGGTGAGAATGGTGTGAACAACACTCAATATTTTTGTGGTAGTGCAGAAATTTAACATCCGCTTGGAGGAATTTGGCACCATCTTTCAAAATTTAAAATACATGAGGATGCCTGGGTGTCTCATTTGGTTAAGCATCTGCCTTAGGCTCAGGTCATGATCCCAGAGTTCCTGGATCAAGTTGGGCATCAGGCTCCCTGGTTCATGGGAAGTCTGCTTCTCCCTCCGATCCTCACCTCTCTCATGCTTTCTCTCTCTCTCCCTCAAATAAATAAACAAAATCTTTAAAAAAGCTAGGTGATGAGAATTAGAGGGCACATGATATGATGAGCACTGGGTGTTATATTCAATTAATGAATAATTGAACATTATATAAAAAACTAATGATGTAATATACCTTGGCTAATTGAATTTAAATTAAAAATGATTAAAAAAATAAAAACTAAAAAAAAAATCTTAAAATACATGAAAACATTTACCCAGATGTTCTATTTCTAAGAGGCTCTCACATAGAAACACTTTCATATAAGCACAGATATCCATATCCCAAAACATTAATTGAATAATTACTTTAATGGCAAAAATATGTTGAAAATAGCTCGATATTAATCAGAAAGAAAACTTGAAATTGTCATGTGCACCCTATAAACATTACGTAATTCCTTAGAGAAATGATGTGTATAACAGAAAAAATCTCCAAGACATCCTAAGTAAGAAAAGCAAATCATAAAAAAATATTAAATGGTATCATTTATGTGATATTTAGAACAGAACTAAAACTTTATATATGAAATGATTAGCAGAGGTCATCTCCACTAAATGAGGAGTAAGAGTTGGAAAGAGATATTTACCTCTGCATTCTTTATGTTTTACAACAAGATAAATTACCCTTTATATTATTTCAGAAATAGTTTAACTAGAAAAGCAGTCTTAGTTTCCCAAATTCATTAGATGTTGTTTTGAGAGTTTTCTCTTAAAATATTAGTGTCTGTAGTTGTTTATCTTTATCTAAGTGGGAATGTGACATTTGAATTTTATCTCACTTCCTACTGACTTAACAGAATAGCTGGGAAATCACCTCTCATGTCTTGTCTTCTCAGGTCAACCAATTTGAACCTCTTTTCTATACTATCTGTCCTTAATCATATTCTTATATACTGAGAGATTCCTTACCCCAGTTTTCTCTCTTCTCTCTTTTACTAAGCAGAGATAATCATCATTTACATCCATGTGACCTGTGTGCTGTGTCTCTGAAGGTTTCCAGACAAATTGTTGTAAAGAAAGAGACTTCTACTCTATAATGGGAACGAGCAGAGGGCAACAGTCTTCCCTGAAGAGGAGGTCTTTCTAGTCCCGGCTCTTCGGCATTAGCTTTGAAGAACTGAGTTTGCTTTACTTCTTATGGCTTAATTATAAATTTAGTTGCATGTTCATTAGCCTTTCCTTTTCCTTTTATCTTTTTTCCTCCTTATCACTTTAATTTTTAAATATGGAATCTGAACAACATCATAGACCAGAACTGGGTACTGCTCGTGGCAAAATACAAAAAAAAAGGATTTGGGGAAGCCAAACAAAAGAGTAAAATTGTGTTACAAATGTTTGGATAAAAGTAAAAAAAAATACATTACATAGGTATTCACACTTTAAATAACGTGCTGAGTGTTTCGCTACTGCAAGCCCTTCATAGCAGATCAATACCATTTACACCACTCACTCACAGCAAGCAGTAAATGCCTTTTACCTCACCTGTTTCTAAACCATTTAACATGGTTAAAAAGATGCCTAGAAACATCAATTGGGGTGATTTCTCTTAAACTGAAAATGGGCCAATTAGTCTTGGCACTCACTGCACGGAAAAAAGACCTAGAGAAAGGCAGGGAGAGAGGAAATCACACAATGAGTGTAAATGCATTAGTTTTGCAAGTTCATGAAAGTTAAGTTCAACTTCAAGTTCAGCAAAACATGCTGGAGAATGGAAAACAATCTGCTCTTGTACTGTACTGCTACCTTGTTTGATACATATGCACTATGGATTGCCTAACATATTGATTATGCTGTAAGTATATCAAGTTAACAATAACTCTGAACCCAGCCCTGGACATTTGTCATGTCAAATCTCCTTAGCAGCAGTGGAAATTGGTGATCAATGCCATTTTAGAAGGAACAGATATTCATTATTAATAAACATGGCAAGGCTGAAATGAGGTAATTAAGTAGAAATAAATTAAGTTCTACTCTACTCCAAGGGAAAAACCTGCCAGGATTGATTGCTACATTCATTTAATTAATGTTTTAGTACAATTCAGAAATAGTGGAAAGATTGAGGAGTGGCACATGCTATATAAGGTTCTAAAAAGGAAACGGGGATATTTTAGGATAAAAAAATTGCTTCTTTCTCAGGCCTCACATTGCCTACATTAATTGTTTAATTCTGGCAATATCATGTTTGTTTGAGTGGATTTTATTCTCTGGAGCCCCAAATCCATTTCTGCTATGTTAATTTGGCTAAAGGAAGGAATAAAACTTTAACTTTAGCCCTGGGTGAATTATGGCTAAGTTGATGCCTCTTTTAGTTTGTAAATGTGTTCAGTTTTCCTGAGGCCAAGTGGGAAATGTGCCCAATGGGCAACTTGGCATCACCACCAGCTACTTCTAATTCACCACTACATTGCAATTGAGGAGCCATAAACTACATTTCCTGGAATCCCCTTCCCATAATTGTTATACGTTCCAGTTGGCCAATATGAAGTACTTACGTAAGAGTTGGAAGGTGTTAGAAAAGAAGAAGCCAGTACTCTAGGCAGATTTCTGGTGTTAAAGCAGATTTCTAGCTAATCCTTAAAAACCACCTAATACTGTTGTAGACTACATAGCAAATTTCTCAGAGATTCTTTCTTTTTTCTAAAATTTTTAAATTTAAATTCAATTTAGTTAACATATAGTGTATTATTGGTTTCAGGTGTAGAATTCAGTGATTGATCAATTGAATATAACACCCAGTGTTCATTACATCAAAATGCCTTCCTTAATGCCAATTACCCTATTACCCAATTACCCTATCCCACCACCCACCTCCCTTCCAGCAACCCTTAGTATGTTCTCTATAGTTAAGAGTCTCTTACGGGGCTGCCTGGGTGGCTCAGTGGGTTAAGCCTCTGCCTTCAGCTTGGGTCCTGATCTCAGGGTTCTGGGATCAAGTCCCACATCAGGCTCTCTGCTAGGCAGGGACCCTGCTTCCTCCTCTCTCTCTCTCCACTTGTGATCTCTCTCTCTGTCAAATGAATAAAATCTTTTAAAAAAAAAAGTCTCTTATGGTTGGCCTCTCTCTTTTTATCTTATTTTTTCTTCCCCTCCCATATGATCATCTGTTTCGTTTCCACATATGAGTGAAATTATATATTTTTCTTTCACTGACTGACTTATTTTGCTTATGCAATACCCTCTAGCTCCATCCATTTTGTTGCAAATGGCAAGATTTCATTCTTTTTGATGGCTGAATAATATTCCATTGCGCATATATACCACTTCTTTATCTATTCATCTATAGATAGATAGCTGGGCTCTTTCCATATTTTGGCTATTGTGGACATTACTGCTATAAACATTGGGGTTTGTGTGCCCCTTCAAGTCACTATTTTTGTTTCCTTTGGATAAATACCTAGTAGTGTAATTGCTGGGTTGTAGGGTAGTTTTATTTTTAGTTTTTTGAGGAGACACTGAACTGTCTTCCAGAGTGGCTGCACTGGTTTGCATTCCCACCAACAGTAGAAGAGGGTTCCCTTTCTCCACATCCTCACCAAGATCTGTAGTTTCTTGAGTTGTTAATTTTAGCCATTCTGACTAGGGGAGGTGGTACCTCATTGTGGTTTTGATTTCTATTTCCCCAATGCTGAGTGATGTTGATTACTCATTTGTATGAGTAATCATACAAATTAGCCATTTGTATGTCTTCTTTGGAGAAATATCTGTTCGTGTCTTCAGCCCATATCTTGACTGGAATTTTTGGGGTTATTCAGTTTGATAAGTTCTTTATAGATTTTTGGAAAGTAGCCTATTATCTACTATATCATTTGCAAATATCTTCTCCCATTTCATAGGTTGTCTTTTAGTTTTGTTGATTGTTCCCTTTGCTGTGCAAAAGTTTTCATCCTGATGAAGCCTTAATAGTTCATTTTTTCTTTTGTTTCTCTTGCCTCTGGAGACCTCTCTAGCAAGAAACTGCTGTAGCCAATGTTGAAGAGGTTGCTTCCTGAGTTCTCTTCGAGGATTTTGATGGATTCCTGCCTCATATTTAGGTCTTTCATCCATTTTGAATTTATTTTTGTGTACTGTGTAAGAAAGTGATCTAGTTTCAGTCTTTCACATGTGGCTGTCCAATTTTCCCAACACCATTTGTTGAAAAGACTATCTTTTCCCATTGGATATTTTTTTCCCTGATATGTCAGAGATTAGTTGACTATAGAGTTGAGGGTCCATTTCTGTGTAACCATTTTTCTCCATTGATCTACATGTTTGTTTTTGTGACAGTTATCATAATCTCTTGATGATTACAGCTTTGTAATACCTTTTAAAGTCTGGAATTGGAATATCTCCAGCTTTGGTTTTATTTCTCAACATTATCTTGGCTATTTGGGGTCTTTTCTGGTTCCATATATCTCAGAGATTCTTGATATCTGCAATGGCTTCTAGGTGAGCTGTTGAGAATCTTTTGCTTCAGGGCTAAGACACTCTCTGGTACTTCCTGACCTTTATTCTTCTTCTTTCCTTGATTGATAGCCTAATTTCCTTTCTTAAAATCCTTCACACTTAGAATTCATAGAGTTGCTTATATATTACTTTCATTGTCAGAATTATCTTTGTATCATTGGAATTATTTGATATATGTTGATATATAACTCATCCAGATCTGAGCACTCTCTTGCAGGTAAAGCTAGAATTTCAAATACTAGAATCTTTCTAAATATTTTGCCTTCGTTACTCTGAACATGATATGATATGTCTTATGATTAATAAAGATCACATGATATCAACCAACACGAATATCTTTGCTTCATATCAGAGTTGTCTCTATCTTGACAGGCAAGGTAAGGGCCAGAGAGCTATAAGAGGCATGACATCATGCCAGGGGAGGGTGAAGGCAGGGGAGTATTCAGGAAGAAGACTAGGAGACTGAGGTTATGAAGACTGTGTTTGCAATGCAACAAAGACACTAGGAGTGGCAGAGGAACAATAAGAGAGAAGAAGAACAGTGAACATATGGATCAGAGGAAAGGAGCAGGATGGAAAGAATGGGGGTAAGGGCTGGCAACAGGGAAGTGAGTTAGCTGGCACAAATGTTATCAGTAAAAATCAGTATAGTTGACATTCTTCTGTTAAAATAGTCTGACTAAATGAAATAGTAGTCAGATTTTATTCATTTATCCAAGAAACATTTACTAAGCATTTTCTATAACCATTAACTGTGTTACATGGAAGGTTTATAAAGATAACAGTTACTATTTATGAAAATATTCTTCAAAGACTAAGGGATTATAAAGAAAAGCTAATGTAATTCCAACTGGATTGTACAAATTCAATTGAATTTAAAAATCATCTCCTGTTCTTAGGGAAAAATTTAAGATCTTTTAACATCCACATAGTCTGGATATTCTCAAAGTTCTTACACATCCCTATTGATCATCTATGCTGTTCACTATATGAATATTGAATGTCTTAACACCCTTGGTTGCAAGCAAAAGACCACTCAGTTTAGTTTAAGAATAAAAAGGGAATTATATGTTATCTACTGAGTGTTTCATGTTCGATTGCCTAGAAGCAGATGGAGTTTGCGATGGAATTTGACATTTGGGAATTGAATATGGAAGCAGAAATAGTCAGAGTAAAAAGTTGAACTGTGGGGTAGACCTGGCAAAACCTTGGTCAAATTCATAAGGAGTTTGGAACCTACATAGCCTATCTGGATTTTCCTAGAGTAGACCTAAATGCCTGAGACTTTATCCTTTGCTCAGTGATCAGAAACAGATATGGGCAATCTTTGGAATAAGGAAGCTCTTCACAACCCAGGCAAATCCTGAGGGAACCGATGGAATTCTCAAAAGTTAGGATACCAAGTCCTTTCTTGAAGAGGGCACATCTTCACATATACCACAAGTTATTTTATGTTGTCCAAGAAAAAAGAGAATAACTGGGTCTTCTGGAAGTTTGAAGAACTAGGGCAACTCTGGACTAAGAAGTAGCATTTTGTAGACTTTGTTTCTGCAACTCTTTAACTTTATTGACCTTCCAATCTCTAATCCTTTCGTCTTCCAACTCCAGTTCCCAAAAAGATAATTTAATTGTCACAGATCTGATCAGATAATCAACCCCAGACCAGTCCTTTGCAGTCAAGCTCCTGCAGTGTGAACACAGCTTCCAGGAAACTCTAAGTAGATAAGTGGCAGTGTTGGTGGTGAATTAGTTCTTAGGAAAGAGTGAATGGCTCATAGATGGTGAAGACACCTCAAAAGGCAATTATGTAATCAGTAGCCATTACAAGTATTCTGTGATTAAGTCTCTTAAGGATCATTTCTGTTTGGGGACTAGAATCAATCAATGCCCTTGGATTTTTGCTGAAAGGAAAATATTTGCAAAACTTGCTCTTGCCCAAGCTTGTCAAATGTGTTGATAATATCTCTCATCCAACAGTATCGAGCATGGTTAGTTTACAATTTCTGTTAACCAGCAGATTATTTCCTGGTATAGATTCAAGGAGAACATGCTAAGATTCCAGGCATGACAACACATTTCTATGAGCAGCCTCTAGGAAACAAGGTGTCCATGATGAAGGTACCTAAGTAAGGTTGGAGAGAGGGAGAGAATGTAAACTATGAACTTAGAGTATTAAATTGTTTCATTATTTCTTCAGACATTCATCACAGAAATATAAGATGTGATTACTCCAAAAACAAAGGAAAAGCTACAGGTCTTCTTAGAGATACTCAGTTTCTAATGTATTTTATGTAAGAAAAGGCTGCAGTTACATGAAAAATTTACTGGCCTACCAGGATAAAGGCAAGAGGCTGTTTGGGAGAAATAGAAAGAGTAAAGGTTAAGTATCCTTGAAGTCTGAGTCTGTACTGGTACCTTACGATGAATAGAAATCACTGATTTTTATTAAAGAAAAAAAAAAACCATGGATACTTCACTTTCTAGTGTTAAAGCTATGCTTTCCCATGAAAGTTCAGATGACAAAAATACAGCAATTATTTACTTCTCAAAAATGACATCATTCATAGAATGACAAAACACAAAAAGCCCATCCATCTGTCAAGAAGTATTACCTCTAGATAGTAATGTAGTCTAAATACAATTATGGTCCCCTCATTATAAAACTAGAGTTGGATAAAGTTAAATTTTTTTAATGCATTGCTAGAGCTAAATAGGAAAATTACCAATTGACCCCCCAAAAATAGTTAAATAGAGCCAGTGGTATTCTTTACAAGCACGTAAAAGAGAAAAACAAAAGTGAGATTTACCCTAAAGTCAACTGTAAATATCAGCACTGCAATCAGGGTTAAGATTGGGTGCATGGTACAGAGAAGACTATGTCTTTGGACAGCAAAGATGGAAAGATAAATCTGAAATTCCTGTCTTAAACCAGGATATAAGGGGGCTAACATGGTTCCATGGTCTTAATAGCTGGGACTGGCAGGGTTTACCATCAACATAAGCCCAGCTTTCTACAAGACAACTGGTCACTTGGCCATACACTTAAGTGACAAAGCCACCTTAACTTTTGTTTATCATCTTTTCTGCACCCAGAGGAATAAAAGCAAACTTTGTGGCTATCACTTTACAAAGCTTCAGGAAAAAAAGGCAGAATGCAAATACAGTGAGTATAAGCAATGAGGTACCTATGATGGAAGGGTGGCTTATATTTTTTAAAAGCAAGAAAGAGTTAAGAAAGTAAGAGAATGTGAATTCTAAGTTTTAATCATTTCAACCTCTTCCCATTTTGCCACCATCTCTAAGGTATAGTAGCTGCTTCCTGCAGTTGACGCCCTCATGACACCTTATTATTCCATTTTTATCTTTTCAAAATTTCAATACCTAATTACCAATTCTTTATATTAAATTATCTTAGGTGAAATAACTGGTGTGATTTCTGTCTTCTGACTAGATCCTGATAGATACATATGTGGAACTCCTTATTTTTTAAACCTACTATTTTCACCCTTATTCTAGTGTTAGGAAAAGGTGACCAAGCACCCCAAAGAACAAGTCAACTTGGGAACAGAAATGATACAGTGGGGAACATAGAAGGAAGAGAATGGAGTTCTAGGTTCTTCTGCTCTCTGGGCTGTGAGGTATGAAAGAACAAAATATCATTGACTTCAGCCCTTGCTTTCCCAGCAACCTGAAATAACAATTGCAATCTTGATTTTAATGAGCTCACCACTAAAACTCAGTCAGCAATTGATATCAAATGTTGAAACTAGAAAAAAAAAATACAAGCTATCACCACTTACATAAAAATTCCATCTTTTTTAGAGCTGATGTTCCCATTTTCCAAGTATTTAAAAATGAGGCTGCAGTGAGCAGGAGCAATTGCTTTATATTCAGTGCATTTAGATGAATGTTTGATATAAAGGGAAATTAACTTCATATAGTCTTTTTCTGTGCACCATATTAAGTATGAGATTTTCAGTTCTGCACCATGTAGTAAAAGAAATGCACACAGAGAACATTAGGACTGAAGCAATGACTATTCTATTTCTGAGAACTGGTCAGGAAGACGTGACTCCATTCTGCTCTATACAGAGAAAGAGCTATGTGTTTATGGGAAGGAGCTGGTATAGGACAGGGTGTCAATTCAATCTCCCTTGAAAAAGCCTAAGGTATTGAACTAGTCATTGCTGCAGTATAGTACAGATGCTAGGTAAGGCAAACTGCACACCCAGATAAGAGGTTACAAGGACATTTGATATATTTTCAGAACCTAATTGATGGCATAGCTGGGAGTGCCTCAGGGTAATTCTTGTGCTGAAGTAGGCTTTCCAAGTTGAAGAAATACATATATATATTTTTAAGTAATCACTAGTTGGTTTGTTTCACTGATAAGGGTTACTTTCTCCTGTGTTTATGTCTTCATGTTCTTTTTTTTTTTTAACATTTTATTTATTTATTTGCAAGACAGAGAGAGACAGCAAGACAGGGAACACAAGCAGGGGAAGCAGGAAAGGAAGAAGCAGCAGTCTTCCTGCCCAGGAAGGAGCCTGATGCTGGGCTGGATCCCAGGACCCTGGGATCTTGACCTGAGTCAAGGCACACACTTAATGACTGAGCCACCCAGGGGCTCCTTGTCTTCATGTTCTGACAATTTCCACCTAAATCATAGAATGCACCCAACTTGGGAAAAGAGGAAAGAGTTTTAGTTCATAGTTGAGAAGAGAAAAAGAGAACAAAGTAACTCTAATAATAAGAAAACTAAGTATGTTTTGCTACAGATGCCATTGAGATGTTAAGAAATATTATTTAAATAAAATGTATTTTGAACATTAGAAATATGAAGCAGAAAATGCAAATGTTAGTGCACTACTCATTGCTATCCAGATAGTTTTTAAGGAACTTCAGGATGAGAGTCCAAGCTATAGCAACAGAAGGTCCATATTGACCTCTATCCATTTATCACACAGGCATAGTAATGGTAATGTCCTAACACCAGTGATACATTGCTGACTCTGGAGAAAATCATTTGCATCTTAATGTGCAAGTATAACTGTCTTTCCAAATAGTAAATCTACAGGGAAGGAAAGTCACCACCCGTTCAATTTATAAAGAAGGAAAAGAAGGTCATATTTGCTTTGATATAACCATCTATAGTGAATGAAAGAGAAAGAAAAAATAAGTTAATAGACATTTTAATAAGTTTGCAGATTTATGATGGCCATATTTTCCCATATGTTTGTCTTCTATGGTCTAAAAGTTTATGTCCCCTTAAAATTCACATGTTGAAATCCCAATATAATGATTTTAGAAGATGGAGTTTGGGATCGGTGATTAGGTCATGAGGATGGAGACATTAGTGCTCTTATCAGAAAGATCTCACCAAGTTCCATAGCTTCTTCTGGCATGTGAAGACATAAAAAGTCTATAATCAAAAGAGGGCACTCATCCAAACATGCTGGTACTCTGATCTCAGATTTCCAGCCTCCAGAACTGTGAGAAATAAATTTCTGTTGTTCAAGTGATACCCAGTCTGTGACATGTTGTCATAGCAGCCCAAATAGACTAAAACATGTCTCTCTCAATTTTTGTTCTTTGCAATAATTTTGACCAAGTTTAATAGAAGATTGTTAAGTATTTTCTGGTTCAATATATTAGAAAATAATTGGAACTAATGTAATACATCAGTGTCTTGGGTAAGGATACTCTCTGATGCCAAGATGATGTTAAAAATCTATTAGTAATAATCTGTTAGTAATCTAATTATGTAATAGATCATCAATCTTTCATTCATCTCTTTGACATATAGTGAGCACCTATTATATACCAGGCTTTGCTTGGTGTGCTGAGGATGTAGAAATAAAAGATTGTCTTAAATAATTTTAGTTTATTATTGTAATTTTAAAAAGTCAAACAATGGTATGAAGTGATAATTGTTGTGATACAGGAAAGCACAGAATGCTGCAAGAACCTAGAAGTGTACATTTGGATATTAGGATGTGTGGAGAGAGATGAGTTAATAAAGAAAGAGTTTCTAGGGGAAAAAAAAAAGTTTGAACAAAGGATAGGAAATGAGAGATGAGACAGAGAAGTGAGTAATTGGTAAGTAGGATTAAGAAGTTACTCTGTTTTGCTCTGTCTGGTTTCCTGGTTCTACACTTTGCTAAAATTGATTCCATTCATAGCTTTCTTATGCTTCTCTCCACTTTACTGTCAGACTCTTCCCTGAACTAAGACATCAATTTTGAGTTCACTGGAGAGCAACATCCATACCCTACTCTCCTCCCAGACAAGTAAATTCCTTGGGGAATGGCAAGATGATGTGTGATGTTTATAAGGGCAGTTCACAACAAAATATCTTATGGGAGATTCTTGGGTTTCTTTGAAGAAAGTTATAATAAAAATAGAGGCATATCAAATGAGATCTGATGCATTCAGGATGGTATGGCTGTAGACAATGACAATTACCATATGGTTTCACTCATACATGGAATATAAGAAACAGCATAGAGGATCATGGGTTAAAGGAAGGAAAACTGAAGGGGAAGTCATCAGAAAAGGAAACCATGAGAGAACAAACCGAGGGCTGCTAGAGGGGAGGTGGGTGGAGAGATGGGGTAATTGAGTGATGGTTATTAAGGAGGGAACATGATGTGATGAGCACTGGATGTTATATGAAACTGATAAATTATTGAACACTACATCTGAAACTAATGATGTACTCTATGTTGACAAATTGAATTTAAATAAAAAATTAAAAAAAAATAAAAATAGAACCATATCCTTAGACACAGTGATTCCACGTTATATCTTATATAAATTACCATATACAAACTTTACAAATATAGATGATATAGATATATGGATACACATAAACACACAACACATATATATGGTATATGCCTACTGAAGATTATTGTCTTGGCTTCTCTGAATCTTCCCATCCCACCTTCCATTGGAGTAATCCTTTTTCAGAAGGGTTCTTTGATTTTCAGTGGTACAGAATATAAAGGTTAAGAGGAATGAAAAAGAAGAACAAGAAACACTTAGGACAGAGGAAATCTTCAGAGGGAAGTTTTGAAGAACTCTTATTTTTATCAAAGAAAAGAAGCTATACATGTCTGTTTATGTAGATTTAAAAATATGCCTACTAACAGACATATATGTAGTTTCTTTTGAATATATAGATATATTCATAAAATGCATTCATACATATATGGAAAAACTGCTGGAAGGGTGCCTTCCATACTGCTAACCTTTATCTGAGAAAAGGAATTGGATTGGGGTCAGGGGCAAATTTTCACATTCTTTTTGAAGTGAGCATGTGTTAACTTTGTAATTAAATAAAACCGAAGAAGATTTTTAAGAGAAAAAAAAAAAGATTCACTGGGGTGCCTGGGTGGCTCAGTGAGTTAAGCCTCTGCCTTTGGCTCAAGTCATGATCTCAGGGTCCTGGGTCTGAGCCCTGTATCAGGCACTCTGCTCAGCAGGGAGCCTGCTTCCCCCTCTCTCTCTGCCTGCTTCTCTGCCTACTTGTGATCTTTGTCAAATAAATAAATAAAATCTAAAAAAAAAAAAAAGATTCACAGTATTAAAAAAAAAAATCATGCCATTCGTTTTTCCTCTACAAAAAAATCATAGATAACTAGAGCTGAAAGGGAGCCCAAGAGACCACCCAGTCCAGACAGAGCTATGTCTAGCCCATCTAGCAGACAGTTGCATTTTCTTTTCTTTATGTTCCCCAGGAATGGAGAGATTCCCATGGTAGTCTATTCTTGGGTTCAATTATCCTTCCTCTCTTGAAATTTCCGCTTCTGAAGAAATAAATTCCCACGGCAGGGAGACATTGTTAGTAAAGTATTATTTTTAGTTATTATTCTGAAGCATATGAGTTGAATGATGAAAGGTAAAAAATTCAAATACCTGATATGTGTGCTAAGCAGAAATTATCTGTTGAAGGACTTTCCAAGTGACTTAGTATAAGTGATAGCATCTGAAACATTAGCAAGTCTAGCAGGACAAATCTGGTAGACAGTTTTCTAACTACTACTTAAACACAGAAGTCTCCTGAGTATTGACTTAGTTCTCTTATATTTTGGATGCCTGAGTACTCTAGCATCTACCATTTTACAATGGGATTAAATCCAGCCACTAATTCTAATCTAGGAAAAGTTCACAGGTAAATTAAAAAAAAAATCAGAATCCTACAAAGCAGGAAAGAAAGCAGAGCACTGTTCAAATTTCCTAAATGTATTCCTTAAGACTAGCTGCCAGGTCTTTTTCTACTTTCTTATATATCTAGAAAATACTCTGGGGGCATTTTCTGCATCCAAGAAAGTCATTTTTAGTGAAGGTGTTGCTATGTTCAAGGAAGAAATAATGGTTTAAGATGAAGGCAGATCTTAAACCATTGGGGTTAGTTTAGAGTTGATCTTGATTAGGGTTATATCTATTCAGATGTTAGTCCTCTTTTTGGTTATTCTTGTAAAAATAATTTAGAGATGTCTTGTTAAAGACATTTGTATTTGTATTCATTTCTCAGCAAATAAAGATACCTCTTAATTATGAGACCAGAGGAGTTGTAAGTTACATATACTCTAAATAACACATTTGCTAATATTGTATAAAGATTGGGAAGCATTTCAGAAGGGTTACTATTGATATCCTTTGTTAATAGCTTCCCCTTCCCTTATAACCTAACTTATGTCCGCAAATTTCAGGTAAATACACCAAGTCAAAGCTGCACACAAATGCTTCACCATTGAGAACTCAAAAGAAACAAGTATTTTCAGTTCAGTTTTCACATACAATAAATATAATGCTTACTTAATTAAATACATCATGTGTTAGCATTTTTAGTTTAAAGAAACATGGTTTTACTTTCATTTCAAATACTTATCCTATTAGGAATACCTACCATTCAATAGTACACATCTTACATGGTGACATGAAAACTACATAAAAATTGCTTCATTTTCTGAGTAGAAAAATAGAGATACAGGCCTCAGGGCTCAAAGAGGAATCATAAGTGATACTTAAGGTGGGTGGCCTAAGAAGTTTCACCCCCATTATTTACATGTCCAGACATTATATTCTGGCCGGGAGGTGGGTGGCAAGTTCATCGGATTAACCTGTAATGCCTTAGAAGTGTTGCTTAAGCGAAACTATCAAGATCTCCCCTAACATTTTTTATTTCACATAAAACTACTGTCCTCCTTGTCCATTCACTAGTCCAGTGATTCCCAGCAGGAGATGGGAGAGGAGGAGTTTAGCCTCCAGGGAGACACTCTACAGTGTCTGGAGGCATATTTTGTTGTCACAATTTCAGGGTGTCAAACAGAGGCCGGGAGGATGCTGAGCATCCTTTACTGTGCAAGAGAGTCCCCGGAAGAAGGGCTTAATTGTCTCACTGAAAATATCAGTGGTGCTGAGGTATAAACTAGCTGCTGCTTCTCTTCTGTGCTCAAATATTGCCCCTCAAAGGCTCCCCTCTGCACCCCTACACCAGATTCCACACCCCAACTCCCGTTCAAGCCGTTCTTTTACCACAGCTCCCATTTTGTTTGTGGCCTATGCTATTTATCATTTGTCTTGTTCATCTCTGTTTCTGTTATGAAAACAGCCATGCTTACCCCGTAATAAACAAACAACTATAGTGAGAATGAAAATATACACATTTATATTTATTCCCATTCACATTTGAAATTGGTTTGCTAAACCTTTATCTGGGACTAGCACTTAAAACCAATGTTTATTGCACAATTGCTATAGGATAGATAGTCTTCTGAAAGTTTTGCATGGATTATCTCATTTAATCGCTTCCACTCGCTCAGGTAAGCACTCTAAAGATTTCTATTTTACTGGTGAAGAAACTGAGGGAGAAGTAAGTTACCAAGGTCAAGCAGTTAGTACGTGCATAGGCAGGGTACCAGTAAGTAGGTACCAGTAGGCAATGACTATACCAGTAGGCAATGACCAAGGAAGACTGCGCCAAGCTTCTTTGTTATTAAATAGGAACCAAAGGCTGCTTAAGAGACACGGTTGGTTCTCCGTGTAACCAAAGTAGTAATCGGATGGATTTTATTTTATTTGTATCAATTCAAGAACAAGGCATCAACTATCTTCCAGGTGTGAATATTGTGTTCGGTGCTACTAAGCACTCAGAGAAGTAATTTCTTTTGATAATAAACAGACAGCCCCAATTGTTCTCTGGTAAATGAGAATCCATAATGCTGGGTGGTCTCACAGTCCTTTTGCAACATGAAAAGTTGACCAAACAGAACTCTTCTGCTCCTTCATTTTATCTTAATGCTGTTAAAATATACATAATGCAGATGCTGTATATGGACTAGTAAAACAGTTTTTATATAATGGACCAATCTAAAGTGCTAGAAGAGCAAAGTTTGCACTAAAAAATGCTGCCCATGTCTTGGGTCCCTTACATACTTTTTAACTTAAGAAACTTCTCTCTCTTAACCTCTTATAAATACAGTTCACAATTATATTGAATAAACCCACAGGCTGTTATTTAGAAACATAAAACAGGCACAAAAATAAATTCACAGCAGGGTAACAATTTTCTTTTTCTTTTAACCTCTTGCAAATGCCAACTTTCATTCCCCCAAATTGTTCTTTGGAGAAAAGAAAGGCAATACAATTAATACACATTGTCTCTAAGCCCCTGAGTGTGTTGTCAGGTCTGAGCACTACAACAAGGAAACATCTCGGCTCTCTGGGTTCTTTTTTTTTTCCCATTACAGAATAAACTGTTTTTAGGGTCTTTGCCTTCACCCAGAGAACCCAGTTATGCAGAAAAGATCAAATTATTCTCCTGACTAAATGGAAAATCTTCAAAAAAAAAAAATGCATGTGATCACCATATCTACGCAATCTACACAAGGACTGTTGGCAGTTCTGAAATATTTGAAACAAGTGTTACCATGTTTTTTTCCCCCCTCTTTCTTATTTAAAACAAAAGAAATTGATAAAACACAGTCTTAGAATCTTACAAATACACTTTGTTACTATGGATATTCCTTATCAGAGATCATCTATTCTTTCTTCCTGCTTCAAGGAACAAACTACACACTTAAATTCTTCAAATTCCTCTGACAAAATATTGCTTTAACATACCTTATTGTCCATACTCCCTGCCAACATCTCAAAGCTCTTATTATCAAGAAAAGTGATTCTTTTGTCAAAATGAAATTCTTCTACTATTTAATACAGTTTCGTTGTCTTAGAAGATGGAGAAATATAACAATCTCCCTTAGTTAACCTTCAGTTAATAGCAGCAGATATGTTTGAGCGCTTTAGATGTTTACAGAGGACTTTTACATACGTTGTCTCATTTGAGAGTAAAAACATCTCATTTTGGATATGAGGAAATTGATACTTACAGAGAAATAGGCCACATAGCTGCTGGTATACAGCAAAATGGGAATTCAACTTGAGTTATTCTGGCTTTTTTCTCTTGAAAAAATAGAACTTTCATTTGTTTTAATGGATAATATTATGACACCATTTTCTCATTTCCTGGAGTTCTTTTTGAAATTTTGTCAAATATTCCACACTTCTTAAATTAGGCAGAGTTCATTCTAGACATTGCTGAGGATAATAGGTGATGAATTCCCACAATTTACAGACAGTCCTTAATGTGTGTGTGTGGGAGGGGAGGGTTAGCTCATAGTATGTTACTGATATGAAATGATAGTTTGTTTTCTGCTATTAATTAGTTATGTAATTATGGCAAAGCACTCCCCCCACCCAGGGACTCCAGGTCAACATGTGAGAATTGAAGAGTTTGATATCACTGGTTGGGAGGTGTGAGAGCCAACTTGGAGATGACCCGAAAAACTTCTTGGGCCTGATTGCCAATCAAAGATCTGTTGAATTTCATTGGATTTAATTGTGCCTCTGAGAAAACAGAAGCCTGGAGAAACTGAAAAATTTGACCAAAGTCACACAGCAAGAAGACTACAGAATTCTGGCTCCTGGTTCCTGGTTTGTATCTTGCAATCATAATATCTGAACTCTGAGAACAGAGTTTAAATCCTTCCTTTTAAATCTTTGATTATTAAATGACTTCTGTTTAGGTTTCCATTTATTTAAATGTCTTGCCCATTGTTTATCTGAAATAAGTTTTTTAATACTTGCTCAGAATAACAACTTTATGTTCAGATAAATACATTTTTTTTATTTCCAGGATGTAAGTCATTTATTACTACTTACAACTCACAATAAACCCTAAACTGATTGCTACTTGCCCAGAGATAAGACAGACACACGTTAGAGCCCTACTTAATTTTCAAAGTTTATTATGAGAAGAGATTTAACAAAACAATTAAGAGAGTAATTTTATCCCAATTTCTAGTGTAACCAGAGATTTAATCAACAGCACCATACTTTTTCCAATTCATTCATTCATTCACTCATTCATTCATGTATGTACGCATTCATTCATTCATCCAACAATATACTGCAGTGATTCAGAGAAGTTCAGATACCCCATTTTTCTTTGACTTAACTTTGGATAGATTATGTACCAAATCTAAGCCTCAGGTTTCTATCTTATAAAATATTTATACTGCCTAATCAAGAGATAAATTATAAGGAAAAACGGAAATAATGCATGGAAAGCACTGAACATAACAGAAATTTACCCAGTAATTGCTCAGTAAATACTGGCTGCTTTTATGAATAAATGACAAATATGTGTACAGTATTGTCTACAAACCTAGATTTAGGCTAAGCACTCAGGATACACTTGTGGACAATGTGGACAGTATTTTCTGCCTTAGAGGAACTCACAGTGAAGCATGAAGACATATATGGAGTCCAGAGATTATAGCAAAGGGATCTAAGTCCTATGATAAAGGTGGTACCAGATCCCATGGTGACATAAAGAAAGATGTGACCATTTTGGCTCTAGGGGGGTCATGAGAGTCTTGAAGGGAGAATGTGTTAGTCAAACAGAGAGAAAGGAGTTATGGTCAAGAAGCAATGAAGAGCCAACACATGGTGCATATGGAAAGAAACACCAGGTTGTGAAGGATCTTCAGGACTATGTTAATAAGGAGTATGGGCTTTTATTTTGGGTAATAGTAAGCTCATTAAACAGAGGAGCAAGACAATTACATGTTTTGTTGTTTTGTTTTACTTTGTTTTGTTTTGTTTAAAAATGGCCCTTCTGGGTAGAAAATATACCAGAAAAGAAAAAAAGACAGATGACAGGGAAACCACTTCAGGGGTTTTTGTCATGGCTCAGGCAAGAGATGTGTTGGCCCAGACAGTGGTGTTTGCTGAGTATGGACTGGAGATTGTAATAAGGGATATAGAGATTGCAGTGATCACAGTGTGTGATCCAGACTGGATACCTCCTCAAGTATATCCAAAGTATTAAAGCTCTACCAAACTTTCACTAGCTACTTCAATTGAAGACTGCCTTCATGATGGTAAAATTAAAAAGATGAAATTATGTGAATATTTCTTTTTCTTTTCAATGAAAAGACTAAATTAGATGCTCTAGCGCTCAACCACTTTTAGACTTTAGAATAGTCTAAAAGGTAATATTGCGTGGACCTACTCTTTCATAATGACTGATTCCCTCCTCTTTGCAAGGTGGTTAGGTTCTTCTTTAAAATAACCTATGGTGCCCTGAATTTATCTCAATTTATCCATTATTGCACTTATATTAGAATTGCTTTTCCACTGGCTCCCATTCATGTCCCAGCCACATGAGGGTGAGGGCAGGAATTGCCTCTTGCACATCATTGTATTCCCATGTCTGGCACACAGATGTGCTCTCTAAATGAACATTGAAGGAGGGAGGAAGGAAGGAAAGAAGGAAGGGAGGGAGGGAGGAAGGAATTAGAAAGATATGAGAAGAATCATGCCTAATATAGGCCCTGAGTACAATACATTTTCTCCTCTTTTTTATAAATATATGCATTTTCTGTCACTATGTTAGTGGCAGAGAAATACTGGATTTAGACAGACTCAAAATGTCTCAAATTACATTTTATTACAGTGAAAGAATATGGTTTCTGGAGTTGATTATATCTGTGTTCAGATTCTACCTTGGCCAGATATTATTAGTTAATTAACTCTGAGTCTGTTTTCTCATCCATAATGTATAGATAAATAGTAATCATATAAGAAGATTGATAAAGGATTGAATCATATAATATGTTAGATAATATGATATGTGATAGATGATCTATATTTGGCAATTCTTATTATTAGGCACTTCTTAATAGTTCCTAAACAAGATGACTAACAAATACCTTCTGAAGAAGTAAGAGGTCACAATTGATAACAATTCCTTCTGAGCAATAAAGAAACCTCACCAGTGAGAACAAAGGTTTTCATAAATGAGAAAATTTTTTCTTTCTATCAAAATTGCTTGGTGCAGCCACCTAATAAGATACTTTAAAAAAAGAAAATATTTCTCAGTTAGGCACTAACCACCTGAAACTTACAAGTTGGAAATATTCAGAATATAATTCTGTACTTGAGACAAAACTTTAAGAAAATGACAAATGAATGTCAAATGGTCAGAATCTGGGTTAAATTTACTATTTCATATATAGAAGTTGTAAAATTAGTTCCATTGACTTAAAAAAGAAGTCATAAAATGCTGAAGAACTCCTATGGGTTCAACAACTCCTCTTAAGGGTTGGCAACTCATTGATTATATCAGCATCACAAAATGTTTGAAAAATAATAAGGTACTTATTCTGTCTATCAGCATTATGGAATTGGAGATTCTTTAATATGGAATTGCAGATTCTATAACACCTAAGAATTTCTTAGACTTTCTACTGATAAATTGGGAACCACTGATACACATTACACAAATAGTGGAAGAATTCAGGACACATTTCAACTGTAAATGTCTATGCTTTCTACATGCTTCAAATTTTTTTTTAAAGATTTTATTTATTTATTTGACAGAAATCACAAGTAGGCAGAGAGGCAGGCAGAGAGAGAGGGAGGGAAGCAGGCTCCCCACTGAGCAGAGAGCCTGATGCGGGACTCGACCCCAGGAGCCTGGGATCATGACCTGAGCTGAAGGCAGAGGCTTAAACCACTGAGCCACCCAGGTGCCCCCATGCTTCAAATTTTTTAAACAAGGGAACTTTTATTAGACAAACTGGAGGAGGACAAAATAGTAATAAGACCATTTGAGTATTTTTCCTCTCATGAATTGGTCTTGTTCTTTGTCTACTCTATATATTAGATAATATTCTAAATCTATGTGATTTGCTCCATGTAATTTTACATATATATGCATATATTTTTTCATACCCCTGTATATAATAACATCCTATTCATTATGGACTCACTTCACCAATTAGGTTGAAAGCTCTTTGTGGGCAATGTTTTTTACTTCCCTTATTTCCCTAGCACCTTTGATAGAAAGTGGGAATAATAAATAATTGTTAGTTAATAGGCTAGTTGGCTTTTTAATGTTGTTAAAGATCCTATGAGAATTTTAGATCAAAATGCAGTTCTACTTTGGAATAAAGGTGAGTGGTAGATAAAGACAGAGATTTTATTCACAAGCTGTGGCTGAGCTTTGAGGTGAGAGAACCAGTGAATAGGTGTAGGGCCTTGGGTTCGATGGCGTGCACTCAGCCCAGTATCTCTGTCCTCTGTGCTGACAGCTGCCAAATTAGTCTCCCTCTGGTAATGATCCCCAAGTTAGCTTCAGTTAATGAACTGAAAGGAGCTGCAGGTACTTCTGGCCATTAACTGCCTTTCTTTGTGGCTCTGTGAGCTTGCAAGCTTTCTCTCAGCCCAGAATCCAATGGCAGCCATCTAAAGGGCCTGCTGTGAGGCAGATTGCAGTGAGACAAATCTGTGTGAGGCAGGTTCTCATCTGAGAGCCCTTGCCAGAGCCAAGAAGCTCATGCTTTAAGTTTTAATTAAGACAAAGTGAACCTTTTTGGGAAAAGTTTAGGCACTCCTGGCCAGGAAGACAGCCATAGACTCTGTGTAGCTGGGGTTATCGTGGGCTTGTCTCCATCTGCATAGTGGGATGCTAAGGGCAATACAACTACCATGCATTAGAAAATGAGATGTCACTCTAGTCCTCAAAGAAATTTAATGACAAAAAATGGACAAAGGAATAGAAAAAACATAGAAAGTGCAGGTATATTTTCCATAGAGATACAGATAAATACAAAAATGAAACCTTCAGAGGGGAAAAAAGTTACCATAAAAATACCAGTTGAGAGTTTTACTTTTAAATAAAATTTAGTGTATGGCCTTAAGAGGCAAGTTGGAACTCAACATAAAATAAGAAGACCATTGTGAGGTCTTACTCTCCCAGACTATATACTTATCAAAATTAACTCTGAAAAAAATGGAATGTTCCTATGGTATTTACATTACTGCAACACTTGTATCCATGAGGACCCCAACACCTGGAGTCCAAGTTATTTTACAAGCATGACTCACTTCTTTGAGTCTATGCTATTTCCCCAAACCTGGAGAACTCTGGTTTCCAGATGATCTATTGGACTGATACCAACTTATAAGCAAATCAGAAATGATGTGAAATTTATAAAGAAAGAAAAAGAGAAGTCAAGCCTGATATCTCACAGTAGCCAAATATTATTCCCCTGAAATCACAGTATGTGTCCCCTGTCCTTCTCAATGTTTCTAGATGCAAATTCTTTTCAGAGTAGGCCCTATAATCATCCTAAATACATTTATTTTCTGCTTTCTGTACTCTGAAGCACATAGCTTTTGGTCCATTGTCATGATTGACTTAGCCTCTTTTGGTTGATGGACTGTTTTCTGAGCTAGAGTCTTCTCCTACCTGGAGTTGCATTTCTTCATTAACATCAGGTCTTTGTGGTCACTTAAGGAATTCATAGAAGTGATATGGTTGCAGGCCACAGGTCTTTCAGAAGAGTTCACAGATTTTTCAGTAAAGCACGTGGTCAAGAGTTTCCCTCCTACAGGCTGCAGTCATAGATCAGCTGCCTTCGAATGGCAGAAGCTGACTCTAAGTAGAATTGCTGTTTGCTGGCAGAGTAACAGAAATATCTCTAAGCTCTTACTTCCTTCTTTTGTCACTGATCTTCATCACTTCCACTTAGAGATGGAATGATAGAGCTGTTCTTGACTCTGATGTACTTCCTAGATCCCAATAAAAGAATTGGCCATCTTTTTGCCAAGAAAATACTTGTCTTTAGCAAGTTACTCCTAATGTTCTGCTGAAAAAGCATACAAATACATAATTAGGTCCCAGATCAGAAGGTATGGACCCTACCCTTACTACATATATCGTATACCTCAGGTAAGAATATAGGTTGCTAGAGACTGACTAGTTGTTCACCAAATGTTTTCATTTTCTCTTGTTTTCACTAGACTATATCCCTCCCTTTCTTGTATTTAGGTACGGTCATATGACAATTTTCTGGCCAATGGAATTTGGAAAAAGTGATGTGTACCACATGTAATTCTATATTCTATTTCCCTACTAACCAGCTGGAGAGATTTCCAAGTTACTTCCGTCCTGAACCCTCAAGTTGTTGTCTGAAGGATTATTTGACCAGGAACACCATGTTGCACTATTGTTTAACAAAAGAAAAGAAGAGTGCCTGGTTGGCTCAGTTC
Organism: Lutra lutra; assembly: GCF_902655055.1. Lineage (NCBI taxonomy): Eukaryota > Metazoa > Chordata > Mammalia > Carnivora > Mustelidae > Lutra > Lutra lutra. The sequence continues at coordinate 34,718,105 of NC_062290.1, read as the reverse complement.
GTTGAGCGACTGCTTTCCACTCAGGTCATGATCCAGTAGTCCTGGGATCGAGTCCTGCATCAGGCTCCCAGCTCCACAGGGAGTCTGCTTCTCTCTCAAACCTCACCCTCTCATTCTCTCTCTCTCTCTCAACTAAATAAATAAAAACTTAAAAAAAAAAAAGAAAGAAAAGAGATAATCTTATGCTTTGTCAAGATACTGAAATTTAGGGGTTAAATGTTAGCAGGTAGCCCCTCTGAGATTTTCTGAGTCTCAGTTCCTCATCAGTAGTATAAAGATAATACTTTCCATGGTGGTTGCAAAGATTAACAGTAGGTTTAAGAGGCATCTGGTACATAGGTGTTAAAAGGATGAAGGCAAACATAAAACTGCAGAGTTATAAATCCCTTAGGATCTCAGTGGTGATGTTGACCTTCACTCTCCTTTCAGGGATATTATATCAGGGAAATGGGATGTGAGGGTCAGCACTTACCTTTGGGAATGTGCATAATGACCAAGCCCCACATACCTCTGACTATCTGTCCCACTTCTAATCTTCTCCTGCTAGTAAGATAGAGAAAAGGAGATGATAAAATATGCATGTGTTATGACCTTAGGGATCAGACTCTACTCAGACAATCTCCACTAGAGGGAAGGATCTGGGCACTCAGACATATAGATGAGTATAAGAAGAATATAGGATCAGAATTTAGAGTTGGGTTTTGATAGCTACAGTGGTTGTAGGAATACAGGGAATTTGAATTTTTTTTCCCCATGTTAGAAGGTACATGGGATTCGTTTGATTGATCTTCAGAGGTTGTGCAGCTCATTAAGATTTGGCAGGTTGGGGAACTATTTAGGTCACTAGAGTCCACCAGTCACCAGAGTCTCACCATCAGAGATTATCCTCCTCTCTTTACAGTTATGCAGTCAATATCTAGTGCCTGTGGCATGGTAAGCCTTCAATATAGAGTAACTGAAAAAATGAGTGAGTAAAAATGGAATTATGTTGGTGAATCCTGGTAGGGGATTCCTGAAGTTCACCCCAAGAGAATAGAGGATGGAAAGATCCAAACTGAGACAAGGGCAATGATATTTTACAACCAGAATTATTTGCCCTTTGCTAATGAAGGGGTAAACAGTACAGCTGAATTAATCCAAATTATAGAAAAACATTTACTTCAAAATTTAGGCACTTATATTGAGACAGAATTGCTTCTAAACCAGTCTGGACACACAGTTTTATGCTCTACTTAAAATATTTTCAAAGAAGACAATTCAACAAGCTCCCTCAATAAGTGATTCTAATGTCTGACCAACTTATCTCATTATCTACTTTCCCTTGAAGCTATTTCTCCTTGTTCTGTCCTTTATGGTAATAGCAAATGGCTAATAACCACCGTCTACACATCCAAAGACCTTTTGAGGTAAATTATAGAAGACACAATTCCCACTTCCAAGGAGCATAAAATCTACCAAAGGAAAAGAACAAACGTATTAGCTATGCCTGAGTGAAAGAGAGCTATTTGGGGTAAGGCAGTTTAAGTGACTTTATATATAGGAGTGGACTATTGTACACTCTGAAAGGTTCATTGTTTGTTAGTAAACCAACACTGTGTCTTAGGGTCTTACAGGATAGAGGATCCTACAAGTGTTCCAGTTAATAACTGACAAAGACAGGAAATGTGTACTATTTTAAGGTCTAATTTTAAAAGAGGAAAATCCTTTATTTAAGCCACAGTTATTTGGTCTCTGTTAGAGCAGCTAAAGCTATATTCAATATATGAATGTATAAGTGTACTCATCTCATATTCGTATATTTGTGTGTAAACATATGAAATTAAGAGAAGAAATAAATGAATGACTTGGATCAAGAATATGCATGTAGAAAAATGCCTAACAATAAGTTTTGCACACAGCTGATACTTTTATTAATTCTCTTTTGAGGTTGCCATTTTCAGCTTACAAAAATGATATGGGGTGGGCAGAGCTGCTGTTTTTGTTTGTAAGCCTGCAAGTATGAACTACGGCCACTAGTTCTAATTTGGTAGTAGCAAAATCAGGAACTCTGGTAAAATGAGGCATCATGAAGTTCTCATTATGCTTATAGTGCAGGCAGTGGGTAGCCATGCTCTAGGATTAGCCAGGAACCCAGAGGTCATTTCCTCAATGTAAAACATGTCAGTCCCAGAGAGCAGTATCCAGAAACTGGCAATGGAGATCAAGTTGTGATAGAAAGCCAAAACCAAGCAAAAGAAAACCAACCAATCAAAACAAAATAAAACAAAAACACAGTTCCACACGCTTCAACAGAAAGGTCAGTTTGCATCACAATTCAGAAAGACCAGTTAGACAGCAGGAATGCTAAAACCATCAAAATTTCTTACCAAGAGGAGAGAGAACCTAGATGGAGCTTGGTGTCAGCTAGAGTCTCAGTCTAAGTAAGACTGAATTTGATATTGAAATTAGCTGCTTTGGGCAATAAACTTAGTCCTAAATTTCATGTTTGGTCAGAAGACAAGTCTGGGGTGAGGAGAAACACATGCCTGTAAGAAGAAGTATTGAAACAGATGATGAACAGAGCTGACAGTACTCCAGACCCAGCCAGAACAGACCCACAATCTTGCCATGTTCATTAGTTCAATCTTTCTTCATCTAGATAAGATCTGATAAGGGATTTGAGTTTTACATCTTCTTTTCCTTTTACTGGATCACTGCTGGAACTATTAATGAATGTGAAATGCCACAGGGCAGGCAGCCTTAGAGAAGAAGAGATGAAACAGATGGCAAGACTAATCCACAAACTGGATAAGGCCATTAAGAATCCACTCATCATCACTATTAAACATTCAAGAGGTGGTTTTTCTGCGTGTTAACTTGACAGTATAATATGAGTCACAGTCTTTCTGGGGCTTAGTTTCAGTATCTGTAGAATGTGGAGCTTGGACCAGCTCATCAGTTATTACAACTGCTCTGAGGAGCCCTAGGGTTCTAATGTAGTCCTTCGGGTCACCCGAAGAAACAAGAAGAAATCTCCAGACCTCTATTTAAACTAAAGCCATGCTGCATTTATATACTTTATGCAGTGACACTATAGTCAAATTTCTTCTGGGGAAAAAATGGTCCCATTGCTAAAATAAAGTTTGTGAATCACTGGGCAAGGCAAATCTAAAGGACATCCCTGGCTCTAACAATCTGGGACTCTGTGCTGAACAAGCACCACACCTCTTATCTATTGCCTCTTGTCTATCCAGGTAATGCTGATAAGGTTAAGGGGGAAGAAAATATTTTCAGCCCATTGAAAGGCAATACTGTATCTTATAGCCAGAGTTCATCGCAAAAAACATAAATCTGCTGCCTAAATTTCCACTTTCCAAGTAGATAAGATATAAATAATATCTTAACATTTAAAAAGTAATCCATCTTTACATTAAGCAGAAATAGACCATGTTTACATTTTTCACTGATGCCTCATTGTCAGAGCCGTAATTTAGAATAAAGTAAGCAGCAGTGGATAGTCCATGTGGACAGAGAGCAATGGATATTTTAGGAAGTTAGAAGTTAGCATAAACTTGCATTTGGGGAAAAAGATGCAGAAAGACCATTGAGAATGTCTTTGTCCTCCGGACACCAGAATTTCACTCAGTCTGTTAAGCATCTGCCTTCTGGTCAGGTCATGATCCCAGAGTCCTGGGATCAAGTCCTGCACTGGGCTCAGCAGGGAGCCTAACTTTCCCTCTGCCTGCCGCTCCCTTGCTTTTGCTCTCTCTCCATCTCTCTCTGACAAATAAGTAAATCTTTTAAAAAGAGAGAGAGAATGGTTATGTCTTGCTCCACCTTTACCTCTCACTCCCTCCTTTATGCTCTGTCCCCCCATTTTTAGTATCAGATAGTTGGTTAGTTTAAATATTTAAAAAGATTTTTCACTGAATGCTGGCACAGCCTTGTGCTTATAATGCACTTAAATATAAAGAAGTTTTTGTTTAAAACTTGTTTGTTCCATTCATTATATATATATATATATATATATATATATATATATATATATATATATTTATCTGGCACCTACAACGTGTCAGGTGTCAGGTTCTCTCTCTCTCTTTCTCTCCGTCTCTCTTTCATATGAATGGCTAAGAACACAACTTGTTTCTGTCTGGGAGTGCCTAATATGGATTCTACAAATAAGTTCATATTTTTAAAATTACATTCCATATTGACAGCAATAGAGAGTTCAACCATGCGTAGATTCTGCCCTTCAATGGTAAATACAATAGCATTAGATATATCCTTCCAGACCGCTGGATCTATCTATTAAGATATCTATATAGATGTATTATTTAAAATGAGATTTTATTGTTTGTTGCTCTTTTGTAATCTGATTTTCTCATGTAAGTGGTAAGTGGTAGATACTACTAAAATATGTAACTGAATCCAGTGAAAGCAGTTTTATCAGTGACACCCAAGTCAAAAAGGGCAGCTAAAACTAGATGCCTGGCTTGATACCCAAGTCAAACTTAGTTTAGATAAAGTCGAGATAGCAGAGAGCAGAGACACACTCCTAAGGTAAGATCAAGTGGCGACTATCCACCGTTGGGTCAGGCTTATGGAGAACATAGGATAGGCCTTCCTCTATGTCCACATTTGTTCCTCTTGAAGCTGCCATACTTTTTTGCACCTTGACACGTTTATATTTGGGGCAATCTGGATTCACTCTATTAAGTCAGAAATTGCAAATTCATAGCCAATAGACTAGATTTGTCTCAGAGGTAGTTTTCACTGGCTTTTCAGATAAAAAAAGAAAAAGAAAAAAGACTTATATTTACAAATTAAAAGGTTAAAAACAAAAACAAAAAAATAAAACCTGGCTTGCTGACCATACTTGGAAAGGTCAGAAGCATGTCAGCTACAATGAATTGCAGAAGCAATTCTGCATGGGAAGGTTTTGAGACACTTGAGGTTCAGGTTATTTCATGAGCCCAACCTAACTAAATCAGAATGTTTGGGAGTAGGAGCCAGTATCAGTCAATTTTTGGATACCCATTTAAGTCCAATGTCCAGCAAAATCTGAGAACCACTACCTGAGGGCATTTTGAATTATTTTCTCTGCCTGAATGATCTGTTCTTTCCTTCCAAATAGCCACATGGCTTGATGGCTCATATCCCACTGGTAATTCATCCCATGTCACTTTCCACCCTGACTGCAAAATCCTCTTCCCCAGCATCTGGATATAACTTTACTATACTTCGCTTAATTCCTCAGCACTGGTCTTCATTCAACTTATTATGTATTCACTTATTTGTTATCTATCTCTTACTACTGAAGTATAAAACCCAAATAAGACAGGAATTTTGTCTGTTCACTGGTGTATTCCCAGCATTTAGAGCAGGTATACAGCTGGTGTAATTTGTTGCCTAGGGCAGAATGATGCTGAGAAGCAGTTGCTTTCTTGAGCTGGGGCATGTATCTTGTTTATCACAGCTGCTTCACTCCTCCAAGTCTTCCATCTTATGAATCGGTGACTCTGGTTTAACTATCACCCTTCAGTTCAAATGGAAATACAAGTCAAAGGAAAAACTAAGCTAAGCTGGTTTAGGATGAGATGCTAGAAAGTTAAGAAAAAAATACATGGGTAAAGAAGAGCCTTCACAGTCATGATGTATTTGAGCATTTCTTTATTTCTGAGTTAAAAGATGAATTGTGACATTATCACACTCTCTGATCTCAGCTCAGTTTGGTACTCAACAAACAACAAATGTGTTGTAATCCATTTAATAAGGTTTTTTTCTTTTCTCGGCGAGAGTCTGAACCAGTTGTTCTATAGCAGAGCATTGATCAAAAGTAGCAAACATCATTATCCTTGGCAGATTACCAGGAGTTCTGCAATTAACAACAACATGAATAAAACTATTTTATGGGCTTTACAGTAAATGTAGCTTGATGAAGAGAAAACATATTCATTTTGCCACAAATTAACCTAGTGTTGGAACTCTTCACATTGAATACATTTCTAAGGTTACTGAGAACTGCTGGGGAAAGAAAAGTAAATGGAAACAAGAAATAAAATAAAATAAACTGTCACCTTGCAAGCTCTACTTCCATGAATTCATTAGCAAACAGAGCCCTGTGCTGGGTGCTCAAGGTGTAAGTAAAGAAAGAGAGAGATTTGTCCTTCAACACTTACATAATACAGGAAATGAGTCTATATATAACAATTTAGACTAAGAGAACTATGATGATAAAAACTAGATGAAATTATGAAGAAAATAAAGTAATTGCTAACTAACTCACAAGGGTCATTGGTATACAATATTTTGAATTTTGAAATCTTCTGAATTTATGTAGTAGATAAATAAAATAAATATTAATAAAATATTTATACTTGCATGACAGTATCTGGAAAAGAAAAATACATTATCTATATCTGAGATCATATAATCCATATGTCTTTCATGTATATTATTTTACCTAAAAGTAAATAAACACACATGCATATATGTGCCAGTTAGTTATCTATTGCTTCTGAGATGTATCTCTTGACCTCTTTTCTAAGATGTATACAGGAGGGTGTTTCCTGTAAATTACAGTTCCTACCTTCCCTAACCGATCAGCTCCCAGGTAGAGTGAGAATTAGGCCTTGGCAGAAAAAGAGAAGCTAAAACAAAGGGAGTATCCAGGATATCTCTTCTCTGTTTTGGGTGGCACCATCAGCAGTGGCTTAATGTCCACTCTTATGCCAACTCCAGATGGGCTCTCTAATCCTTGGTAGGGCAGCTCCCCATCACAGCAAACTCCAAGTAAGCAGTCTAGACCCTTTGCCCTGTTCCTTCACCCTAACAAATAGCAATGACATTTTGCTATTGATAATGTTTTCTTTGATCATGTGACACCTGTGTAATTAGTTCCCTCTACTGACCTAATGAATTTTCTGGTTGTTTTCCCCAGTGACCCTAACTGACACAAATATATGGAGAAGTTTATATATACTTATTATAAGGTTATCCTGGCACTACCAAAATTGGCATTTAGTGGGAATGGAGAATTATATACTTTTCTACCTCCTATGAGGGAGTGGAGAAATGTTAAACTAGAAGGTAGGATTCAAGATGAAATGGAGAAAACCACACATAAGCCCTCTTAGAAAAAGATAGTTTGGGAGATATATTTAGAAGTTGGTTCTCTAGGTTTTTCTGAGTTAAAAAGAAGATGAGTCATTCTAAACCTCTCTCTATTCTTCAAACTTTCCCCACCATATAATTGGTCCTTACATTCTATCTATTCCACCTCTCAAGTGTTTCTTGAATCCGATCTTTTATTTATTTCCTCTGATTCTCTATTGTTTCAACTAGACTCATACTTGTCTCCTCAATGTGATTTCTTCAATCAGTTCTCCACAAGACTGTCAGTGAGTACTTTCTAAAAGTTAACTCTGTTCTCATAAATACCTTACTTAAAGTCCCCTAATGAAGTTCATTTTCTATGCAATAAAATTTAAATTCCTTTGTATATCATATGCAGTTCTTCAAGATTTGGTTCCTACCCATTTCTTATCCTACTTCTCTCTTCAAACCATCTCTCTTTTCTGTCACTTCAGTTATCCTGAACTACTTTCTCAAACAAACCATGGAATATCTTCTTCTGCATGTATGCAAGGTTGTAGCAGGGGTATATGCAATGTCCTCTCCTTCTTCTTGGCCTTTTTTGTTCTCAATTGGCCTATCAACCTTGCTATGGAGTTTTACCTGGCCTTCATAAGCAGGATGGGACCCTCTTTGGACCTGTAGAGTGCCTTGCCTTTTAACCATTGCTCTTACTCACTATTGTTGTTATTGATTCACATAAGCTCTTCCCTAACTTGACTCTAGCCTCTATTTACCATCTATCCCCATCTTTGAGCCCAATGGGTGGTACTCCAGAGAGCATTGCTAGATTTTTAACAACTGACCGTATTACAGGTTGACTAAGTAACATCTGCTTTGGTGTGTATCTCCCCAGAACTTCTGCAGGGCTCCCCTCAAAGAGGGAAGAGTTCTCCAGCCCATTGGTTCAGCTATTTCTTGTGTTTTTCTCTCTGGAACACATTGTGGCCCTGGTTATGAGCCCATTCTAGGTCTCTTAGCCACCTTCCCACTTTCCTGTTTTTGTTTTTGTTTTTCTACTTGTATAAGTTCAAAAGATGAAGAGAGATATCTGTTGTGCTAGAGAAAGTTGTAAGAAAAGAAGACAGTGCTGTAGTGAGGGGTATATGTATGGATGTGTGTGTGTATGTGTGTATCTGTTGCTCTATAACTTACTTTTTATGTATATTATTTTGTATATGTGTTGTTTCATGGCCAAATGCCATAAACATATGAATAAAAACATCCAAGTATTATTGATTGAATGAATGATCTCTCCTACCACATCATTCCGTATACTCAGAACTGAAGCCATACTAGATAATAGCTCATTCTTAGAAAAGCAATAGGCTTTTAAACTTCCAGTCCTTACCTTCATGGTATTGCCTCAGCCTAGAATAGTCTTTCTCCCATTCCCTATCTACTCATCAATCAGAGCTGAAATCAAATGCCATCACTTCTGTTGAGTGTCTTTCTGATCTGTCAAAGAGAATAAACAAAATTTTTCCCCTTCCCCATAGCTTGCTGTCACTATCTTTATTTGGCATTCATTTTGGTCTGCCTTGAATGTTAATATTAGGTTTTTTTTAATGTCTGTCTCTTCTATTTGTGACTTCCTTGGGTGCAGGACACACATTTTCCTTATCTTCTCAGAACTTGGCATGCTTATTGGCACATTAAAATATACCTAACAAATATTTGAAGAATTAAATTAAATTGAAATCAATTAATTGATCAAAGAATTCACATACAGATTATTTTTGAACCCATAAATACACTAAATTGTGTGAAGATACTGAGAAGTTGATTGGGCTCTCAATAATTCGTGAGGTGTCAAAACTTGAAAATGTTGCCTTCAAAACTTGAATGTGGCACTTCCAAACTTCTGTTTCTGTCTCTTCTCTGCTGTTTACTCTTAGCTGCATGTAACAGTGTTAGGTCTCAAGTTCTCAAGGCCTTGTTAAGGTGTCCAATAATAAAAGCTTAATGTCTAATTCTCCCAAGAGCAGTTACATTTTAATTGGAAACTCCTGAAGGACATTAGCCAAAAAAAAAAAAAAAAAAAAGGAACCAAACAACAAATTGTGGTAGAACTTGAGACACCTTGTTGTTTGGTAGGAAAAAGATAGTGAGTCAATGATGAGCTTTCATAGTCTCTCTCAAAACACAAAATGCCAACAGTTGTTTTTGTTTTTGTTTTTGTTTTTGTTTTTTTTTAATCTGAGATGACTGTATTTGGACCTGGGTATAAATAAACACATTTCTAAAAACAAAATTTTAAGGGGACTATGCAATAGTTAGAATTTAAACCTGGCCAAAATCACTAGCTTTTTCTCCTGACTAGAAACTAATTCTTAGAATAATATAAACATTTAAAATAGACTCCTATTATTTTAAAATGCACAATTGATGGGAAAATGAAAAGAAGCCAGGAAGTATCCTCAACATGGGAAAAAAAAAAAAGGTGAACAGAACATTATTAATTTCTTCCTGACTTTGGTCCATTACACAGCTGTTTTGCTGGTCTCCCAAAGGAGTACTAAAACTGAAGGCATGAGTAGGGAATTGCTGATATTTATCAGGAAGAAGCAAGTTAAAATGGAAAGAAAGCAAAGTCAAAGAAGTAAAACATGCCTAGCTTTCACCAGACATCTTTCTTCCAGGGAATATAACACACTTTAAGAAAACCTCATCTCATTAACTTCTATTGGATTTTTTTTGGTGTTTTTATAAATACCTGTAGTTTTAAACAGACACGTGTGTCAGGATGGATCAGTGACCTTATTGAGCAATTAGTGTTATAGACTTAATTTCTTTAGTACTCATCTTAGAAAACAGCCATTGGCCAAGTCAAGGCTAAGAGGAGATTGTGAAAAGCAGATAAAGTAGATGAACCAAGCAGGGGAGAGGTTCAATTATTCTGGTTCTATGGGTGTCAGGTAAGATTAAATCCTCTGATCTTTTATGTTCAGCAAGCAGTTTCTCCTTAGATGTTTGGTTTATAGTGTTGCCTTGTCAGGTTTTCTTTTGTATCCCATGTATACAAATTGGAGAGATCAGACAGAAGATTTACAAGTCTATTACCACAATCAACATCTGATTTAGACAAAATAATGAAGAAATAAAAATTCACTTTGGTGGTATCCAATCTTCCCATCATGTTTCACCTCCCACCCCCAAGTCCCCTCCAAAGACTTGGGTTGCATGTTTTCCTACTATCACAGATAACCTGAAGAAAACACTAGATACATTGCCAATATCATCCCCTCTTAAAGCAATGAGGCTAAAAGTCTCTGAAGGGAGAAATGAATGTATGAGGGTAAGATTTCAGACAATAGAAAGGAAGCAGGCAGATATTTTAGGAACCACATAGTCCACTGCCAAGTCTGCAAGTGAGTGAGACAGTCTAGCTGCCTAGAATGGATCAATCAAAATACAAATCTGGGAAACCATTACAACTCACAAACCACAGTGAGTGTGACACCAAAAACATTTGCTTTGGTGCTGGCTCTGTGTTCAGCAAGCCGTAGAGCTCTTGTCCTTTGATGTATTTGCATCTAAAGCTTTGGGAAAAAACCCACTCCCACAAAGCTTGTTAGCAATCTAAGTGAACTCTGCCTAAAACAACAAAATAAATGAAGAAAACAAAACAAAACAAAACAAAATCACAAGTAATCATTCACACTGCTAAAGGGAAAAATAAAAGAATGAATAAGACTATCCCTGTGTGACTAAGCATCAAATCCAGCATCTTTGAACATGAGACAAACATTTATCCATCTTGTCTTCTAAGCAAATGGTTTAATGGCCTGGATAAGATTTAGATTTCATGATCAGTACTTGTTTTACATAACAGAAAGAATAAAGCTTTCCTAAATTCTAAAGATGTTCCTGCTACTTTCCTTTGATTTCTTATTTAACAATATAAAACATATTCATATTTATGATTAGAGTTTCTGGATGTTGTTGGTAATATTTTTTTTTAACTCTCAGTGAATTACAATCTCTTGATGGGCAGTAAGAACTTATCTAATGTTGTACCTCCACAACAGTTCAAAACAAGTTTGAAAATGGTCAAAATTGAGAAAAAGAGCTTTCCAAGTTACTGTGATGGCTCAAGTACTCAATTTTAGTCTTAACTGAATCCACCTTTTTTTTTTTTCTTTTTAATAGGGGGGAAAAAAGAGATTGCTTCTTGTTGTTTGAGTTCTTGTGTTTGCTGTCTGACTAATTTATGAATAAAATAATTGACTAGTGCAAGTGAGAAAAATGTAAGTGAGCATAAAATTGTTGCCCACTAAACCTCAGACAGGCTGAAAGAGGCACAATTTTCATTCTACCCAAGAGTTGCATGGAAGTCATGTGTGAGAGAGAAGGGAACCAAGCAAATAAATCACTAAAAATAAATAAATCAAGAAAGAAGTTAAGGTTAGAGAGGCTTCTGGGATGCATGCACCCTGAAATATATCCTTAGAGTACCTAAAGACAAGGAGGTCACCAAATACCCCTTCTACTGAGGCTGCAGTAGGCATATCTCAGAAGACTTTTCACATCTGACATTAAAAAGGCATGTTTGTAATGAAGTAGTGTGCTATGGGTTCATGATATAGCTGGTAGGAGAAGGGCTTACAGTTAGTTAATCCTCTCTCTAAAAAGCATGAATATGATCCACACTCAAAACTGAATATTCAGCCAACTGAAGACAAGCAGAGTGAGAATTTTTTAATTTTAATTAGCAGTTCATCTCTGATATAAGAAAAAATGGCAATAGAATGTGGAGCAGTGTTGGTGATGAAAGCAGAGAAATGCCCACAATCCTAATACAGAAGATATGTATAATATACTCTGAATACTTATTACGGTATTAAAAACCAAGTGTCAGAACTGGGGACTAAGGCACACAGCTGAAAACAGAACCACTGAATTGTATACATTATAAGTTTAGAGACCATCTCCTTCATGGGGCCAGCCTTCTCTTGACAATTTGCTGACAGATGCCAGTTCAGAGCTGCCACCGCCTACCCCTCTTTCTCCTACTTTGGTAGATATAAAAAGGGGGCTGAGAGAGAATTATGCAAGTAGAGAGAAGACAGTGTAATATTCATGAAGAAAGGATATGCCTTTCCCTAACTTCCTTCTGGGGGATGGAACCAAGTGAAAAAAGCCCCAGGAAAATTGCTCACACAAAGCAAAGAGAGTCATGTTTAATCAGAAGTCTGCATGTCCATTTAGCCTCTGTGGAGTTTGCTTTTCATAACCCCGCTTTCCATCAGAGCACAGGAGAGATGGTATGGCTGTGAGGTCACTATGTGCAGAGAGGGGCTTTAGTTCTAGATGCTCCAGAGGCACAGAAAGTGGGATCTGTGATGCTTGGGAGGTCACGGAAGGTGCATATGATGAGGGAACTATCACGTGAAATGGCAGAGGCATAAGCAATTGAGGAATGAAGCATGATGCCATTTGCTGGAAATTAGCTGGCAGGTATGGACAAACTCCTTATGGGGCTAACAATACTCATGGGAACTTTTAAGAAGTAAGGCGGCTACAGGGCTGATTGGTGATGCCCACTTTCTATACAAAACCATGGATGGGCAGGTGGATCGTGGTTCTGGACGAAGAGAAAACTGCAACATATCCATGGACAACATACCAGTTAGAAATGTGTTTGGCTGCAAGTAATACAAAGCCTGTATTTCAATGGCCTTAACAAATAGAGATGTGTGTTTCTTGTTTGACAAGATATACAATGGGAAGTTTATACTGGACTTGGTTCCTTATCTCAGTGGTTCTGAAATTTTCTCAGCTTCCACCTCATGGCTGCAAGATGGCTGTCTCAACCTCAGGCCTCTAGTCCACATTTAAGAAAGAAAAAATTCTAGGAATGAAAGAAGACCACCAAATCTATTACTTTTATTAGGAAAATAAGTGTTCTCAGAAGTCCCATCACAGGGGCACCTAGTTGGTTAAGTGTTTACCTTTGCCTGAGGTCATGATCTCAGGGTCCTGGAATCGACCCCTGTAGCAGGGAGCCTGCTTCTCCCTCCCCTCTGCCACACCCCCAGCGTGTGCTCTCTCTTTCTCTCTCAAATAAATAAATAAAATCTTTTTAAAAGTCCCATCACAAGCTTATATCTCATCAACAAGAACTGGATTACTTTGTTACTCCAGCTGCAATGGAAGTAGGGAAGTTTTTAGCTTCTTCCACCTTTATAGTGTAGGAATAGCTTTCCAATAGTAACTGACACTGGTAGTTATGTTGAAAGAGGTCCTACCTCCCAGCTCCCTCATTCTGTACACCTGCCCCAAGCAGAACATGCAGAAGAGGGAGAGATGAATGTGAGTAGACAGAGGTGGGAGTTCAAGGTGAACCCAGCACCTTACACACCCACCAAGACCCCAAAGGCATGAATTTGGCCTGTGCAGATGGGGAGATGGGGATGGGGGAAGAAAATGTAAAGGTTGTTAAACTCCATATAATAAATTATGAAATATAGTATAGAATAGTATGTTAGGATAAAATATGGAAAGTATAAAAACAAATAATACGCAATCTTAAAAATCCAAAAAGAGGTTCTTCTACTGATTAAATGGGGCAAAAAAAGAAATAGAATTGAGTGAGAGGTTGTCAAGGGAATCCTCTACCAGCTGAAAGGAGACTGTGACTGAGGAGAGTTAGTAGCCATTATTAGCAGAATAAAGTCATTTTATTCCTATGCAGCAACAAATTCAGACTCCTCACTAAATTAGTTACACCAAAGTTAACTATTTATTTATTAGAGGATCCCAGTGGGTAGATTGAAGCCTTTTTAGTTAAACCTCTTTTGTTTTATAAAGTTCTGAATTGAAAAGAAGCCTAAGAAGATATACGTCATTAAAATAAATGCAATTAATTTTTGTGAGATCCTCAGATGGGTTGCTGTGTAACCAAGTACATTCTTCACAAAGTTGTATCTTTATGTCTTGAATAGAACCTATCTGGGAGTAATATTGGTTCTACTTGGGAATAAAATGTGGCTTACATGCGATAGATTAATTATTGCCAATTCTTCTGTTTCCCAAGCTAATGTTGGGAGATCTCCCTCCTCACTCCCACAAACACATACTAGTCCAGCATACTATTTAACTGTATTCTGTCATTTCAAACTGTGATCCTAACACATCTTTGTATATTCCTCCTCAAAGAAGTAGATATATATACTCTTTCAGGTCTAAAATCAAACCCAGTAAGAAATCATTTTCCAACTTTTAAATGTGCTCCGTTTTTATTAAGGGAAGCCACTGGAACACTGTGTTTGTTATTGTTGTCCATAAAAACTTTAGGTACTTATAATATTCTAAAGAAGAACAAACTGCGTTCATCTAGTATAGTTGAGATTTCTGATATCTCACTCCACAACCATTTATAGAGTTTCAGCTATGTGCAGTCACCATGTTATGTGCTGAAAGCACACAAAGGAAGTAGATATTCCCTGTTCTTGAGAAACTCAAAATTCAGTTGGTGGATATACTAGTAGCAGCATAAGCTAATACCCATAACACATTGTGATAATTACCATGACAAAAAAATTAATATAGGGTCAAGGAAGCACAATAGAGGAAATAGCTATACTTATGTAAAATTTATTATTAATTTATAAAGGAAAAATTAATTAAATGAGTTAATCACGGTCTCAAAGTCAGCTAAATTCTTGCCTGTATTTGAGAGAGCAGCATGTTCTTCCAGGCATGAAAGGAAAAATTTCTCACCCAACTGAAGAAGAGATTCACAACCTTAGTGCTGGCTGCCTCTGCAGAAACCTGCAGAGAAATTTTCTTATACTGCATCAGGTGTAGCAGAAGGAAACAGCTGGAAACTGAGGGGCAAATATCAGCAGCTCCTATGTGATTAAAAAGAATTGCCAAGTGCAGTAGGTACATCCCAGCTCCCAGCAGTAGCTTTTTTCATGGTTGTGTGCTAAGTCTCAAAAAAATAAATAGTAACAGTTAATCATTTATTGAGTGTCCACATGTCACTTATATAAGCCTGGCATTGCAAAATGGAATTTGCATATGTTATTTCTGAATTTCTTAACAGTTCCAATATAAAGTAGACCCATTTTATGGGCGAGGAAATCATGAATTAGAAAATTATCCATAAGTGGAGGACACAGGAATTGACTTCAGTTTTTTTCTGACTTCTGTGTCTATGCATTTCTCACTGTGCATTGAAAAGAATAGATCATTATCGATGCCTAAATTTAAGAAAAAGGGAAAGCATTCTTTCCTGTGCCTCTTTTTAGCCATCCTTTAGAAATGAACACAAGATGGTCCCTCTCTTCTTGAAGTATGAAATTAGACCTCCTTGGCCAAGGGTAAATAAGTGTCAGAGTTCAAAAACTTTTTCTACATTAGAAAATCTTCTTCTTTCCATTGCTGCCAATTGGTATTTTTTTCTTCTCAAGTCTGATCTTGGTTTTGCTAGTAAATATTGTTTCTGTCTCCACCCTCACTAGCAAACACAGCTGGTTTTGCCTGTCAGAGATTCAAAAAAAGCTCTGCAAAGATTTAAACTATATGAAAACAATAAAATGAAAAGGCAAAATAATGTTTAGATGAAAGATAACATCTTAAAATATAGGTTTGGCTTTGTTTCCATTTTTTTTAAAGATTTTATTTATTTATTTGACAAAGAGAGATCACAAGTAGACAAAGAGGCAGGCGGAGAGGGAGAGAGGGAAGCAGGCTCCCTGCTGAGCAAAGAGCCCGATGCGGGACTCAATCCCAGGACCCTGAGATCATGACCTGAGCCGAAGGCAGCAGCTTAACCCACTGAGCCACCCAGGCACCCCTTTGTTTCCATTTTTTGAAAGCCAGTGAGAGTTGAGGAAGATTGATACTTTTATTGTGGTTCTAGTCATGTGGTTCTTCTGAACAGAAATGTCCCAAACAAATGATAAAGTCAGCAAAGTCAATATTTAATTCCTGTATTTTCCATTATCTTACAGCAAAGAAACCTGTGTTTGAGTCCTCAGTTGGCTGCCTATTGACCTCAACCAGGTCCCTTTATCTCTGAGTGCAGTTTTCTTCAGTGTAATATGAAAGGTTAGACTATGTGGTCCAGCTCTAGTTCTTTTTTTTTTTTTTTAATTTTTTAATTTTTTCAGTGTTCCAAGATTCATTGATTAAGCACCACAGCCAGTGCTCCATGCAATATGTGCCCTCCTTAATATCTACCACCAAGTTCACCCATCCCCCAATCCCCTCCCTTCCAAAACCGTCAGTTTGTTTCTCAGAATCCAAAGTCTCTTATGGTTCCTTTCCCTCTCCGATTTCCCCCAATTCACTTTTCCTTTCCTTCTCCTAATGTCCTCCATGTTATTCCTTATGTTCCACAAGAAAGTGAAAGCATATGATAATTGACTTTCTCTACTTCACTTATTTCACTCAGTATAATCTCCACATACAATGGAATATTACACCTCCATCAGAAAGGATGAATACTCAACTTTTGTATCAAGCTCTAGTTCTAATGCTCTATTTTTACATTTATAAATCATGGAATCACTATTTCTTTGATACAATGATTCTGTTTCCTCTAAATTCATGTCTCTTGTAGAATTTTGTATGCATTGGGACTTAAAGTTACATATCAATGGTGATGGAGCCATACAACATACATAGAATATGTCTTTAGGAGGTTGATGTAACTCAACAATTCTGGGATAAGACAAATTTTAAGACATCTATATTAATGTATAAGTGACATACAATTAACTTCACATATTTTAAGTCCATAATTTCTTAAGTTTTGGCAAAGGTATTCACCTGTGGAACCATCACCATAAGATAGTGAACAAAAATTTTATGTCCCTTGTAATCCCTCCCTTCCCCTTCTGTACTCCCATCCCTACTGAACTGCTTTGTCATGACATTTTTTTTTATATCATAGAATTTTACATAAATATGATACATAGCATGCACAATTTTTTCTGTCTTCTCTCACTTAACACAATAATTTTGAGGTCCAGCTATGTTGCCACATGTGTCAGTAGATCATTTTTTTATAGCTAAATAATACTCCCCCTATATGGAAATACCACCATGTATTTGTCTATTTATCTATTAGTAGGCACTTGGGCTGTTTCTGGGGCTTGGCATTTGTCACATTTCTCTTCAAGTGATGACAACTTCCTCTAACAATGAAGTTGTTGATTCTCATGGATTTGTCAGTCATAATAGAACTCTGATGGCTGTGGGGCTAGAAGTGGTGGTATTAGTTGTGGAATGAGAGCAGCCTTACACCATGGATTCTCATTGTCCTTGCCTGGGATTTAGTAACTTTTCTCAAATAAATGCTGCTTAGTTTGTTGTATGCCTAAAGTCCTGAAATCATTGTTTATAACAATGTTTTCTAGTTTGTTTGTTTGTTTGAGAGAGAACAAGTGGGGGAGGGAGAGAGGCATGCAGACTCTATACCAAGTGTGGAACCCCACACACAGGGTTCAATCCCAGGACCTTGAGATCAGGACTTGAGCTGAAATCAAGAGTTGGGTGCTCAACCGACTGAGCTGCCCAGGTGCCCCTACTATCTTTTCTGGTTTTATGGAGAGAGGATATTATTTGGAGGAAGGATTTACCAAGTTATTCACTCTGTCATTCCAGAAATCCCCTGATTTCAATTTTGGTATAATTTTTTTTTTTCTTTTAAAGATTTTATTTATTTATTTGACAGAGAGAGATCACAAGCAGGCAGAAAGGCAGGCAGAGAGAGAGGAGGAAGCAGGCTCCCCGCTGAGCAGAGAGCCCGATGCGGGGCTCGATCCCAGGACCCTGAGATCATGACCTAAGCCGAAGGCAGTGGCTTAACCCACTGAGCCACCCAGGCGCCCCTGGTATAATTTTTTTGATAAGTTACCTGAAATACAGGATAGTTTCTACTTTTCAGAAAAGTTCCATCTAATAAGGGAATATTAGACAAATACAAAGGCACTGAATAAATAAGCAGCCACCTAGTTCTTTAGGTATTCAGAGGAAAGAAATAGCATTCCCTTTAGGAGGGATAAGGAAGATCATCAAAGCAGTGGATGGCATTTGAATGGGCCATAAAGGGTTGATAGGATTTCAATAGATATTGAAAGACTGAGTATAGCAGTTGCATGAGTAGTTATGCTGACCTGGAAATTTTTAAATTTCTTTCTGTTTGTAAAGTTTTGCATGAATATATTTTCATTGTAAAACTATTCAGGGCACCTGGGTGGCTCAGTGGGTTCAAGCCTCTGCCTTCAGCTCAGGTCATGATCTCAGGGTCCTGGGATCGAGCCCCACATTGGGTTCTCTGCTCAGTGGGGAGCCTGCTTCCCCCTCTCTCTCTGCCTGCCTCTCTGCCTACTTGTGATCTTTCTCTCTGTGTCAAATAAATAAATAAAATCTTTAAAAAATAAAAAATAAATAAAAATAAAACTATTTAAATAATACAGTTGGTCACATTCAAGCATCTCTGTTCCCTCGACCCCATCTCAACCTCTTCCCATTTCTTTCCCCACCAATACTTCTAGGTCTTTTTATATGGATTTCTGAGAAATTTGAATGGGGTGAGTTCATCTACAGTTACATGGAGAATAACAACAAAAAGGGAATATTTTTAAGGTTATGTCTATATTGACACAGACGGACTTTTGTAAAGATCACTGACTCAACTGGGGGCACCTGGCTAATATCACCACCAGCAGCAAGTAGTTTACTATCTGAATAGGCATATGAAATCTACTCAGTAGAGAAGTTGGTTTATTTGTTAGTCAAGATATGTTAGGTCATACTATCCATGATTCCAAAGGTTTAATGTAATTTCTCATCCATATTTCCAGCTTTCTTGAAGTGGAAGATAACTTCCCTTCCAGCTAGCTGCACAGCCTTGGGACATAAAGTAGAAGATTCCATAAGACATGCTATTGTTAGGAATGTACAGAATTTATGCCTACACGCAATTGGACAGAATTCAGTAGCAGGTAGTTTCAAGGTGGGCTGGCAAATTAGTCTTCTTTTGTGCCTCAGTTTGTGAGGAAAATTTTAAATAGTTTAGTGAATTCATATCATTTTCTCTGCCTCAAGTTTCCTCATCCTGAGGTGTACATCAATTAGATGATGATTACAGCCTTCCCAATTCCATCCTTTTAAGAATATTACTTTCAGTGAAATAATCTGACTTCACTTTGACACTCAAATGAATTGAGTTTATCTTTAACTTCATTAAATCCTGTTTTCTTTACTTGTCATTATATTGTGTTTTATATCAAGATAAGGGATTAATGGATATGTGGGTGATGTATCTGTATCTGATGGCTGCGGTATCTGTCACTCTATTGAATGCAAGTGTTGATTAGGCTTAGCTGGCTAGTTAGGCAGGGTCTCCTTCTTCCCTTGTCACTGTGTGTATTCCTGTGGAACATGCGAACTATATTGGTTGAATATGAGGAAGTTCCCTGATAAAAGAGGAATGTATATGAGTAACTATACTTCTCTGCAGAACCTCCAAACAAGCTCCCAGTGTCCATTTGTAGAATATAAGGCAGTCAAGTTTCCAAGACTCCAGACACACTGAAATGAGATGTTGTGTGTGGTAGTCTGCTTTAAAAAAAAAAAAAAAGTTGTGACTATCTGAGTAATTTTTTTCTTGTAAAATTCCTCCCAAATTTCAAAAAGTAATGGGATATGTAGAAGAAACAAAATCTTAATTAACTCTGAGGAAATGTGATATAATTAAAAGTCAAGATTTCTGAATTTAAGTCCTGACTTGTTGATGATGAATGATGTTGAGCCAATCACTTACATCGTTTATCCTCTCTGAACCTCCATTATTTCCACTTCTATTTATTTATAATTATGGCCACATTTATAGGTTGGGAAGATAGCAGAGTAGGAGGGCCCCAAGCTTACCTCATCCCTCAGAAATAGAAAACACTCACATCAGTAGAGATAACCCAGAAAATGCTGAAGACTGGCAGAACAAATTCCACAACTAAGTGTAGAGAAGGGCCACATTAAAGAGTGTTGGAATGTGGAAACTCAGAGGAAAACTAGCCAGACCTCAATGTCTGTGTTGGGGAAGGAGCCACAGGCGCAAAGAAGGGAGAGAAACAGGCTATTATAAAGGGAAGCTCCAACAGGGAAGATGAATCCCCATAACGTTGGTCTTTGTAAACAAGAGGGGCTGAATTTTTTGATTTCTTACGACCAGCAGTGCTTAAAGCCTGGAACTTTAAAAATCAGTAGGCTCAGTTCTGGGAGAGCCTAGAGGGCAATAAGAAGTAGAGTCCTCATAGGTAAAGAGACAGGATAACAAACAACCTGTGGAGACATAGTTTAGAAGTAGAAGTTTGAAAAATGCCTGGGATATATGGGAAGAAGAGTTATTCACTCCACTCAGGGCATGTCCCAGGTAGCAAGGTTCACAGGGAGACACTTCAGGAACAAAGGAGCTTGCAGGTGCCATTTCCCTCTCCTGCTTCCTAGCATAAACACAGGGCCACATGTAGGGGCTAGCTCAGTATGTACACTCACTACCTAACTCACTTACACAAAGCCCACCTCTCATCCTATCCCCACTTTGGCAGATATGCTCTTTCCAGTCATGCTTGTCTCAGTCCACTCCACCAGAAGACCAGCACAAACCTTGCCAAAACCTTGTCTCTCTACAAATAGACTTTGTGGGTCTTCATACCAGACCAGTGGGAATCTTGTTAAAATTGCATACCACACCTTTGCTGACCCAGTCCTGGCAGCAGCTGCTCATCCCTTCTTGATAGCACACAGACCTTGAAGGCCCTGCACCCTGCCCTCTTCCAATATGTGCTTGGCTGAGCTCATTCAAACCAAAGTCACAGGACTAGCAGTATGCAAACTGGTCTGACTGCAGGCCCTGCCCAACAAGGAGAACTTCTCAAGGGACAACAGAAGGAAAGCACCCTGCAATTGTTTTTTTGTTTTTGTTTTTGTTTTTATAGTTCTTTTTGTTTTGTTTTGTTTTTTTTCCTACCATATCTCTGGTAAACACATGGTCTGACTAAACTCAAATCCAAGGTGTCCCTGGATTGGCCTATGAACACACAAGATCCAAACACTGCACAAACCAGAAAAAGAGAACCACGGCAGATGACTGAATTGAAAGGAAAAAAATATCCAAGATATAACAGTAGGGTGTGGCAAATACACATAGGAAATGCCCTGTGAAGCACCACATTCTGGCAAATAGGGGACTTTGCACTGCAGGGCACTATAGGACCTCTTTTTCATAAGGACATTACTTCTAAGAGCAAGGGACATAGCTGACTTGCCTAACACAGAGAAACAGACACAAAGAGTCAGACAAAATAGGGAGACAGAGGAATATGTCCCAAATGAAAGAACAGGACTCAATATAGCAAGAGATCTAAGTGGAAGAGATAAGTAATATGACTGATAGTGAATTTAAAGTCATAATCATAAAGATCATTGGACTTGAAAGAAAAGTAGAAGAGATTGGTAATACCCTAAAAGAGATTTTTTTTTTAAAAAAGAACTAATCAAAGATTAAGAACACAGTACGTGAAATTGAGTTTATTTTTAACTTCATTGAATTATATTGAGTCAATTGTGTGGAATCAAGCTGAATAAGTGAGAGGAAAAAAATATATGCAAAATGAGAATAAGAGGACTCAGCGACTTCTCAAACATAACAACATTTATATTATAGGGACCCCAGAAGTAGAGAGAGAAATTTTATTTGAATAAATAGTATCTGTAGACTTCCCTAACCTGGGGAAAGAGAAAAGAAACACGCAGATCCAAAAGGCATAAAAGGAAAATCTCATAAGGTTATTAGATGAGTTTTTAGCAGATAAGAAGGAAGTGGCATGACATATTTAAAGTGCTGAAGAGAAAAAAACCTATAGCAAAGAATATTCTATCCTGCAAGTCTATCTTTCAGAACAGAAGGAGAGATAAAGAGTTTCCCAGACATGACCATGAGACCAACATTAAAATATACATTAAAAGGGACTCTTTGAATGGAAAGGAAATTGTACCATAAATAGTACAAAAGTAGGAAACACAGAAGCAATAAAATTAAGTATATTTGCAAAAATCAGTGAAGGTACTCACAAAGTAAAAGGATACTAAATATGACACAATATACCTAAAACATGGAGGGGAGAGAGAAAAATAGGGTTCAAATTTAAGTGATCATCAACTTTATATAGACTTCTATATGCAGAAAATGTTATATACAAACCATATGGTAAGCACAAATCAGAAACTAGCAATAGATTAAAAAAAATAATAAGGAGAAGTGAATCCAAGTATATCACTAAAGAAAGTCAGCAAGCCATGAGAAAAGAGAGCAAGAGAAGAAAGGATCAGAGAAGAACTACAAAAACAGCCACAGAACAAGTAATGGCAATAAATGCATACCTATCATTAATTAGTTTAAATGTAAATGGCTAAATGCTCCAAACAAAAGACATAGGGTGATAGAATGGATTAAAAAACAAACAAACAAAAAAAACCTTCATCTGTATACAAGGGACTCATTTTACCTCTAAAGACCCTGCAGATTGAAAGTGAGAGGATGGAGAAATATTTATGATGCAAATAGATGTGAAAAGAAACTCAGGATAGCAATATTTATACCGAACAAAAAAGACTTTAGGGAGGAGTCAAGATGGCGGAGAAGTAGCAGGCTGAGACTACATCAGGTAGCAGGAGATCAGCTAGATAGCTAATCTAAAGATTGCAAACACCTACAAATCAAAAGGGAGATTAAAGAGAAGGAGAACAGCAATTCTAGAAACAGCAAATCAACCACTTTCTGAAAGGTAGGACTGGCAGAGAAGTGAATCCAAAGGGACGGGAAGATAGACCACGGGGGGAGGGGCCGGCTCCCGGCAAGCTGCGGAGCAACGGGACACAAAATCAGGACTTTTAAAAGTCTGTTCCGCTGAGGGACATTGTTCCAGAGGCTAAACTGGGGTGAAGCCCACGTGGGGTCAGCGTGGCCTCAGGTCCCGCAGGGTCACAGAAGGATTGGGGGTGTCTGAGTGTCGCAGAGCTTGCAGGTATTAGAATGGGGAAGCCAGCTACAAAGACAGAGCCAAGGAGTGAGCTCTCAGCTCGGGGTTACGTTGAACCAGTCGCAGGCTCAGTGAGCTCGGAGTGTGGCCAGAGGCCAAGGAGACGCTAGTGATTGGGTGCTATTCTCTGAGGCCGCACAGAGGAGTGGGGCCCCGTGCTCTTGGCTCCTCCGGGCCGGAGACTGGGAGGCCGCCATTTTCATTCCCATCCTCGGGAACTCTACAGAAAGTGTTCAGGGAACAAACGCTCCTGAAAGCAAACCAGAGCGGATTACTCAGCCCGGCCCCTGGTAAGGGCAGTGCAATTCCGCCTGGGGCAAAGACACTTGAGGACCACTACAACAGGCCCCCTCCCACAGATGATCAACAAGAAATCCAGCCAGGACCAAGTTCACCTACCAAGGAGTGCAGTTTCAATACCAAGGAGAGCGGCGGAATTCCAGAGGAGGAGAAAGCAAAGCATGGAACTCATGGCTTTCTTCCCATGATTCTTTAGTCTTGCAGTTAATTTAATTTTTTTTCTTTTTTCATTTTTTTTCTTTTTCTTCTTCTGCTAATTTTTTTAACTTTTACCGTATTCTTTTTTAACGTTTTTTAACTAGTTTATCTAATATATATATATATATATTCTTTTCTTTTTTATATTTTTTCTTTATTCTTTTTCTTATTTTAATTGCTTCTTTTCTTTTTCTGAACCTCTTTTTATCCCCTTTCTCCCCCCTTGATTTGGGGTCTCTTCTGATTTGGTTAAAGTGTATTTTCCTGGGGTCTTTGCCACCCTTTTAGCACTTTACTTGCTCCTTCATATACTCTTATCTGGACAAAATGACAAGGTGGAAAAAAGTGGAAAAATTCACCACAAAAAAAAAAGAACAAGAGGCAGTACTGAAGGCTAGGGATCTAATCAATACAGACATTGGTAATATGTCAGATCTAGAGTTCAGAATGACGATTCTCAAGGTTCTAGCCAGGCTTGAAAAAGTCATGGAAGATATTAGAGAAACCCTCTTGGGAGATATAAAAGCCCTTTCTGGAGAAATAAAAGAACTAAAATCTAACCAAGTTGAAATCAAAAAAGCTATTAACGAGGTGTAATAAAAAATGGAGGCTCTCGAGGAGTCAAGATGGCGGAGAAGTAGCAGGCTGAGACTACTTCAGGTAGCGGGATATCAGCTAAATAGCTTATCTAAAGATTGCAAACATCTACAAATCCAACGGGAGATTGAAGAGAAGAAGAACAGCAATTCTAGAAACAGAAAATCAACCACTATCTGAAAGGTAGGACTGGCGGAGAAGTGAATCCAAAGCGACGGGAAGATAGACCGCGGGGGGAGGGGCTGGCTCCCGGCGAGCGGCAGAGCAATGGAGCACAAAATCAGGACATTTAAAAGTCAGTTCCGCTGAGGGACATCGCTCCAGAGGCTTAACTGGGGTGAGCCCAGGCGGGGTCAGTGCGGCCTCAGGTCCCACAGGGTCACAGAAGGATCGGGGGTGTCTGAGTGTTGCAGAACTTACCGGTATTAGAACAGGGAAGCCGGCTACAGAGACAGAGCCAAGGAGTGAGCTCTAAACTCGGGGTTACCTTGAACCGGTCGCAGGCTCGGTCAGCTCGGAGCGCGGCCTGAGGCCAGGGTGACGGGAGTCATTGGGCGCTGTTCTCTGAGGGCGCACTGAGGAGTGGGGCCCCGGGCTCTCGGCTCCTCCGGGCAGGAGACCGGGAGGCCGCCATCTTCAGAACTCTACAGAAATCTACAGAACTCTACAGAAAGCACTCAGGTAACAAAAGCTCCCGAAAGCAAACCCAGCAAACCGGAGCAGATTACTCAGCCCGGCTCCGGGTAAGGGCGGTGCAACTCCGCCTGGGGCAAAGACGCTTGAGAATCACTACAACAGGCCCCTCCCACAGAAGATCAACGAGAAACCCAGCCAGGACCAAGTTCACCTACCAAGGAGTGCAGTTTCAATACCAAGGAGAGCGGCGGAATTCCAGAGGAGGAGAAAGCAAAGCATGGAACTCATGGCGTTCTCACCATGATTCTTTAGCCTTGCAGTTAATTTAATTTTTTTTTTCAATTTTTTTTTCTCTTCTTCTGCTAAATTTTTTTTAACTTTTACCATTTTCTTTTTTAACGTTTTTTAAATAGTTTATCCAATATATATATATATATATATATTTTTCCCTTTTTATATTTTTTATCGGCTTTCTTTTTTTAATAGTTTTTTTTTTTCTTTCTGAACCCCTTTTTATCCCCTTTCTCCCCCCTCACGATTTGGGATCTCTTCTGATTGGGCTAAAGCATATTTTCCTGGGGTTGTTGCCACCCATTTAGTATTTTACTTGCTCCTTCATATACTCTTATCTGGACAAAATGACAAGGCGGAAAAATTCACCACAAAAAAAAAAGAACAAGAAGCAGTACCAAAGGCTAGGGAACTAATCAATACAGACATTGGTAATATGTCAGATATAGAGTTCAGAATGATGATTCTCAAGGTTCTAGCCGGGCTTGAAAAAGGCATGGAAGATATTAAAGCAACCCTCTCGGGAGATATAAAAGCCCTTTCTGGAGAAATAAAAGAACTAAAATCTAACCAAGTTGAAATCTAAAAAGCTATTAATGAGGTGCAATCAAAAATGGAGGCTCTGACGGCTAGGATAAACGAGGCAGAAGAAAGAATTAGTGATATAGAAGACCAAATGACAGAGAATAAAGAAGCTGAGCAAAAGAGGGACAAACAGCTACTGGACCACGAGGGGAGAATTCGAGAGATAAGTGACACCGTAAGACGAAACAACATTAGAATAATTGGGATTCCAGAAGAAGAGGAAACAGAGAGGGGAGCAGAAGGTATATTGGAGAGAATTATTGGAGAGAATTTCCCCAATATGGCAAAGGGAACAAGCATCAAAATCCAGGAGGTTCAGAGAACCCCCCTCAAAATCAATAAGAATAGGTACACACCCTGTCACCTAATAGTAAAATTTACAAGTCTTAGAGACAAAGAAAAGATCCTGAAAGCAGCCCGGGAAAAGAAGTCTGTAACATACAATGGTAAAAATATTAGATTGGCAGCAGACTTATCCACAGAGACCTGGCAGGCCAGAAAGAACTGGCATGATATATTCAGAGTACTAAACGAGAAAAACATGCAGCCAAGAATACTATATCCAGCTAGGCTATCATTGAAAATAGAAGGAGAGATTAAAAGCTTCCAGGACAAACAAAAAGTGAAAGAATTTGCAAATACCAAGCCAGCTCTACAGGAAATATTGAAAGGGGTCCTCTAAGCAAAGAGAGACCCTAAAAGTAGTAGATCAGAAAGAAACAGAGATAATATACAATAATAGTCACCTTACAGGCAATACAATGGCACTAAATTCATAGCTGCTCTCAATACTTACCCTGAATGTTAATGGGCTAAATGCCCCAATCAAAAGACACAGGGTATCAGAATGGATAAAAAAACAAAACCCATCTATATGTTGCCTACAAGAAACGCATCTTAAACCCGAAGACACCTCCAGGTTTAAAGTGAGGGGGTGAAAAGAATTTACCATGTTAATGGACATCAGAAGAAAGCAGGAGTGGCAATCCTTATATCAGATCAATTAGATTTTAAGCCAAAGACTATAATAAGAGATGAGGAAGGACACTATATCATACTCAAAGGAACTGTCCAACAAGAAGATCTAACAATTTTAAATATCTATGCCCCTAACGTGGGAGCAGCCACTATATAAACCAAGTAATAACAAAATCAAAGAAACACATCCACAAGAATACAATAATAGTAGGGGATTTTAACACTCTCCTCACAGAAATGGACAGATCATCCAAGCAAAAGATCAACAAGGAAATAAAGGCCTTAAATGACACACTGGACCAGATGGACATCACAGATATATTCAGAACATTTCATCCCAAAGCAACAGAATACACATTCTTCTCTAGTGCACATGGAACATTCTCCAGAATAGATCACATTCTTGGTCCTAAATCAAGTCTCAACCGGTATCAAAAGATTGGGATCATTCCCTGCATATTTTCAGACCACAATGCTCTAAAGCTAGAACTCAATCACAAGAGGAAATTTGGAAAGAACCAAAATACATGGAGACTAAACAGCATCCTTCTAAAGAATGAATGGGTCAACCAGGAAATTAAAGAAGAATTGAAAAAATTTATTGAAACAAATGATAATGAAAACACAATGGTTCAGAATCTGTGGGACACAACAAAGGCAGTCCTGAGAGGAAAATATTAGCGGTACAAGCCTTTCTCAAGAAACAAGAAAGGTCTCAGGTACACAACCTAAACCTACACCTAAAGGAGCTGGAGAAAGAACAAGAAAGAAACCCTAAACCCAGCAGGAGAAGAGAAATCATAAAGATCAGAGCAGAAATCAATGAAATAGAAACCAAAAAAAACAATAGAACAAGTCAATGAAAGTAGGAGCTGGTTCTTTGAAAGAATTAATAAGATCGATAAAACCCTGGCCAGACTTATCAAAAAGAAAAGAGAAAGGACCCAAATAAATAAAATCATGAATGAAAGAGGAGAGATCACAACGAATACAAAAGAAATACAGACAATTATAAGAACATACTATGAGCAACTCTACGCCAACAAATTTGACAATTTGGAAGAAATGGATGCATTCCCAGAGACATATAAACTACCACAACTGAACCAGGAAGAAATAGAAAGCCTGAACAGACCCATAACCAGTAAGGAGATTGAAACAGTCATCAAAAATCTCCAAAGAAACAAAAGCCCAGGGCCAGATGGCTTCCCAGGGGAATTCTACCAAACATTTAAAGAAGAACTAATTCCTATTCTCCTGAAACTGTTCCAAAAAATAGAAATGGAAGGAAAACTTCCAAACTCATTTTAGGAGGCAAGCATCACCTTGATCCCAAAACCAGACAAGGATCCCATCAAAAAAGAGAACTACAGACCAATATCCTTGATGAACACAGATGCAAAAATTCTCGCCAAAATACTAGCCATTAGGATTCAACAGTACATTAAAAGGATTATTCACCACGACCAAGTGGGATTTATTCCAGGGCTGCAAGTTTGGTTCAACATCTGCAAATCAATCAATGTGATACAACACATTAATAAAAGAAAGAACAAGAATCATATGATACTCTCCATAGATGCTGAGAAAACATTTGACAAAGTACAGCATCCCTTCCTGATCAAAACTCTTCAAAGTGTAGGGATAGAGGGCACATACCTCAATATTATCAAAGCCATCTATGAAAAACCCACCGCAAATATCATTCTCAATGGAGAAAAACTGAAAGCTTTTCCGCTAAGGTCAGGAACACGGCAGGGATGTCCGTTATCACCACTGCTATTCAACATAGTACTAGAAGTCCTAGCCTCAGCAATCAGACAACAAAAGGAAATTAAAGGCATCCAAATCGGCAAAGAAGAAGTCAAACTCTCACTCTTCGCAGATGATATGATACTATATGTGGAAAACCCAAAAGACTCCACTCCAAAACTGCTAGAACTTGTTCAGGAATTCAGTAAAGTGTCAGGATATAAAATCAATGCACAGAAATCAGTTGCATTTCTCTACACCAACAACAAGACAGAAGAAAGACAAATTAAGGAGTCCATCCCATTTACAATTGCACCCAAAACTATAAGATACCTAGGAATAAACCTAACGAAAGAGACTAAGAATCTATACACAGAAAACTATAAAGTACTCATGAAAGAAATTGAGGAAGACACAAAGAAATGGAAAACTGTTCCATGCTCCTGGATTGGAAGAATAAATATTGTGAAAATGTCTATGCTACCTAAAGCAATCTACACATTTAATGCAATTCCTATCAAAGTACCATCCATTGTTTTCAAAGAAATGGAACAAATAATCCTAAAATTTTATGGAACCAGAAAAGACCTCAAATAGCCAAAGGAATATTGAAAAAGAAAGCCAAAGTTGGTGCCATCACAATTCCGGACTTCAAGCTCTATTACAAAGCTGTCATCATCAAGACAGCATGGTACTGGCAGAAAAACAGACACATAGATCAATGGAACAGAATAGAGAGCCCAGAAATAGACCCTCAACTCTATGGTCAACTCATCTTCGACAAAGCAGGAAAGAATGTCCAATGGAAAAAATACAGCCTCTTCAATAAATGGTGTTGGGAAAATTGGACAGCCACATGCAGAAAAATGAAATTGGATCATTTCCTTACACCACATATGAAAATAGACTCAAAATGGATGAAGGATCTCAATGTGAGAAAGGAATCCATCAAAATCCTTATGGAGAACACAGGCAGCAACCTCTTCGACCTCAGCTGCAGCAACATCTTCCTAGGAACATCACCAAAGGCAAGGGAAGCAAGGGCAAAAATGAACTATTGGGATTTCATCAAGATCCAAAGCTTTTGCACAGCAAAGGAAACAGTGAACAAAACCAAAAGACAACTGACAGAATGGGAGAAGATATTTGCAAATGACATATCAGATAAAGGGCTAGTGTCCAAAACCTATAAAGAACTTAGCAAACTCAACACCCAAAGAACAAAGAATCCAATCAAGAAATGGGCAGAGGACATGAACAGACATTTCTGCAAAGAAGACATCCAGATGGCCAACAGACACATGGAAAAGTGCTCCACATCCCTCGGCATCAGGGAAATATAAATCAAAACCACAATGAGATATCACCTCACACCAGTCAGAATGGCTAAAATTAACAAGTCAGGAAATGACAGATGCTGGTGAGGATGCGGTGAAAGGGGAACCATCCTACACTGTTGGTGGGATTGCAAGCTGGTGCAACCACTCTGGAAAACAGCATGGAGGTTCCTCAAAATGTTGAAAATAGAACTACCCTATGACCCAGCAATTGCACTGCTGGGTATTTACCCTAAAGATACAAACGTAGTGATCCGAAGGGGCACGTGCACCCGAATGTTTATAGCAGCAAGGTCTACAATAGCCAAACTATGGAAAGAACCTAGATGTCCATCTACACACGAATGGATAAAGAAGATGTGGTATATATACACAATGGAATACTATGCAGCCATCAAAAGAAATGAAATCTTGCCATTTGTGACGACGTGGATGGAACTAGAGGGTATCATGCTTAGCGAAATATGTCAATCAGAGAAAGACAACTATCATATGATCTCCCTGATATGAGGAAGTGGAGATGCAACATGGGGCGTTAAGGGGGTAGGAAAAGAATAAATGAAACAAGATGGGATTGGGGGGAGACAAACCATAAGTTACTCTTTTCTCACAAAACAAACTGAGGGTTGCTGGGGGGAGGGGGGTTGGGAGAGGGGGGTGGGGTTATGGACATTGGGAATGGTATGTGCTATGGTGAGTGCTGTGAAGTGTGTAAACCTGGCGATTCACAGACCTGTATCCCTGGGGATAAAAATACATTATATGTTTATAAAAAACAGAAAA
The DNA here is from genome assembly GCF_902655055.1 of Lutra lutra. NCBI lineage: Eukaryota > Metazoa > Chordata > Mammalia > Carnivora > Mustelidae > Lutra > Lutra lutra. Next base: position 34,687,471 of record NC_062290.1, on the reverse strand, counting down.
TTAAAAAGAAAAAAAAAGACAATTACATGGGGAAAAAAAAGCCTTTAAAACACAGACTGTAACAAGTGGCAAAGAAGGACAATTTAGAAATAAAAGGAACAATCCAACAAGAAGATATAACAACTGCAAATACTTATGCACCCAACATGGGAATACCCAAATACATGAAACAGTTAATAACAAACATAAAGGAATGAATATCATAACACAATAGTAGTAGGGGACTTTAACACCACAATTACATCAATGAACAAAACATCTGAACAGAAAAATCAATAAGGAAACAGTGGCTTTGAATGACATACTGGACTGGATGGATATAACAGACATTCAGAACATTCTACCTTAAAACAACAAAATACACACATTCTTTTCAAGTCTATATGGAGATCCTCCAGAATCAATCATATATTAAACCAAAAAACAGTCTCAAAACATTTTTTGTTTAAATTGAACTCACACTATGCATCTTTTCTAATGACAATGCTGTGAACCTGGAAATCTACCACAAGAAAACATTCAGAAAAAGCACAAGTACATGGAGGCTAAACAACGTATTACTAACCAATGAATTGGCCAACCAAAAAAATCAAACAAGAAATCAAAAATTGCATGAAAAATAATGAAAATAAAAATTGTCCAAAATTTTGTGGCTACAGAACTAAAAAATCAGACAAAACAGATCAATGAAACCGGGAGTTTGTACTTTGAAAACATCAACAAAATTGATAAAACTCTAGCCAGACTCATAAAAAAAAAAACCTCAAATTAACAAAATTACAAATGATAGAGAAGAAATAACAATTAGCACTACAAAAATACAAACATATGTAAGATAATATTATGAAAAACTATGTGCCAACAAATTGGACAACTGAGAAGAAATGAATAAATTCCCAGAAACACATAACCTACCAAAAAACCAAACAAACAAAAAACAAAACAAAACTCAACCCAAACAATCAACAAACAAAAAAAATCTACCAAAACGAAGTAGGAAGAAAGAAAATTTGAGCAATGATTAATAACAAAGAAATTGAATCAGTAATCAAAAAAGACTCAACAACAACAACAAAAAAGACTCAACAAATAAAAATTCAGGACTAGACAGCTTTACAGGTGAATTCTATCAAACATTTAAAGATTCTTCTCAAACTAATCTAAAAAATAGAAGAGAAAGGAAAACTTCTAAATTCATTCTATGAGGCCAGTATCACCCTGATAGCCAAAACCAGATAAAGACAGTACAACAAAATAGAATTACAGGCCGATATCTGTGATGAACATACATGCCAAACTCCTCAATAAAAGATTAGCAACACAAATCCAATGATACATTTAAAAAAGCATTCACCACAATCAAGTGGAATTATTCCTGGGATACTACAGTGGTTTAATAATTACAAACCAATTAACATAATATATTGCATCAATAAGAGAATGGATAAAAACATATGATTTTATCAATAGCTGTAGAAAAAGCATTTGACAAAATACAACATCCATTCATGATAAAAATGCTCAACAAAGTATGTTTAGCAGGAACATGCCTCAACATCATAAAGGCCATGTATGAAAAATCCACAGTTAACATCATACTCAAAGGGGAAATACTGAGACTTTTTTTCCTCAGGTCAGGAGCAAGACAAAGATGTCCACTCTACTGTTTTTATTCAACATAGTACTGGTAGGCTTAGCCACAGCAATCAGACAACAAAAAGAAATTAAAGGTTTCCACATTGGTAAGGAAGAAGTGAAAATTTATTTGCAGATGACATGATACTACATATAGAAAATCCTAAAAACTTCACTAAGATAGTACTAGAATAAATAAATCAGTCTCTTCTACAAATAGTGTTAGGAAAACTGGACGGCTACATAGAAAGAATAAAACTGGACCACTTTCTTATACCATATACAAAAATGAACCCAAAATGGATTAAGGACCTAAATGTGAAACCTAAACCATAATAGGCATAGGCAGTATTTTGTCCAGTATCGATGGTAACATCTTTCTAGATATGTATCTGGAAGCAAGGGAAACAAAAGCAAAAATAAACTATTGGGACTATATCAAAATAAAATGTTTCACACAGCATTTAACAAAACTAATGGGAGAAGAATGGTAGAAGAAATTTGCAAATAACATATCTGATAACTAAAGCTAGTAATCAAAAAATATAAAGAATTTATACAACTCAACACCAAAAACCCAAATCACCCAATTAAAAGATGGACAGAAGACATGAACAGACATATCCTCCAAAGAAGACATGCAGATGATCAAGAGACACATGAAAACATGCTCAACATCACTCACCATAGGGAAATGAAAATTAAAACCACAATGAGATATCACCTTACATCTTTCAGATCAGCTAATATAAAAAACTCTCAAGAAATAATAATTATTGGCAAGGATGTAGAGAAAAAGGAGCCCTTGGGCACTGTTGGTAGAATTGCAAATGGTTGAGGCCACTGTAGAAGACCATATGATCAAAAAATTAAAAATAGAACTAGTCTACAATCCAATAATCATACTACTGTGTATTCACCCAAAAAATGTGGAAACACTAAATTGAGGAGATGTATGGATCCCTATTTTTATTGCAAAATTATTTACAATTTTTTATTGCAAAATTATTTTTATTGCAAAATTATTTACAATAACCAAATTATGGGAGCAGCCCAAGTGTCCATCAGTAGATGAATGGATTTTTAAAAAAATGGTATACATATACAATGGAATATTATTCAGTCATAAAACAGAATGGATTATTGCCATTTGCAGCCACATGGGTGAAGTGAGAGAGTATAATACTAAGTGAAATAAGCCTGTCAGAGAAAGACATATACCATATGATTTCACTCCTACATGAAATTTAAGTAACAAAACAAAGGAACAAAGGAAAAAAAGAGAGAGAGAGAGAGAGAAAATGATGGTTACCAGAGGAGAGGTGGGTGAGAGGATGGGTGAAATAGGTGAAGAGATCAAGAGTACACTTATCATGATGAGCACTGAGTAATGTATTTAACTGTTGATTCACTGTATTATATCCCTGAAACCAATGTTAACACTGTATGTCAACTACACCAGAATTAAAACTTTAAAAAATATGAACGAATAATCATAATTAGGACCAACTTACCTGGATATTATGAGGATCAAAAAACAAAGTACATGGGAAGCTGCTCTGTAAACTATAAAGACCTACACAATTTAAAAAGTTAGTAAGGAGAGAAAACACAAAAAGGAAAGTAAGCAAGAGAGAGCATAGGGCTAGAAGTGTAGTGTTCATGAGAAACTGGCACTCAGAAGGGAATGGGTTGGGTTTTGAGCATCTGTAGCAAACTGAGATGGAAAATAGGTAGAGCTGGAAGACTAGAGAGGGAAGAAGAAAGTGGGGAGCAGGGTAGGTGAGGAAAAGAAAGAATGGGAAGAAAAAGAAGGCATTGCAATTTAAAAGGAATGAGTTTAGAGGGAAATTTAAATATATCTATATCTGTATCTATCTACCTATAAATATATATAGTTTTTTTTAATTTTGGAACAAATTTAGATTTATAAAAAAGTTGCAAGGATAGCACACAGATTTCTTCTATATCCCTCACTCAGTTTTTCCCAAGTTAACATCTTGTGTAACTATAGTATATTTGCCAAAAGTGTGACATATAGCACAGTGTACTGAACACAGTGTCTCAGAAATTACACTATACTGATTCGTATACCACTAGCACTAGTAAGAAGATAACATTGGTACATTATTATTAACCAAAGGCCAGAATTTTTTTGAAACCTTAATCTTTTGACAGCTGTCAATTCATTTTACTGAGCTCAGATGAACTTAAACTGATCCCTGTCCTCATGTGTTCCCCCTTCCCTGGTAAATTATTTTTTAATTTAATTTTATTTTTTCAGTGTTCCAAGATTCACTGTTTATACACCATGCCCACTACTCTATGCAATACACACCCTCCTTAATACCCACCACCAGCCTCACCCATCCCCACACTCCCCTCCACTCCAAAATCCTCAGTTTGTTTTTCAAAGTCCACCTTCTCTCATGCTTTGTCTCTCCCTCCAATTTACCCCAATCCACTTTTCCTTTCTTTCTCCTAATGTCCTCAACGTTATTCCTTATGCTCCACAAGTAAGTGAACCCATATGATAATTGACTTTCTCTGCTTGACTTATTTCACTCAGCATAATCTGTTCCAGTCCCATCCATGTTGATACAAAAGTTGGGTATTCATCCTGTCCGATGGAGGCATAATACTCTATTGTATATATGGACCAAATCTTCTTTTATCTATTCATCTGTTGAAGGGCATCTTGGCTCTTTTCACAGTTTGTGGTTGTGGCCATTGCTGCTATGAACATTGGGGTACAGATGGCCCTTCTTTTCACTACATCTGTATCTTTGGAGGTAATACCCAGTTGTGCAATTGCAGAGTCATAGGGTCGCTCTATTTTTAATTTCTTAAGGAATCTCCACACTGTTTTCCAAAGTGGCTGCACTGACCTGCATTCCTACCAACATGTAAGAGGGTTCCCCTTTCTCCACATCCTCCCCAACACTTGCTGTTTCTTGTCTTGTTAATTTTGGCCATTCTAACTGGTGTATGGTGAAATTTCAATGTGGTTTTGATTTTAATTTCCCTGATGGCTAATGATGAGGAACACTTTTTCATGTGTCTCTTAGCCATTTGTATGTCTTCTTTGGAGAAGTGCCTGTTCATGTCTTCTGCCCATTTTCTGACATGATGATATGATTTTTAGATGTTGAGTTTGAGGAGTCTTTTATACTGGCCCAAAAACAGACACATACGCCAATGGAACAGAGTAAAGAGTCCAGATATGGACCCTCAATTCTATGGTCAAATAATTTTCGACAAAGCAGGAAAAAATATCCAGTGAGAAAAAAAAGTGTCTTTAATAAATTTTGGACAGCTATGTATAGAAGAATGAAACTCAGCCATTCTCTTACACCATACACAGAGATAAACTTGAAATGGTTGAAAGACCTCAACGTGGGCAGGAATCTATCAAAATCCTAGAGGAGAATATAGGTAGTAATTTCTTTGACATCAGCCACAGCAACTTCTTTCAAGACATGTCTCTAAAGGCAAAGGAAACAAAAGTGAAAATGAATGTTTGGGACTTCATCAAGATAAAAACCTTCTGTACAGCAAAGGAAACAGCAAAACAAAGAGGCAACCCATGGAATGGGAGAAGATATTTGCAAACGACACTACAAACAAAGGGCTGATACTCTGGTTAATTTCTGGCTTAATGATTCATTTTCCAAAAATTTATGGTGAAGTAGGATTATCACAGGAGTCTTTGCTGAATGTCAGGACAACACATATCTGTATCTTGATGGAGACAAGATATTCTGGAAATAACTCTACAATTTACTCTTTCTAGGTAGCAGAATGAGATGGTCCAGCCAGCTGAGTGGTAAAGAAAGTGCCATTGCTTTGTTTTTGTTTTTGTTTTTGTTTTTAACTTACTCACAAACAACCAGGCAAAGAGCAATTATTTTTAACAATATGAAACCTTAGGGAGGGCCCCGGGGAGAGGAGGCATTTAAAATTTCCCATACTCTACAATATTACTAGAGGCATCTTAAGAGAAAACTTAGCATAGCAGCACTCCCAGGATAACTTAAAGATCATTCCTGAAGATTCATTTATTTGCAGTGGTCTTCAAACAGAGATTTCTAAGAAAAGTTCAGATATGGTATGTGTTGGGTAGTCATTATGACTCTTGGCATTTAGTGCATCTGGAGTAAGACATGGGAAGCATCTGCAATGCTCAGGTCACTCTCACACAATTAAGAATTACCCCGCTTAGCTGTCAAGCAAATAATGTTGAATACTGCCAAGAAAGAACTAATCTTTGGGATACCCATAAAGCAGTTGCTAAGGAATCATTAACAGATTTCTTAGGAATTAGCATCTCCTATTTAGTCAGGGCTGGCTCCTCAGGGGAATACCAATTGTCAGAAATGCAATGCCATGTGTGTATACTTCCTTCTTCAGCATGGAGGAAGAAAGGAGGCAAATTTATGGGAATTGTAAATCACAACAATATAAATAAGAATAGTCATAAATACATATACATATTCCATGAATGGTTTCCTTTCTTTTGTATGTGTCAGTACTGTAGCAGGAGTAATTATACTCTAGCACTTGCCAAATTTCTTAATGCAATAACAGTCGTGAGTCATTCTCTTAAATTAATAGAATTTTGAGAGCAAATATCACTAAATATTATGAAAATGCTTCTCATTATTTTACATGTTTTCTTTCTGTTTCTGTGTGTCTCAAAAGGGCCCTAAGAGCTCTACCAGGGGCAGAAGTTCAGCACTTCAACATGTGTCCTTTTAAAAAATGTTGGAAAATTCTTGAATTAATTTGCCAACTAAACTATGTAATTAGATCCTGATTCATTCTCTGAGTTCAGTTAATATGTTGCTTTTCTCTTTTCTTTTCTTTTTTTTTTTTTAAAGATTTTATTTATTTATTTGACAGACAGAGATCACAAGTAGGCAGAGAGGCAGGCAGAGAGAGAGAGAGAGAAGATGAAGCAGGCTCCCTGCAGAGCAGACAGCCCGATGCGGGGCTCGATCCCAGGACCCTGGGATCATGACCTGGGCCAAAGGCAGAGGCTTTAACCCACTGAACCACCGAGGCGCCCCTCTTTTCTTTTTTGAAGGAGGCTAAAAGACTTGCCATGAGTCCAAGAAGAGTTTCACCAGTATCTAGAGTTTGCTTAAGGTAGAAATTTTAGTCCTCATTGGCTTAAATTCATGGTATATGAGGTATGGAATCCACCAGAAATGGTCATTGAAAGTCTCATTTAAAAATGTATACATTTCCTTTCCCCTTATAAGCTTTGCAAATGCAACCCTGTTTGCAACTTCAAGAAATCTAGCTGCTTATCTTCTACCAGTATACCATTCAGTTACAGTAGACTTATTTCTTATAGCACACACACAATATTTATCTAACACCTTACCTAACTTCATTTTGGCTTTGATATCTTTTAGCTTTGAAGGGGAGGGATAGGTCTGGTATCCCTTCTATTCCCATGAAGACATGCTAAATGTGCTACAGGAGTCAGGGACAATTTAAAAGCTTTACAGAATTTCAATAAAAAGAGGTATTCATGCAGTGAAACAGAAATTAGGCTCTGCTGAAATCTTTGCACATTCTCAGCATGATTTCATATGCACTTAATATATTGATAAGTATTCTAAATACAGAGTAATCTGAATTTTAATTCAGTGTATTAAGTACCACTGAAATAAAACCATCTTTTAGTTTAGCCTATGGATTTCAAACCAGTTCCTAGACCATTGGCTTTTCACTAACAGATTTCATACCTACTTTGACAACTAAGAAGTACCTATGCCACTATCTGCTTTATTTACTAAGGATAAATACTTAAGAGATGTCCCTTAAAGATTCCAATTTTATATCACAGGAAGTAGCAACTAATAGGTTTTTTTTTTAATGATACACAAACAGAATTCTGTGTATCCACTGTAAGAGCAGAGGCAATAGCCAAGTCACAAGGAGATAAAACATTGTCTTATTTTAATATCCTAACTGAGCTTATTGTTATCTTTGTAATATGATACTGTGTTGACAACTGGAGTATCTTGGAATCAAGGCTGTCTGTGCTAAAAAGGAACTCAGAGACCAACTGGATAGATAATTTCCTTTGCTTTATAAATATGGAAGTTGAGGTCCAGTGAGGCAAGTGATTCCATCAAGTTCTAGGAGATCTCCATCATAGCTTTGCCACTTTTAAGAAAGATCCTTTTATTTTTTTTTCTGGAAATTAAATAAACTTTAACTTTAGAAGTTATAATGTTTCTTGCCATTAAGGACAGGTTCTCTTTGCTGGACTTTAGCATAGGCCCTAAAGATAATGTAGAAGATGATTTTCAGCTACTTACCTTGTTCCTATTGTATGTGTTGCAACTAACCCAATTTTGCTGGTTAATCTCATATGAGAAGCCGCAAATGTTTTCATATTTTGATCAGATTCCAAGATCTTTTCTTTTATTATTATGTTCTGAAATTTCATACATAAGATTTGAGACAAAAAAGATCTCTTTCTGGGGCACCTGGGTGGCTCAGTCCTTAAGCATCTGCCTTTGGATCTGGTCATGATCCCAGGGTCCTGGGATCGAGCCCCGCATTGGGCTCCCTGCTCAGTGGGAAGCCTGCTTGTCCCTCTCCCACTACCCCTGCTTTGTTCCCTCTCTAGCTCTCTCTCTCTGTCAGAAATAAAATCTTTTTTTTAAAAAAGGCCTCTTCCTGACCACAGTATAAGTTAAAATAAACATTTCCAATCTGATCTTTCTTAATATTTTGCCCCATTTACCACATATCATAAAGAAATGATCGTATATAGTATATAGTGTTGAATCAGAGAAAAATTGTTTGCTCTAATTTGATCTGGTAGCTCATCTAAGCTTCTATAATCTTCTATAAGCTTCTATAATAATAATTATGTCATAGACTTAAATATACAAAATTCTAGGAATTATAGCAAACGAGTCTTTTCAGGTAGTTAAGGCTACTTGCAAATTAAGAGAGATCATATTTGTTAAGCTAGCGGCTGACAGCATAACAAGTCTGTTGTAGGAGGGTGTTTATTTTAAGGGTCTACTAATAACTCTTTAATGAGAAGGTAGTTATTGTTTTGAGGTGAGTTCAGAGATAGGAATCCTTTCCACTGGAAGCCCAATGAAATTTCATGACTTTTTTGACCTTCACCATCAATATTATGGCTTCTAGCCATCCCCTCTGTTTTGGTCTGAGTGCACAGGTGGCAATATGACAAATAAAACAGTTGGGGCACAGGTTAAAATGCCAGTGGCAGAATTTGAGCCACTGTGACCTAGGGAGTTGAGTAATCATAACAGTACCATAGCATCTGTGAATTCAGACCCATGGCGCTATTCCAGAAAGTGAGAATTCAAGTTACCTTCCCAGAACAACAGTTCTGTCTTTCCCTTATGGATTTCCCACTTGTAGCAGAGGTTCAGTTTGATCCACGCAAACTTTAGTAATGACAGACAGAATATAGGACTCACATTCTGAGAACAGTCGACCTAAGAAAGTTAGACAGTCAATACTACATTGATGATTGCCATTTTCTCAATTTATCCTAAAACAGTGAACCCATTATCTCAATATTTTTTTTAACATACCTTTAAATAAATAATATTTCTGGAGCTCATGCTGAATAACCATAATGGCTTATAGATGAAAAACTAGTTGAATATAATTCTAACACTACCAACTTTCCTATTAGGAATCTGTTATTGAAATAGGTTTTACCGTAGGTTAAGTCCACCATCTTACCATTTATAAAAGTAATTTTTTTTTAAAGATTTTATTTATTTATTTCACAGAGAGAGATCACAAGTAGGCAGAGAGGCAGGCAGAGAGAGAGAGAGAGAGAGAGAGAGGAGGAAGCAGGTTCTCCAATGAGCAGAGAGCCCGATGCGGGACTCGATCCCAGGACCCTGAGATCATGACTGAGCCGAAGGCAGCAGCTTAACCCACTGAGCCACCCAGGCGCCCCTAAAAGTAACTTTTTATCTTCAGAGTTTTATTTTGTCAGTCCATAAAAGGATACTTGACTTAGTACCACAATTTTAAAAAGAAGTAACAATTAGTGCAGTCTTTACAAAGCAGGAGTGCCTATATTCCTTTTGCTTTGTATCATATCCTACCATGCTGCCACAGACCCAGGGGGGGAATACTGTTAGAGAATGATGATTTTTATGCTGTTCTTTTGGGTTGCCTTGCACTGAAATGTTTTGAAATCTGAAATTCTACTTTGCCATTTTCATGAGTTATTTAAAGCATTCCTTCTGCACACTTGAGAATGATGAGGGTTTGAGGGTGCCAAGAACTAGCTTAAACTGACTAGGAGTGAATTCATATTTTGAAGTCCTTATATCTCCCTACTCATATCATACTCTTTTGAGGAATGCTAAGAAATTGCTTGGGCTTCAGAAATTTTTCACATTGCCTTTTTATTTTCTTAAATATTGCTTTATTGCATTTTTCTCTCATTTTATAAAATATTGTACAAATAAGATGTCCTGCTTTTGTATTCTGTGGAATCAATGAAAGATTTTCTCACTCTCTCTCTCTTTCCACTCCATCTTATTGGGACTTGCTGTGACAATACAGAAAAAAGTATGACCTCAAGCCAATAAGCTAAGAAGCTGCTTTTTGTAACCAAATTCTAAAAATATTTCCAGCTAGGTATATTTCTTGATGAAAATCTTTCCTTTTGCATTGTTCTTTTGATGGTTGTTCCTAATGTTATCCCTCTACCTACTTAAAAGAAATACTACTCTAAGGAATTGTTATGAAATCCTTCATGGGGTGGGAAAAGAATTCCCAACATTTTTAGTCTTGAATAACCAACACTTTTTCTTCTTTTGAAATATACCACTGCATATGCATTTTAATTAAACCCAAACAGCATTCACAGAGAGGTTTACATGTCACCAATTATTCTAAATGAGGGCTTTTCTCTTCTTTTTGGATGTTAAATCATCATCTGTCTTTCAACACATGTGGAAAATGCAGCTAAAATTGTTGTAAATAACATCTTTCCCTAAGCATAAATTTGGGATGTGGTCAGTTTTTCTTTTTCCTCCAGAAGCTCAAAAACTTCAATTGTCTCACTCTGGGTGTTTTCAAAAGTACCAGTCACAAAAGAGATTGTGAAAATGACAATGTTGTGTTTGATATTTATTCTCTCGTGCTGACTTCCATATCAAAACTGCTAAGTTGGGAAGACAAAGGATGCTTATCCAACTGCTGGCAACACAAAGCTCCTTTGTATTCTGACTCTTCTCTTTTCCTTACATCAACATCAATAATTATTTTGTGGGAGAGACCAAAATGTCAGTCTTTCCAAGGAGCAATCAAGTCCAGTTTATTCTTTGCTCTGTAATTAAAGCCTGTTTCTGTGAGAAAAGTAAACCAATACCCCAGCAGCCAAAGATAAACTGCTATGCTATTTTTAATCGACAGCAACCCGTTCAACAGTAGGAACCCTTGGAGACTTGCTGCAGTTTTTGCTTTCTTGAGCCAATAGAAAAAAGATTCATGAAAGACAATAGTGGATAATAGTTTTATGGCATTAAAATTGTACGTCTTCTTTTAAATGCCTGTTTTTGAACAAACACACTGCAAAGGACATGGATGAAAGTGGAGGATTTGATGAATATGCTTTGTCCACCCAAAATGTGTATGCAGTCTGAAGGAGAGTAGAATAAACCACTCCAAGATACGCTTCTTTGGCATAAGGATTATTTTGAGCTAGTTATTAAAACAAACAAGCAAACAAACAAACAACAAGAACAACAAACTCAGCAGACAAGGGAGAACCTCTGAGAACTAAGTAGAAAAACTTTCTGTAAGATTATTTGAATTTATAAGGGAAATCTTCACTTGTAATGGTGTCTTTCTTTCTGTCCCAGGAAGAACTCTAGAAATTCAATGGGGCGTCAAGAACTTAAATCTGCATAACAACCATACTCTTATTTACTGTGATTTGCCTGATAAACTTCTGTAACTAGCTCTCCCACCCCCAACATCTTCTTTTGTCTTTAGCTGGAAATGATGGTTGCTTGTGCAGAACCAAAAGGGTAGAGGAAAAATAATTTTTCCTCCCCTACAAGTCTTTTCTTTCATTACTGGAATATGTCCCAATCCCAACCCGAATGTCTCGATTTGCTAGATTTGCTAAGGATTTGACCATATTAAACAAGGAATTCCAAAGCAAAAGTGGAAAAGAGTTTAAAACTGGTTATTAAACTTAACCCCTCCATAAGGGTTCCCCTAGAGATAACTTCTTATCACCCCAGTTGACTGCCATTCAGAAATATGGACACTGTGCCATGTCCTTCTTGAACCCTGCGGCCCTCTTCTCATGTTTGGTTGCTTGCTTCTTTCTCTACAGAAGAGGAAAAAAAGTTAATACCACAATAATCTCATCAACTCAGTAAGCAACCCTTTTAGTTTTTAATGCCAGCTAAAAATTCCTCCATTCAATCTCTCTCTTCTATTATTTGGTATCTATGTAATCAAAGGGTAAATTAAAAGGATATCCTAAACTAATGTGTAACTTCTTCTCAAAGATATATAGAGCCAATCCCATGGCTCTCTCTATAAATAGAGAGAGCCAAGTCTATGAAATTTTTAAATAGCAATAGTTTGAATAGATAAGTCTTTTTTCCTCATCTCCTGAGTCCAAAAAAGGGCCTTCTCACTATGAGCTGCTCTGCTGTATTTATGGAATACATATAATATGTGAAGATTTGTAAAGGATTTTCCAGTGAAAACATCACCCTCACACTCAAGTTCATGCAGACTTTAATATGTCAATGCAAGCCACAGACGTGACCTAATTATGAAATATAAAATTATTTCCTGGCCAAATTAAAAACAAAAGCAAAAAGAAAGAGGTGAAATTAATTTTAATAATATATTCTATTTAACTAAATATATCCCCAATATTATAGTTTTAACGTGCACTTAATATTAAAAACATCATAATTGAGCTCCTTTTTTCTTTTTTTTTATATGAAGGCTCTGAAATTCAGTGGGTATTGTACACTTACAGCACAACACATTGCATTTCAGATTAACTACACTTCAAATGCTCAATAGCCACAGAAGTCCAGTGGCTACTATATAGTATGAAGCTGTTCTAAACTTTCATTGGTAGATGAGCCTTTCCTTTACACAGACCCACAGACTGAATACATAAATAGGTAATAACCAGACCATGTATGATAATAAACTCTGTTCCAGGAAATCAACCTATAACATCTATAACAATTGTTTTGGATTGGTCAGGGCTTGGTCAATGACTGTACACTTCCCTATTCCTCTTCTACTCCATCCTTTCATGAAAGACAAACCAGAGAAAGTCAAATATACTCCCCAATCTATCACATAAGATGCCTGTTTCTAGCTGGCATCTGCCAACAAACTCCAACCAGAGCATACCAGAAGACTCCCCCCACTTTTTTATTTTTTCCACTATTAAGCCTTCTCACTTCCCTGCCTGCCTTTGATTTCTTACCAAGCAAAGCTGATTACTTGCCTGAGAGTTCTGAATTAATAGCCTCTTTTTCATTTGAATGCCCTTAGGTTATTTCTGTAAGACTTGAACTTCACTTTCCATTGTGTAGAAATGCTGCTATATTTGAAAACACAGTTTGTAAACTTCATGAGGAAAGTGTGGAATGTGGTACAGAAAGAGTGCTCTTGGCCCAAGGTAACATGAAATAGAGGAGTTACATTTTGCTGGAAACACTGGAAACACACACATTCAGGGGTTTTATTTGTCTCTATACTTGGGTAGTGGCAGACAAATGTTTACCAATTAAGGCATAATGTGTCATGATGCTGGTAGCAGGCTGAGAAAAGAGACCTTCCTCATCTGTGCTTAGAGGACATGCACTTTCCAACATGGAGAGGAAAACAGCCCTTGGTATTCCTGGATTTTTCACAATCCATTTCCCACTACATAGCCTGTGCCTGTAGAAACATCTTAAAAGCTCTCTGATAATGCTAGCTGGTGGCTGAGGTTTTTAGAAACAGGCAAGATGTCTGCCCAAAATGTGGGATTAACACTTCATTTTTGGCTGAAGTTAAAGTGGGGAGAAAGCCCAAAGGAAAAACAGATCACTTCTGTGGCTGCACAAGTAGTGGAATAATATATATAAATGTTACCAAGAAAATGTAGAAAATGTTTGCAAGCCCAGCAGTGTAAATGTTATTTTTAAGACACAAGTTAAAGGAAAATTTAATCAAGGCAAATAGATAATGTTTTTGTTTTTTTTTTTTTGAGTTAAGTAAAAATTGGGTCCATTTCTTGTTGAAGAAATTTTTTCCAAATACCGATCCCCTGCTTAGAATTCTGACCCATTAAAACTGGTTTAAAATGACAATTTGGCTAAAATGAAAACTTGAATTTTAAAGTTCCCATTAAGTGAAAATAATTTATTTTTAATAATAAATACATTGAAATCTATTTCCACAGCTAGGCTACAGGAATTATGAGGTGTTAGAGAGGAAAGACATCTAATTATTTACAAGGTATTTATAATCTAAAAGTCCAGGACTCCCTAACACCTTATTTACCAGATGACAGCCACACCTGTGACCTGTGATTACCCTTGCAATGGGTAATCATTTCCCATTCCTACAGTAACTAGTTATCTGACAGGCTCCTACTCAGTTTGTTTCAAAATTGTATGTAGACTACACTATTTTTATGTGAAATACACTATTTCTTAGATTCTATTGAAAAAAAAGAGTCTTTTCAGTATAGGCCCACTTCGAGATATTATTACTTGGTAAGAATGTAACATTCCTGCCCTCTAAAAGATTTACAATGCAAACATCACCCAGAGAGGAAAATTACATCACCTCACTATAAAGATGAGGCTTAGTTCATCAATTACTAATTGAGAAACTAAGCCAAATATTAATATAAATGTCATATCTCTGTTGGACAGGACACAGAGCAGTGGTTTTGATTTGGTCATAACTTACAACGTCAGTGCGCCTTGATGTCTGCTATCTTGCCTGTGCAGCAAGGGTCTTATCTAGGATGTGAATTTCATTGGAAAGCTGGCTGTCTTGAAAAGGAGAGAAGAGATGAGAAAGAAAAACTAGACTCAGAGGACCAATAGCGTTTTCCTTCATGAACAGTTCAGATTAACTCATAAACAACAGAAACATTTTCATGATCAGGCAGCGGCACCCTGTCTGCTGGCCACATTTCTCGTTCTTTGCGGGAAACCAGCCCAACTGACATGACCTCTTGCCACAGCAGTGTGGAGATCTGAGCTGACTCTAGGGGGCTCGGTTCTTGTCACAGTATAATCACTGAGGCTGCCAGGCATTGGGACCCATTGAGGATCTTTCTTAATGACAATTCCTTCCTTTTACTGTTTTAGACATTTCCTATCTGTTGATATTTATTGAAATAGAAATAGTCACAGAGTGATAAGCGAGCATGAGAAATCCCTCCCTACCACCAAGTACACACATAAAGGAGGAAATAATAACTGCTTTTTCTCCTGTGTAGACCCAAATCAGCTCATGCTTTTCCCTCACTCCTCACTATCTTCTCTCTGACCAGAATTGTCCTTGGAAAGCATACAGGGTCAAGACCCTCCAAAACCACCAATGCATGATTCAAAAGCTTCTGGAAATTAAGTCTATTAAGGCACCTATTTTGTGTCATAATTATGTGATCCACAACCATTGCTGCTAAACCTGTTTTTCACTTAATTTGCTGTTAATGGTGTGTCCCTCCAGAGTTCAGGGATTTGGCTTCAAGCACCTCATGTTAAAGTCCTCTAGTAATATATCTATGTACCCTACCCAATTACAGCTGACTAAAAATACTGATATATTGCTTCTACGTTGCTAGCATTGTATTCTAAGTGCTTTTATATATTAACTCAAATTAATCCTCCTGGGAAATCTTTGAAATGATAATAAAACTATCAGATCTTACAGATGAGGAAACTGAGGCACAGATTGGTAAAATAACTTGCCCTAGATTTCTCAGCATGTAGCCCAGTCAGATTTCAGATCAATATTTCAACCCCCAAATCTCAGCTCTGAACCTAGACACATTATTGCTTTTGGAGGACTGACTATGTTTTCTCAACCTCTGCATTCCTAGCCCCCACTATGAAACTTGGATCATCAGAATTTTGAGTACATGCTCAGTGATTTGAGGATGACATCAAAGGCAGAGTACCTAAGCAGCTCTCATCATGTGGATGTGGAGCATGAGCTGTGGACACCTGAAGCTGACTAAACGCTGTGTCCTTCAGCAGGCTGACCCTGCCGTTGTCCCATTACCCAGCCTGGCTTTCTTTCTCACCAGTCTAGTTCTTTTTTTTTTTTTTTTAAAGATTTTATTTATTTATTTGACAGAGAGAGATCACAAGTAGACAGAGAGGCAGGCAGAGAGAGAGAGAGAGAGAGAGAAGCAGGCTCCCCGCTGAGCAGAGAGCCTGATGCGGGGCTCGATCCCAGGACCCTGAGATCATGACCTGAGCCAAAGGCAGTGGCTTAACCCACTGAGCCACCCAGGCGCCCCTCACCAGTCTAGTTCTTCCTGAGATCATTGATGAAGCCTGGGTGACAAGAGCACTGCCATCACACCTCTGCTTGCTCAACTGTTCCCTCCTTTAACACTAGTTTGCCTCTTCCAGTCCCTCTATCTGTTTCTGAAAGGAATGGGAAACCTCTATATACTAAACAATGAAAAAAAAAAAAAAAAAAAAGACCAGCTATCCACTCTAAAGAATACAGCAGAAGGGACTTACTTAGAAAAGTCTGCCTAAGTCAGTTGCTTTTGTTCAGCCATAATCTACAGGAATGTGACTAGTTAAAGAAGTCAGATTACTACTTCATTATTGTCTCCCTAGCTCCTTGAACAGTGTTGGCATTTAGTGGATGCTCACTGTATTTGCTGAATATCTGAATGGACAGGGTCTATGACACAGTTTATGGCTAACATTGGAGATACAAAGGTAAATAAAACAAGCATGGACCCAGTCCTTGGGAGTATATATTAAGCAAATAAACACACGGTTGAAGATCAGTTGGAAATTGTGCTTAGTGCTTTATTAGGATTATGGATAAGATTTACTTTGAAGAAATAGCTCCCTCTCTACTAACAGTTTGAAGCCTGAAGGAGTGATTTGTCCCAAATGCCTGCCAAAGTTGTAAGTTGTCAGATTTTTCTAATATGTGAAGCAATGGGTGGAGAGAGAGAGGGAATTGAGAATTCTCAGCAAGTAGCAGGGACTGACCTGGCTAAGACTCTGGGCAACAAAACAGAAAGTAGGAATGACTCCATTCTATGAATATGAGTTTTCCCTTATTGGCTATGTCTTCTATATTTCTGCTGTGTCACCAAAGAGAAGGAAGAAGAAATGGGCCCTGTCCTTAAGGAAATTCTCATCAATTGGAAAATACAAGATCAAGACACATTCATGGGGCGCCTGGGAATCTCAGTCATTAAGCAACTGCCTTGTGCTCTGGTCATGATCCCAGGGTCCTGGGATCCACCCCACATCAGGTTTCCTGCTTGGCAGGAAGCCTGCTTCTCCCTCTCCCACTCCCTCTGCTTGTGTTCCTTCTCTCTTCCTGTGTCTCTCTCTGTCAAATAAATAAATAAAATCTTATAACAAACAAACAAACAAAACAAAACAGACACATCCATAAAATAGATGCAAGATTTTCCTTCCACCCTCTGCCATCTCAAGTAAAGATACTCCCAAAGGAAAAATATGAATGGACTCTGGGAAGGTTTAGAAAACAGTTGAGTTTACAGCAGAGAGAGGGGAAGAAACTCTGAGTGGCTGAAAATCATCATGGCATACCTGATTATGTGGCAAGCCTCATTTGCTTGGAGCCAAGGACATAAACAGGTGCTAGCGAGAGACACTTCGGTTAGCAGAAAGCACTGCAGGAGTGGTGAACTAGCTAGCAAACACACCGCTGGACACCTCCTGTTACTCAGAGAGCTGAGTATTTTCACAGCAATATCATTCCTTTAAAACCATGAGGCCTAACCACACAGCTATATCCATTTGTCAATATCTTTGCTAGAACAATCATGTAAACCTGCAAAGGCAAGGAGAAGTAAAACCAAGACTCCCAGGGCAATTGTAATTCACCCACATTGTTCATACATGTTCATTTGGTTTCTAAGTGGATTGCTCACTTTATGGCATGTGCAGTATGTACGAGTTTTCTTAAAATTAGTTTAAATTGTCCTTAATCAGAAATATGTCACGCAACAAACTTTTTCTCCAAATGAGTATTTTACTCAGTGGCACACAGCCTGTACCATTAAGCCCAAAATTAAAGAACATGAGACAATCAACATTTTTCATTCCTACTGGTTCTATTTTGTGGGGCCTACATTTGGGGAAGAGGGAATAGTTTAGGTCCTCAGAGAACCATGAGTAATGTTATAGTTCTAATAATTTGGAATTCTTATCTTCTTAAAACCATGTAATTGTGTACTAAACAAGGTGGGAGAAAATGCCTTTCAGTCCCATTTTTGCTGGTGCGGAGTCTGATGAACGTGAGATAGTAGAGATTTATGTCTGTTAGGCTGGCAGTCATTTCATATTTACTTGGATGACACGATTGAAATCAAATCGGAGGCTCCCTATCCAGGAGTGTGTGATTTGTTATCTAAATAACCATGTGCAAGCGAATCAGATATGGATAAGATATTTCCACTATCATCATGTGTGTTAGTTCTGATTCATGAGGCTCCAGCTTCATCTATACTAGCTTTATCAATGCTGTTCTCTTCGGTTTTATGTACTTGCTATGCTTGGCAGGCTATTCTGTTCTTGTTAACTTCTCAACTGGTAATCACAAAGGAAAAATTTAACAAAAGAACTGAGGAAATACATTTTGTCTCTGGTCTTGGTTAATAGACGAACCCATTGCTTGATAAGGAATTAAGGGGAAAATGGACAAAGAATTCATAGACGCAGGAGGAGTTTCTTTTGCTCACAGTATACAAGACTCAAATTCCAAAATGCCAGATTGGAGACTATTTATATTTCCTTTCTCATTTTGAGGGCTTTTTGTCTACTTATTGCTAAGAATCTTACCTTTAGTTTGCACAGAGAAAAAAAATCCTAGGATGCAAACCTATTTTGTCACAAAATTTCACAAACTATTTGACCTTAACTTTGCAAGCAGAAGTATGTATCTCTACCAATAGTTTTGCTATCAGTCAGGATTCTTGTTTGCAAACCTACAACTGACTTAAGATATATATATTTTTTAAATATTTTATTTATTTATTTGTCATAGAGAGAGAAGCGAGAGCAAGCACAGGCAGACAGAGTGGCAGGCAGAGGCAGAGGGAGAAGCAGGCTCGCCGCCAAGCAAGGAGCCCGACGCGGGACTCGATCCCAGGACGCTGGGATCATGACCTGAGCCGAAGGCAGCTGCTTAACCAACTGAGCCACCCAGGCGTCCCGACTTAAGATATTTTTAAAAAAGGAAACAAATTTTTCAGAAAGAAAACAACATGTGCATCAAGGATATTTTAATAGGAACTGTCTGGCAAGAACAGCCCTGCCCTGCTGCAAAGACCCACTGCTGCTGGTCACTCTCACAGCTACTGCAAATAAGTCCTACCTCTCCTTTCGCTAAGGACGGGGCTCAGGCCCCAGGAAGGATCCAGCTGGCAGACACCAGGTCTTGTGGCTGCTTGTGTTCTGCTGTGAAACCATGGGAAGAAGGAAGCTTTTCTCTGTTCTATGATGAAAGGAAAGATACCATGTCTCCCACTATTGTATCATTGGGTGTTATTTCCCAAATGGGAATAAGAATTATATACTGGAGTCCCCCAAATAACAAAGGTTTCCTATTCCTTTTTTATTATTGATACTTTTTAAAACCTGAAGCTGAAATTTCTTTGTTCTTGGTATATTGTTATGTCATATGGAGGCAAACATGTTACATGTTACAGTAAACCTTTGAGACACATTTTACATTTAGAAAGAAGATAAAATTAGAGAAGTTCTCATATTTAACTAGAATGTCAGTATTATTTCATGGTTCTATACTTACTTTAAATGTCTTTCTCCTCTTTTTAATTCCAAGCTCCATGAAAATCAGATTTATTTCAATATGGACTAATATGGCCTGAACACCCAAGAAATGTAGTGTGGATGGCTTCCTTAAAGCCACTGTCAGCATCCTCTTCCCTTGCACACTAGTATAGAGACTGGAAACACAAGTGCTCCCTCTCACGGCTTTTTTTTTTTTTTTTTTTTTTTCAGAGAAGTGTTTGTATGTAACCCAGTTCCAGGCTATGATATATATGCAGAATTAAACCAAAGACACTTTGGGGAAAGTAACTGTTTACTGAAATTTAAGTACAGTTACAGCCTAAGCAACACTCCTTACATCCCTCTACTTTCTACCTTGAGCATAGTCAAAGTTATCTGGAGCCGAAGAGAAAACAATAGCCTTAAGGTAAAAACAAAGAACCAAGAGATGTTAGTGCTGACATCTGCTTCCAGACTCTCGGACTTCTTGCTAAAGAGTGAAATTAACCCCTCCCTTCCTTTGGGCCCAGTGTAAATCAAGTCTGGGGGCACTTGCTGTTGAAAGCATTCCTAAGTGACCCAATGTTTTTCAACAATTCACATCCGCCCATAACTGGACATTTTGAAGAACCTACTTCTACCATTTACTGAGTGTTGAATTTGGGCTAGCACCGTGGAAGTGAGGCATAATCCAGACTCTCAAAAAGAAAGACAGTGTACATAAGGATATGCATAACTAATGTAATGTGGTAAATGCTAAAACAAAGGAATGTTCCCTGAGCCAGATTAAGACATGATTAATTTCAGTATTAGGACTAGATTCAGTAAAATGGAATAATCTGGAAAAAAAAATCAGTTGTGATCTGTTGAATAAGAGGACAGAAATACTTAGTGTTTTACAGAAAACATTATTGTAGTAAGTTAGCATTTCTAATGAATACTGAGAATAGCATCTATTTTATGGGATCTTTTACACAGTGATCTCATTTTATCTTGGAAAAACTGGTGTGAGGTGGAACATATAGGTAGTTGATTGTAACTGAACTCCAAATTGTCTAAATCAGTTTTTCTCAACCTCAGCACCATTGACATTTTAGACTAGCCAATTTTTAAAAAGATTTTGTTGTGGTCAGCACAATTAACATGAGATCTACCTTTTTAACCGACTTTTATTTTTTTTTATTTTTTTTAAGATTTTATTTATTTATCAGAGAGAGGAAGAGAGAGTGAGCACAGGCATACAGAGTGGCAGGCAGAGGCAGAGGGAGAAGCAGGCTCCCTGCCAAGCAAGGAGCCCGATGTGGGACTCGATCCCAGGACTCTGGGATCATGACCTGAGCCGAAGGCAGCTGCTTAACCCACTGAGCCACCCAGGCGTCCCTTTAACCGACTTTTAAATGTACAATACAGTATTGTTAACTATAGGCACAATAGATCTCTTGTACAACAGATCTCTAGAACGTATTCATCTTGCATAATTTAAATTTTACACGTGTTGATTAACAATTCCCCATTTTCTCTCCCACAGCACCTGATAACCATCATTCTATTCTTTGCTTCCATGCGTTTGACTATTTTCGATACTTCAAATAAATGGAATCATCCGGTACGTCTCCTTCTTTGGATGGCTTATTTTAGTTATCATTATGTCCTCAAGGTTCATCCATGTTGTCATATATTAAGGGATTTCTTTATTTCTTCAGGCTGAATAATATTCTATTATATGTATATGTCATATTTTTAAATTCATTCCTCCATCAATGGACATATAAATTATAACCATATCAAGGCTACTGTGAATAGTGCTCCAGTGATTATGGGAGGGCTAATATCACTTTGAGATCCTGATTCAGGATAAGACTTCATTGTGTGGAGCTATCCTGTCCCTGTAGGATGTCTAGCAACATCTGTGTCCTCCGTCTACCTATAGTGCCACCTGCCTATACCCCGCTTATAGTACCAGCCCTCACCCAGTTGCTGAAACCAAAAATGTCTCCAGATATAGTCAAATGTTCCCTAGGATACAGAGATGAATTATCTCCTCCGATTGAGAACCCCATCAGTTCAGATGTCTTGAACAGAAAGTATAACCAAGGGCACCTGTGTGGCTCAGTGGGTTAAGCCTCCTCCTTCAGCTCAGTCATGGTCTCATGGTTGTGGGATCGAGCCCCGCATCAGGCTCTCTGTTCAGTGGGGAGCCTGCTTTCCCCTCTCTCTCTGCCTGCCTCTCTGCCTACTTGTGATCTCTCTCTATCAAATAAATAAATAAAATCTTAAAAATAAATAAATTAAAAAAAAAGAAAGTAAAACCAAATCAAAACTAAGACCAATTGTCATTCATTCTGTGTTCTTATCCTTGGAGGACTGGAACTCAGGGAATAAAATTACCCAATCCCTACACCACTTTCATTCACAGATAGGACTGCCCAGAGATAACTCAAAACATATACCTTACAGATACAAAATCAAATGATCATGTGTAAATAGATAACCAACACATGAAAGAGATTACATGAGGAGCTCTGAGGGCAGCTGTAATAATGTGCCACCTATCTGCTGTTCTTATTTCTCATATTTCTCATAACCTCTGAAACTGGGCCACCCACCCCAGGTTTCGAGACCAAGCTTACTCTCAACAGGAGAAATTTAAGCAATCATATGTCAGAAGAGTGCAATCACAAGATTAATTAGCCTTTGCTGAGGTTGTACCCTAGGTCAGGGCAAACTATTTTCGTAAAGGGCCAAATAGTAAATATTTGAGACTTAGTGAGACAAACAGTCTGTTTCACAACTATTCAACTCTGCATTTGTAGCTGGAAATCAACCACAGAATATACGTATATGAATGTAGCTCTGTACCAACAAAACTTTATTTACAAAACCAGGGTTGTCCTTGGCCCATGGCCATAGTTTGCCAACTTCTTCAGTGAACTGCATTCTTTATTTCTATACCAAATCTCTCTTCTACCCATTCCAGTAACCAAATTATAGGCTATAAGCTGGTAGTCACAGGAAATATAATTTTCGTTACTTTACTTTTTTAAAAAAAGATTTTATTTACTTATTTGACAGACAGAGATCACAAGCAGGCAGAGAGGCAGGCGGGGTGGTGTGGTGGGGGTTGGGGGAGCAGGCTCCCTGCTGAGCAGAGAGGCCAATGCAGGCCTCAATCCCAGGACCCTGAGATCATGACCTGAGTCGAAGGCAAAGGCTTAACCCCCTGAGCCACCTAGGCACCCCTACTTTTCTATAACTTAAACTAATTTCTGTTTCAGACCTATGTTCTGGTGGGTGGTTAAAACTAAATCTCTACCGAGCCCAGAAATAGACCCTCCACTCTATGGTCAACTCATCTTCGACAAAGCAGGAAAGAATGTCCAATGGAAAAAAGACAGCCTCTTCAATAAATGGTGTTGGGAAAATTGGACAGCCACATGCAGAAAAATGAAATTGGACCATTTCCTTACACCACACACGAAAATAGACTCAAAATGGATGAAGGATCTCAATGTGAGAAAGGAATCCATCAAAATCCTTGAGGAGAACACAGGCAGCAACCTCTTCCACCTCAGCTGCAGCAACATCTTCCTAGGAACATCACCAAAGGCAAGGGAAGCAAGGGCAAAAATGAACTATTGGGATTTTATCAAGATCAAAAGCTTTTGCACAGCAAACGAAACAGTCAACAAAACCAAAAGACAACTGACAGAATGGGAGAAGATATTTGCAAATGACATATCAGATAAAGGGCTAGTGTCCAAAATCTATAAAGAACTTAGCAAACTCAACACCCAAAGAACAAAGAATCCAATCAAGAAATGGGCAGAGGACATGAACAGACATTTCTGCAAAGAAGACATCCAGATGGCCAACAGACACATGAAAAAGTGCTCCATATCACTCGGCATTAGGGAAATACAAATCAAAACCACCATGAGATATCACCTCACACCAGTCAGAATGGCTAGAATTAACAAGTCAGGAAATGACAGATGCTGGCGAGGATGCGGAGAAAGGGGAACCCTCCTACACTGTTGGTGGGAATGCAAGCTGGTGCAACCACTCTGGAAAACAGCATGGAGGTTCCTCAAAATGTTGAAAATAGAACTACCCTATGACCCTGCAATTGCACTGCTGGGTATTTACCCTAAAGATACAAACGTAGTGATCCGAAGGGGCACGTGCACCCGAATGTTTATAGCAGCAATGTCTACAATAGCCAAACTATGGAAAGAACCTAGATGTCCATCAACAGACGAATGGATAAAGAAGATGTGGTATATATACACAATGGAATACTATGCAGCCATCAAAAGAAATGAAATCTTGCCATTTGCAACGACGTGGATGGAACTAGAGGGTATCATGCTTAGCGAAATAAGTCAATCGGAGAAAGACAACTATCATATGATCTCCCTGATATGAGGGAGAGGAGATGCAACATGGGGGGTTGAGGGGGTAGGAGAAGAATAAATGTAACAAGATGGGATTGGGAGGGAGACAAACCATAAGTGACTCTTAATCTCACAAAACAAACTGAGGGTTGATGGGGGGAGGGGGTTTGGGAGAGGGGGGGTGGGGTTATGGATATTGGGGAGGGTATGTGCTATGGTGAGTGCTGTGAAGTGTGTAAACCTGGCAATTCACATACCTGTACCCCTGGGGATAAAAATATATGTTTATAAAAAATAAAATTAAAAAAAAAAAAACTAAATCTCTACCAATTCAGATTCATCTCAGCTTTTTCATAATAAATTCAGGATTATCTCACTGATTTTAGGGCTTTCTTCATCAACTCAAGATGTTTCCTTTCTTTCCCAGGTTGTGGCTCTGTTTTAGAAGGCTCCAGTAGTGCACATATCAGGGGAAGGAGTAGTTAGTCCCCTGCCTTCATGTGTCCATTGGCCTTATAATTCTAGTTTCTGTTTGTTGATCTACAAGACACTGCTTGCTTTGGCATAGGTTATATTATTATTTAGTTATGATAAGGCCAAGAGATCCAGAGGTGACTGCCATTAGTTTGTTGTTCTCACAGATTCCAAGAGGAAAAGGCATGCAGTGTGCCATGAGGTGCCACATGGGGAAGCACCATGGTCATCAGGAGGCAGAGGAAGGTAGGAATCATGGGCAAGAGACTCTACTATGGTTTCTGTAGGAAGAAATAGTCAAGATAGGTTAAACAGATTTAGGGCTGACTAGTTTGCATGATTTCAGTGGGTTCTGGGACATAAGTTGGCAGTACCTTGTTCCAGTGTGATTAGAATAGATAGATCGTGGCCTGGAATATGAGGTTCCAATCAGGAAGCTATTTGGGAGCATGAATTCTGGACTGGCTGGTTTGAATTTTAAAAACTGACTATAGAGTAGCAAGTTGTTTACCATCTCTAGAAATTGGCTAATCCTGGGAGGGACGAGTCCCTCCAGGGTCAGTATGACCCCTGAAGTCAAAGCATCAGAATACAGAAAATAAAAGAAATAAATAATACATTTTTCCTTTTCAGACTGCAAAGGCCTCAGACTGCTCTTTGAGCTGAATTTAAACTGCTTTCAGGCATGTGGTGAAAGTTCTGAGGATCCTCATACCAAGACTAGGACACAGAAACTCTCTAAGCTTACTTAACACTGAAGAAGAGTCTGTGTAGTCCTCTCAACTGTTCGGGATGGCACAGAGACAGCCGAGGCTACCCGCCTCTTCCAGCTCCAATTAGCAAACAGTATACTTACTGATGTTACCATCAGACCTCCTAGACTTATCTCGGTTTCTAAAGTCCTGGCCTCTGGTCTCTGCTGGGAAGAGGAGAGCAGGGCACAACACTCCTTCTCATGGTCACTCATGTATATAAAATCTTGCTTTCCCCTGGTTTAATTCTCTCATGTAGTCTGGAGAAAATAAACTTTGCTGGTGTGGGGGCAAGATGGGATGAAAAAAACTAACTCGTGCCAACTTGGTATTCTTTCCCATCTATTACTTAGTGCATAAACTTTATGGCCTGTGTCCCTCAGGGCTATGAGTTTTAGAAACCAAAACCAAGACTTCTGAAACTCATAACTCTTTTTCTCTTACACCACTCTCTGCAACAATATTTAAAAGTTGATTTTGATACTTAAAAGTTGAGCTTTGACTCCTTTTTCTTTTGTTATTTTCTTTGGTAATATTTCAGAGAAGGAGACTAGGGAAGAGAAACATATTGATTAATATATCAAAATATTATCTTGCAACAACAGTTATATCCACTGGGTACCTACCTTATTCCCCTTGCTTAACTTCCACCTTGAATGCTTTCCGGAACCATGGCCCTTCTGTCCTGATTTCCTTACCCTGTTCCTCCAGTTCAGACAATCCTACACCCTTCCCTTTCTTGGTGAAGCTGTGATCCCACTGATGAGTAATTTTCTCAGGTACACAAACAAGAAGGAATTTCTGTGCTTGAGGAAATTATGGGAGCCACAGATTCTGAAACTTTCACCCAATATAACTTTTTTTTCCCCCACTTACAAAATTGAATACAAGAACATCTGGATGAAGAGGAAAAAAATTAATATGTCCTCTACCTTGCACACACTGAAGGTCTTCAAATGTAAAAATTTGATAATAGGCAAGAAATTAAAACTAACCAAGCTTGTGTCTTTGGGTGCAGCCAAATATGATTTAACTGTAGACCCATCTCTGTGTACAAAAAGGACTGGCTTCGGGGTCCCTGGGTTGCTCCTCGGTTGAATGTTTTCTTTTAGTTCAGTTCATGATTCCATGGTCCTGGGATTAAGCCCCACATCAGTCTCCTTACTCAGCTGGTAGCCTACTTTTCCCTCTCCCTCTGCCTGCTGTTCCCCCTGCTTATGCTCTCTCCTTCTCTCTCTGTGAAATAAATAGACAGGATCTTAAAAAAAAAAAAAAAAAAAAAAAGGACTGACTTCATATCCATGCAGTTTTCTTTCCTTCATTCATTTGTTCACTAAATATTTGTTGAGCACTTACTATGTGTCAGAAACTAATCTAGTCACGGGGAATACACTGGTGAACAAGAGATAAAATCAGCTTTCATGGAATATATGTTCTAATAGCAGGAAATAAGTGTTTAATTGCTAACATTAGGGCTAACATTAGGGCTTATGATGCACCAGACATTAATCTAATCTAATGTGGATTAATCTAATCCACAGTAACATGATGAGATAGTTACTGTTATTCACCATCCTTATTTTCCAGATCATTTTTAATAGTTTGTCCACAATTTTAGAACTAGTAAGAAGCTCTAAAATAAGTAAGAAGTTGAAGCAAGGCAGACTAGCTGCAGAGTCCATGTTCTCAATCACTCTAGTCGACTGCCTCTAGCTTATAATTAAATATAGAGGATGTTAAAAGTCAATGATTTCTTTGGGAAAAATATTAAGTATAGAAAGGGAGTAGAGCAAACTAGGGGAAAATAGAATCTTGAATAAGGTTGTTAGGGAAGGCTTCAC
Source organism: Lutra lutra (assembly GCF_902655055.1). Classification (NCBI taxonomy): domain Eukaryota; kingdom Metazoa; phylum Chordata; class Mammalia; order Carnivora; family Mustelidae; genus Lutra; species Lutra lutra. The sequence continues at coordinate 34,660,328 of NC_062290.1, read as the reverse complement.
TAGGATGTGTGATTTGAGTGAAAACTTGAAGGATCTTGAGAAATTGAGAGAGGGAATATATTTATGGTAAAGGTGTTCTGGCAGAGGGAAGTAACTGCAAAGTCCTTGGAGCGGGGCCATGCCTAACACTCAAGGGTACAATTTGGCTTGCCACTTTATAAAGCACATCATATCTGTTTATCACAAAACACCCATCTTTGAGTTCTGCTATCATTGTGGCAAATTATAAGGCTTTCTTTCTTTTTTAAGGATTTTACTTATTTATTTGAGAGAGCATGTGAGCATGAGCAGAGGCAGAGAAAGAAGCAGACTCTTTGCTGAGCAAGGATCTTGATGCAGGGATGAACCCAGAAACCTTAAGATCATGACCTGAGCTAAAGACAGCCGCTTAACCAAATGAGCCACCCTGGGGCCCCAAAATATAAGACTTTCAAAAATGATCTATCAGGGGCGCCTGGGTGGCTCAGTGGGTTAAGCCGCTGCCTTTGGCTCAGGTCATGATCTCGGGGTCCTGGGATCGAGCCCCACATCGGGCTCTCTGCTCAGCAGGGAGCCTGCTTCCTCCTCTCTCTCTCTGCCTGCCTCTCTGCCTACTTGTGATCTCTCTCTGTCAAATGAATAAATAAAATCTTTAAAAAAAATGATCTATCATAATTTCTTCCTAGTAATTCCAAAGCAGCATTTTTATAACTTTCCCTTCCACAATTAAAAATAAAAAGAAATGGATGGGTGAGACAAGAATAAGAGAGAAAGGAATAAAAGAGATGCATTATCATCATTCCTTGATATGGCCAGTGATGCATTACAGGAGATTAATAAAATGTGAGGCAAACAAAAGTAAGAACTAGCCCTGATTTTAATATATCTTTCTTTTGAAATGAAAATGATCATCCTTGTTCAATGGGAAAAAAAACCCACAAAAACCAAATTAAACTAAACATCATGGCCTGAGAAGCATGAATGTTCGTCTTGTTAATCTAGGAATTGAGCTAATGGTAAACCCCAAAGGATCTTATCTGCCCCAGAAAGAGAAAGAATTAACAGAGCTGGTCCTGGCTAAAGCTAAGCTGGTAGATGTTGTGGCATTTACTTTGCCCTAAACTTCTCCAAACTCTTTATCATCCAGTTGATATTGTTCCTGATTTACAGGAATTAGAGATTAAACAGCTTGCAACAGAGGCTGCCCCGCCAGACCCTGGCAGGACTGATGTGAGGCTCACGAATGCCTGGGTGTTTGCTCTGCTTTGTAACAGATGGCTTGTTTCTAAGGACAAAGTTCTTTCTTTTTTTTTTTTTTTTTTCAAGTTTTCTTTGGGTTGTAGAAAGAATGGAGGTCCTGGCAGCTCAGTATTCACTTTCCTCGGTCCCAGAAGACATTAATCAAGGTCTAATGAGAAGAGCTGTTAGGCTCAGAATCAAGAGAATGGGACACAGATCCCAGTATTTTCACTAACTAGTGGTGCAATTTATAAAAATGGGCTTTTGGTCCTTTCCAAACCCCAGTATCCACATTTAAAAATGAATGCAAATATTAGTTCTCCTCCAGTTTTCATGGGATGTTGGAAGAAAAAAGTGAAAGAATAGGTTGAAGTACAGTAAAAATTAAAGTCTTCAGCAATAAAAGTGGTTGTCTATTATCCTTATTTTTCCTACCTTTTTACTCATTAATAATTTTTAAGATTTTCCCAATCTGTTTATTCTTGTCTAACTCCTTATCTTTCCTAGCCTCTTCTGACTCCGTTCTCTGTATTTACTTAAGCTACTCTCTCGCAAACAGACTTATTTCTAAATTAAATTCTTTTCAGTCAATTCACTTACCTAACAACCTCAGTACTACAGTTTTGCTGATTCTTTTTTTCTGATATGTCATCATGTCTGCATTTAATTTGCATATATTCTTATGTGACATTAGCTACCATCATCTGATATAATATGAAGACCCCAGCAGTCAACTGGATTCCATCCAAATCTCTGACTGCACTGGTTTGGCCGCCCAGCTCCCATCTGCCCAGACTGAAAGGATCAAATACAAAGGGTTTGTTCTCCTGAACAGAAGGAATGCTTACACAGTTGGGTGGAAGTATAGGATTCATGCTGAGTAAGGTTTGAAAACGTGAGCAGAGCCTAAAAAAGAGGTAGTAACTGGGAGACACAAGAAAATTAGGTGGAAAGTCACCACAAACTGTTTAAGGAGACTGAGAATCTCCTTATTTTTTTTTCTTATTTTTCCTTATTTTATCCATTTTATATGCAATGTTTAATCAGTTTTCTTGGAAATATAACCTAGGCTCAAAATACTAATGTGATGATTGGATAAAAAGAAAAATTCCTCCTCCAATGAATTATCTGATGTCTTTGGATGCTAAGCTGGTGTGAATTGGTCTTTCTCCTCTTTCTCCCACATCTGTCCTCCACTATGTCTCTCTGTTTGTATTCTGTTCACTGTTTCTCCCAATCTTAGACTCTTCTTACTTTTTTTTTCTTTTGCTAAAGATAATTTTGTCTGTTTAGTCTTTTAACCTCTCCTAGGAGAAGCCCCTCTTGAAGTCGGGGTTTATATTGTTCATACAATATTTCCATCCAGCTCCATATTCTACTGTAAATCCATAGAAGTTGATAGATTAATCTCCCAGCCCTCACTTAATCCTGTATGGAGTCACCCTGCCCTCACTAAAGTAACATCAAATTCCACTAGTTATGGAATCCATTTTACTTCTACTTCTGATCTTAGTGCAGTGGCTCCAATCATGTGTCCTAAAGCCTTAAGGGCCCTTTAGATTTTGGAGAAAAGAAAATGAAAACAATGTTCTTTTTTTTTTTTTTTTAGATTTTATTTATTTATTTGACAGAGAGAGTGAGATCACAAGTAGGCAGAGAGACAGGCAGAGAAAGAGAGGGAAGCAGGCTCCCTGCTGAGCAGAAAGCCTGATGCAGGGCTCGATCCCAGGACCCTGAGATCATGACCTGAGCCAAAAGCAGAGGCTTTAACCCACTGAGCCACCCAGGCACCCTGAAAGCCAGTGTTCTAATGAGAAATTGCAATCATGTCTAGGTGAGGATTAGGGTCTCCAAAAGCATATGCTGACATGGAGCTTGGGTGCAAGGTGTTTTTAGGTGTTTTTTAAAGATCAACACCTGTGAAAGTTAGGAGGAAGCAGAGTTGGGCAGAGAGATAGGCCAAACTGTCATGTACCTTCAAAAAACCTGAGCCAACCTAGGCCAGGGAGGCAGAGAGGGTCGTCTAGAACAGATATTGTTTGTCAGAGATGTTCCTATGCATTTTGGACCAAAATAGCTGACCCTTTCTACTCTTCCTTTCCCCAACACACACACACACACACACACACACACACACACACACACGTACACACAGGTGTGCATACACCTTCAGTCACCAAGTGTAGGCTCTGACCTTGGGTGGGGAGGTTTTTTGCCCCTAAGATCCACCCTGAAGGAGCTGACAACTGGAGGGTGCTGGCTGATCACACTCCCCTGAACAACCAGTTTCACTTGAAAGGAAGTCTGTGCGGCACTTCTCCTCATCCACCACTTCAGTTGTCAGAATTATATTTGTATGGATGAATTAAAAAGTGCATATGTGCTAAGTTATCTTGAGCTGTTTAGTTCTCCAAGGCATGTCATTGTCGAGACTACTATGAAAGTAAACTGTAAAACATCTCTGCAGTTATTTCTTTCAGAGTTCATGCTTCCTCATCTGTCCATAGTTCAGCCATGCCTTCCTTAGAGTGTGCTGTACACAACTCCTAAAACTCAAACTCTGCTTCTATCAGTTGTCTACAGCAACTCGTTGACCTGTTGTAACCACAGTTGAAAAAGCTGACATTATTTGTGGGTAATGAAATTACTAGCCAAGTAACTTCTATGTTCAGTGCCATTGTCCTCATATATCAGATACTAACAAAGGTGTAAGGGTCATATGCCAGCCTGAAATAGGCAAAATGAGCATCTTCTGTTAGCTGTATTTACAAGAAATGAATGGGAACTGTAAAAATAAATCAGAGACTTTTCAATCACTGACACATTTTAAGAGAAAGTGTTATAAACCATCGCAATATCATTTCTTGTTCTCCCTCATTCTCTTTCCTCTGCTCCTGTGTCCTCTCTCCATGCTATTGTGTCTTCCTCCTCTTGTTTACACAGTTCTGATTTTTACAGTCATAGTCCCTTTTGGGGAATAAAAGAGGGCAAGAAGAATTGGCTAGAACTGATTATATGACCTGCAAAGAAGTTCACCATTCTGAAACAGTTTCATCTGTAACAATCTAAAGCTATTCCGAGTGGCCTATGAGGATTGTATGGTTTCGTGGGAAGGCCTGATCAAACCTTCAGTGTTATGGGAGGGTCCTTGCCTCCTGGGGCTTCACTTAGGTACAGACATAGTTCATTACGATTGAACAGAAATGTAACCATTAGTGATTAAAACCTAATTTAAATGGTTTGCCAGGTGGGTGCCTGGAGGGCCACAGTCAGCTAAGAGACCCACTCTTGATTTTGGCTCAGGTCATGATCTCAGGACTATGTGATCCAGCCCTGTGTGGGGCTCTGCACTCAGCAAGGAGCCTGCTTGAGGATTCTCTCTCTTCCTCTGCCCCTCCCACCTCCCTCTCTCAAATAATAAATAAATCTTAAAAACAAAACAAAACAAAACAAAAACCAGTTTGCCAAGGCACCTGAGCAAGGAGAAGTCTTCAAGAGTTTCTTTTATTCTTCTTTCAAACATGGGTTAATTATCACACCATTGGGCTTCCAAGAATCACAATGAGGGGGTTCAAATGTCATCTATTAATTAGTGTTTGTTTTGGTATGCAGCTGTCAAAATTTGACAACAGATGAGAAGAGTACATTTGACTTCTTCAGATATAAATGCTTGGTGAGGGAAGGCATCTATGGCAATGTTCGTTATTTTAGATTAGAATTTTAGGGAAGAGTTTTGATTCAGCCTAGATTCAATAACTGAAATCACCACCATGACTTGTTACTTACAGGTGTAATCCATGTATTGGCAACTGTGCTATAAATGTTATAATTCCTGGGGTATGTTTGTGTGTGTATGTTTGCACATGCATGTACTTTAAGACATGGAGAAGAGAGGTATCACACTTTGCTTGACATAGGAACAACCAAGTGTCACTCAGAATAAATACTATAATAGAGGGCAAATTTTCTTCCCAGGCATTTATGTGTAGTTAAGCTTATAGAATGAGTTTTAAAATGTTAATGTTTACTGAGCATTTATTGTACATAAGTCTCAGCTCTGAAAGTTCTGTAAGTGCACATGCATTATTTAATTAAATCCTTACCACATCCTAGTATTAGGTACTATTGTTATCTCCAATTTACACCTGAGGAAATTTATACTTAGGAAGTATAAGCAATTTGCCTAGGGTCACTCAACTAGTAAGTGGCAGAGTCAGGACTGAAATCAGTTATTTGCGGCTCCAGGACCAGTGGTCAAACAGCTAGTAAATGGCAGACTTGTGATTTAAACCCAGGTCTCTCACCTCTAAAGCTTATGCTTTTAGGCAGCTTTTATAGCCTTGGTGTTTAGAAAGCAAGCTAGGAAATGCTGTAGAAGCTGAACCCAAAAGCAAATACATATGTATACCTACAAAAGGAAACAAAATAAACAAAACACAAATTAGTTAAATGTCCTTTGCTTAATTCATGATTGCCTAACCGGCAAGGAAATGTCTTATCCCATAAGACATAAGATCCCTTATCCCATAGGTTTCCTCTCCTTTTTCCCCCTTAGCTCAATAGGATCTATGCTCCAGTTCTTAGACCTTTCCAGAAAACTCACTTGTGTTTTGTTTCCACAATAGCTGGGACACCAGCAGTGTTCTCCCCTCTTCTTCCCACTCTCAGCACTGATCTATCGCATGCTCCAGAGTCAAGTGATGGGAGGAGGAAAGGGGCGCAGGCCTTCCTCTCCCCACCTTTTCCAGGGGCTACTGATTTCTTTCTTTCCTCAAGAGGAATGACAATAAAAACAAAACAAATCCAAAGACCACTTATGAAATCCCCAGGAAATTCTTTTTCAGTGTTCTCATTCACTACTTTGGCTAACATTCCTTCTGGTAACAGACCCAGTGAATCTTCCATAATTGCTGTGAACCACACAGGCAAAAGGCTAGGAGGAAATCTCTTCTGCAACAGCCAATGGCAAGAATGAAAGAGGCAGGGGATTTTACAGAATGTCAACCTCCTGAAATTAAGAACAAAGCCTTTCTTGTTAAACCTATCCTAGTCTGGCAGTTGTAAAATTGTATAGGTTGCCATTTTAAAGCAATCTGATAATCAATAGCTTATTGTAATTCCTAAGAGCCCATATTTTGTTCTGTGTGTGTGTGTGTACCTGTGTGTTGTGTGTGTATGTAGTAAGTTAAGGAGTGAGAGAGTGTGGGACAGCTATGGATGAGAACAAAATAGTTGTTGTTACTGTTGCTTTTCTTCAAGATGACCCCTTCCCTCCACAAGAACAATATGCTATGATATTTGGCTGCCCAAAGATTACTATTACCCTGCAGTAGCAACAGACTGATGTGTATTTCCACTGCCCCAGAGAGTTACCCTCTAATCCTTCATTTGCCACCCCAGCATAATTGCACAGAAGTAAGAGCAGGGATAGTTAGAGTGCATGCAATCGATTCCAATCTATCAATCACTTAAACTACGGTGTAGGACATCAGGAGGTAAGGAATGAAAGAGAGGGAGAAAAAAAGAAAGGAAGGAAGGAAGGAAAACGAAAAGAGAGAGAGAAAGAAGGAGAGGAAGGAAGGAAGGAGAGAGAGACAGAAGAAAAGAAGAAAGAAAGAAAGAAAGAAAGAAAGAAGAAATAAAGAAAGAAAAGAGGGAGGGAGGGAAGGAGGAAGGGAGAAAGTAAGAAAGAGAAAGGAAGGAAATCCCCACAACTTTGAATCAAGAGATCTTGTACAGTCCAGATTAAGGAAAATCATCATACAAGTTGGCTTGATTCTTTGACTTTTAGTAAAGGTTCCCACTTTTCAGCAGAAAAAGGCTAATGCCTGTTTGTGAACACACAGGAAGTAGAAGAAATACTGAGGTGATGCTATGCATCTTTAAACTGTATTTATGGAAGAGCAGTTTCTACCTACACATTCTTTGGATTTTAGCATTAAATCTTCTAAGTGGGCATTATGGAAATGTGGTTTGTGTCTAATTAACTGTATTGGGTTGGGGGGAATTTAACCTTAGTTCACGTGTGCTTCAAATATATATTAAAATAAGCAAGAGATTAAGTAGAAAAAAATATTCAGTAACTCAAGTAACTTCAATGTAAACTAATAAACATCTATTGTATGGGAGAATAATCCTATTCCTTTAGGAGATCATAGATTACAGAGACACATATCCCATCCTCAAGCTGCTTATAATCTAGGAGAGGCGAATAAAAGGTTACACATATAACTGTGATAAATTACAAGGGCCTCTAAAGTAGCTAGTAGAATTGACTCATCTATAATTCCGTACATGAGGGCTCTAAGTTTAAATTTCCAAACCCTTACCCCCCACATCCATAGCTGCTGGAATTGAAAGACTCTAGAAATTGAAAGGCCATTATGCCTTTGAATTATAGGAACAGGAAGGATATAGGAAGAACACTTCAGGCAAAGAGAGCATACAGGAGTCAAAGAGATTACTAAAATGTTCCATATGAGCATTTAGAGGGTACACCTGGTACTTAGGTTTGTAGCTTCTTCAATCACTGAATTTTGTTAAATAAATATAACCTAAAAGGAGCAATAAAAAATAAGGGTAAAAGTTGAAAAAAAAAAGAAAGGACAAGTTATTGCTACAAAAGTAGTACTATAAAAATTCTTAGGCATTTGTCCCTCATACTTCTCAGGAACCAGTCTTCACAGAATTTGAATTTAACTTTCTGAATGTGGAAATTCCATATGTGTATATACTTTTTGCAGCCTGTGTGATTTAGCAAAAAAACAGGCAAATCTCTTGCTTTCATACTTATATTAGAAATGCCAGATGCATAATCACAATTTAGGTTTGATTTTTTTTTTTCAACTAAACAATAGTGTTCCTTTAAGCAAAATTGGCTTGACTTTGAGAGTGAATGCAAAAACTTAATGTTTTGAAATCTTGCAGAATAATTTGTTGGCAGCTCAAGATCTTGTTTTGCCAAGTTTTACTCCAAAATAATTTTCTTAGTCAGAGTTGATACAGGGAATGGCAATTCTCACTTGAATATATGGCAGTTACACAACTGAGCCAACTAACAGACTGGAAGAAGGAGGATGTCTTAGACTCAAGGAAGAGGCTTAGTTATTTCAGAGATGGGCACTTGGAGGCCCAAGGATGTAGGTGACCAGTCCGAACTTGCATTATCAATTAGTGGCAAAGGAAGGACTAGTAATATGTTTAAGCTGATAAAATTTCAAAAATATTGCCCTAAAAGTGAAAATTAGAACTATGGGAGAATGGTGGCCGAGGCATCCCATATCCATCCATTCAGGGCTCTGAGCCCAATTCAGTTACTTCTTGCAGGTCAATAGACAGGGGTGAGCAAAAGCCTCTTTGCATACTTCCTCCCCTATGGGTCAGCATTCTAGGGCTCAGTACAAAAACTCAAAGCAAGAATCAGAAAACAGCCCTTCCTGGAAAGAAAGTCCATTTCAGCTCTCTCTAGACTTCAGGGTCTCCCTGACCCTAAGGATCTGAAGAGAAGATGAACAATTGGGTTTTACTCATCTCTACCTCTGAGATTTGGAAACAATAAGAACACAGAAGCTCTGCTTTTGAGCACTGAGACAAGAGGAATGCATAGTCAGCTGTACGTACAATGAGTCACCAGGCAGGATGGCTGTACCTGCCAGCACTTTCAGGAGCACTCCCACATAAGATGGCCAAATGAGCAAATACAGAAATGACATTTTGTTAAGAAGGCACATAAGTCAAAGAGCAGAATAAACAACAACAACAACAAAATCAGAATAAACTGCTAAAGAAATAGTGTTGTTTCTTTTAAAAATTAGATCTAAAAGGAGAAGAATATGTAAAGAGATTTGAATACAGCACTCATTATAATTTCTAACACTAAAACCACATGACATTTTTATTTTATTTTTTTAAATTTATTTATTTATTTATTTATTTATTTATTTTCAGCATAACAGTATTCATTGTTTTTGCACCACACCCAGTGCTCCATGCAATCCGTGCCCTCTCTTAATACCCACCACCTAGTTCCCCCAACCTCCCACCCCCGGCCACTTCAAACCCCTCAGATTGTTTTTCAGAGTCCATAGTCTCTCATGGTTCACCTCCCCTTCCAATTTCCCCCAATTCCCTTCTCCTCTCTAACTCCCCTTGTCCTCCATGCTATTTGTTATGCTCCACAAATAAGTGAAACCATATGATAATTGACTCTCTCTGCTTGACTTATTTCACTCAGCATAATCTCTTCCAGTCTCGTCCATGTTGCCACAAAAGTTGGGTATTCATCCTTTCTGATGGAGGCATAATACTCCATAGTGTATATGGACCACATCTTCCTTATCCATTCATCTGTTGAAGGGCATCTTGGTTCTTTCCACAGTTTGGCGACCGTGGCCATTGCTGCTCTAAACATTGGGGTACACATGACATTTTTAATTTGTGAAAATTGAATAGGTGAAGTGAAAGAGAAAATTAGCACTATAGATGTTAGAATTGGTGCCTTGGAAGATCAGGTGGAAGAAAATGTTAAGTCATAGAGGGGGAAAAAGAAAAAGAAAAATTCTACAGAAATATGAGGAGAAACAGGTACATTTTAGAAAATAGATTTATGAGAAAAAATGGAGGAGACCAATGGAAGAGATAATGATTAAATACATGATTGAAGAAAATTTCTCTTAGTTGAAGACCTGGGCCAGCAGATTTAAACAGCTCATCAAGTTCCAGATCAGACTGCTGAGATAGTACATACATCAAGATGTGTCCTTATCAAATTACTGGACTCCAGTGACTAAGACAAATAAATATTTAATGCATCCAGACAGACATAAGTAATACACAAAGAAAAAGAAATCAGATGGACATTAATTTGTGCAATTCCAAAGCTACAAGATTGTGGAATAATATCTACAGGTGCTTTAGAATAAAGGACTGGATATGTAACAAGATATTATTCCTTAACAGCCTGTAAGACTTATTTGCAGAGATTATGTCACCCATATACTCCATCTGAGGAAACACTTAAGGACTCAAACCAAAGAATAATAAATCTGAACCTCATGATAGTTGGAATGGAAGAAGAGGTAAAGTTGATGAGAAAAGAATTTGGTAATAGATTTATAATTAAATATCACTGAATAATTTAGGCTCTCTGGGAATTTGTACATTGAGGGATAAAAGAGTTTTTAAAATTTAAAAAGGGATACCGCTAAAAAATTGTAACAATCGTGTAAAACTAAAAGTATTAAATTATTTGAGAAGGAGTTTGGGTGGGAGAAAGAAGAGTAAAACAAAAACATTCCAGAAGTCTCATATGGTGTGCAGATGGAGTTTTGGGAAGCTAGTGAGCAAGTGAAAATATTCTCAAGTTCTCTCCTTATTGGGAGGAGAAAGAGAAGCAGAGGATTAAAGAGCCTTAATTAGGGAAACAGTTAAGATCTTGTTTTCATATAATATTAAATAAATGTGGGTATAGTTATGGGTATGAGGAAAAGGAAGGTGATCACTTATGAAAAATAAAATTATACTTGAAATCCTTGGGTAATAAGGAGAAAGAAACAATTAATTAAATTAATATAATTTAATTGTTCAAATAAATGAGACAAAGAAAAAATATTAAATAAATAATGAAGTACAGAGTATTGAATAAAATCAAGTATATCCCTATGCAAACATAAAAGACTGAATTCTCCCAATAAAGATCAGAGAATATTAGGCTGGAGAAAAATCAAATTCAAGCTGTTTGTTATTTACCATAAACACAGTTAAAGTTAAGTGGTAAGTATGGAAATAAAAGGATAGACATACAACTAGACAAATATAAATAAAAACAAAGCAGGAAGGGCAATATCAGACGAAGACTAGCTTTAAAATTAAAATCCCTGGGTAACAAAAATAGGTATTATATAACTAGAAGATATGATTTATGAAGAAGGAAAAACAATCATAACCCTGTAGATACCACACAACACAAAAGTTAAAGAAATAAAGCAAAAACTAATAGTGATTCAAAAGAACTCAGTAAAATATAAATGATGGCATATTTCCTCATATTTTTTAGAATCAGGGAGATCAAGTAGACAAAATATTAATAAGGGTACAGAGAAATTTAATAATATATTTGATCAACTTCATTTAATTGGTGTGTTGAATTTCATATTTAGGGAATAGAGAAATTTATAAAAATCAATTACATATTTGGATACAAATAAGACACTAATTTTTTTTCTTTTCAAATTTTTATTTAAATTCTAGTTAGTAAACATATAGTGTAATATTGGTTTTAGGAATAGAATTTAGGGATTCATCACTTATATTTAACTCCCAGTGCTCAATGCAAGTGCCATCCTTAATACCCATCACCCATTTAGCCTATCTCCCACCCACCTTCCCTCCACCTCTATCATTAAGAAACTCTTACAGTTTGTTTCCCTCTCTCTTTTTTCCCCCTTCTCATATGTTAATCTATTTATTTCTTAGGGTATTTATCTTTCTCTGACTGACATCTCACTTAGCCTAATTCACTCTAACTCCATCCACGTGATTGCAAATGGCAAGATTTCATTCCTTTTGATGACTAATATTCCATTTTATATATATATAGATATATAGATATCATCTCTTCTTTATTCTTTCATCAGTCAAATGGATATTTGGGAACCTTCCATAGTTTGGCTATTATTGGTAACACTATTATAAACATTGGGGTACATCTATACCTTCAAATCTGTATTTTTGTATCCTCTGGGTAAATACCTAGTAGTGCAATTGCTGGATTGTAGGGTAATTCTACTTTTAACTTTTTGAGGAATCTCCATATTGTTTTCCAGTGGCTGCACTAGTTTGCATTCCCACCAACAGTGCAAGAAGATTCCCCTTTCTCTGCATCTTCACCGTAATTTATTGTTTCTTATATTGTTCAAAAAAATACAGAACATTTTACAAGTTTTCCTGTCATCTTTGTGCAGGGGTCATGCTAATGTTCTCTGTTCATTCCAGTTTTAGTACATGTGCTACCAAAGTGAGCATTCAATAAATTTTTTTTTATCATAAATGCCACACACTGAAAATCATCCAATAAAATAAGAAAAAATGTAATGGTAAAGCAATATCCTCTTTGAAACAATTAATGTCTTTCCTATTAACCTTTAGCTTAAAGGGGAAGCAAAACTAATATTATGTTCTATCTGGAAAGAATGAAAAAGAAAACACTTTATACTAATACTTATGGAAAACAGTAAACACTTAAACACTAAAACTTATGGGAAACAGCAAAAGCAATATTCTTTGGAAAAGCTATAACCTTAAATGATTTCATATTTAAAAAGAAAGAATGAAATTAAGGAAAGTTAACATTCATCTTAAAAAATGTGAAATGACAAAACCTACCAAAAGAGTAGGAAAAGAGAATCAACTTATGTAATCTGAGTGTAATGGACTAGAAAACAAAATAAAATGAGAATAGTAGAAGAGATAAATACAAAAGCTAGTTCTCTGACAAGCTGAAAGGAGGTAAACATCTTCTAATCCAAATTCAAGGGAAAGGGAAAGAAAGAGAATAGGTGAAAAGTTACAAGGTTAGGAGACATAACCACATCTAGAAAAAAGAATACATTTGAAATGTATAAAAGAACACTACATGAAACTATGACAACAAATTTTAAAATATAAAGAAAATGGGCAATATAAAGAACCCAGATAAATAAAGAAGAACTAGAAAACTTGACCAGATAAATACAGAAGAAGTTGAAGGAGTCTAAATATTTTCTATCAAAAATAGCACCTGATAATATCATGGCCTATTCAGAGGCCTTCTCATTTTCCTTCCTGTTCCTTGTTCCTTTCTTTTTTTGTAACTTACACCAATATTTATCAAGTGCTTTGTATATATCAGTTACTCTTTTAGGCTGTAGGATGCAATATTAAATGAAATAAGGTCCCTGTTCTTGAAGAGCTTACCTTCTACTTTACAGCTCATAGGTAAAGATGGTGGGCTGCTCAATTAAATTTATGAGATAATAAATTGTAAAACCTGCTACAAAGAGTATAAAATAACCAATTCATAGACTGATCTCACTAATGGATAGATATAAATATATAAACATATATCTATGTATGCATTATAAATATATAATCTATAAATAGATATAAAAATAATAAATGAGATATCATCAAATGGACTGTACATAGATGTGTGGAAAGATATAGTGAATAAAAACATCTGTTCTGGGATTTTAATCATGGCCCCAAATCAGGAAATCTATCAATGTAATTCACTGTATCAACAAATTAAACAAAAACAAACAGTATAAACATAAAAATGGTATCTGAAGAAAAGTATCTGATAGAATTCAACAATTCCTAAACTAAAAAGCTAATGAAACAGGAATAGAAGGAAAAGTATTAGCTATATAAAGAGTTAAGATATTGGTTCTAGGGACACCTGGGTGGCTCAGTGGGTTAAAGCCTCTGCCTTCGGCTCAGGTCATTATCCCAGGATCCTGGGATTGAGTCCCACATCAGGCTCTCTGCTCAGCAGGGAGCCTGTTTCCACCTCTCTCTCTGCTGCCCTCTCTGCCTACTTGTGATCTCTGTCAAATAAATAAACAAAATCTTAAAAAAAAAAGATATTGGTTCTATTATTATTTTTGAACTAGCTTCTCAGAACACAGAGCCTTTTCCTTATGTTTGAAAGAGTTCTATAGAGTTAAAATTTTTAATCCTAGTTTTCATATACTATCAGGAAAAATTATGTCCACACCTATCACAAAGCAAATACAGAATTTAGACACAGTCAACACCTACACAACTCTGTGAGATGAAAGGCTAAAAGCCCAAGGAGTTTCCTGCAGAATTTCCAGCCACATGAGCCTTGCACAGGATAAGTGCTTAATAAGTATTTGTTCAAGGTGAGTAAGTCATTTAACCTCCAGGAGCCCTAGTTTTCTTATAGAATAGGAACGCATGCTCTGCCTATCTCATCAAGTTGCTAAAACATTCTAATCAATAATATATGTGAAATTGTTTTGTGAACTAAAATGCCAAACAACTGTAAGTTCTTTCTGTTAATATAAAAGAAAATTTGCTTAAATGTCAAATGAGTAATGAAGACAAATGCTAAGGGTTTGCAGAGAAGTTTGAATGAGAAGGTCATTCTAGGCATGAATCCTCACGATTTCTTTTTTTTTTTTTTTTAAGATTTTGTTTATTTATTTGACAGAGAGAGAGAGAGAGATCACAAGTAGGCAGAGAGAGAGGCAGAGAGAGAGAGGAAGGGAAGCAGGCTCCCCGCCTAGCAGAGAGGACCCTGGGATCATGACCTGAGCCGAAGGCAGAGGCTTTAACCCACTGAGCCACCCAGGTGCCCCAATCCTCACGATTTCTTGAAGAGCATCATATTGAGCTATGTTTACCCTTACCTCCTGCAGCCATCACTATCTAATTTTACACTGATTCTTGTGAGTGTTCTTGATTAATCTTAGGCTTATCTGGAATTCTACCCATTCATTTGATAAACATTTATCAAACGCTTTCTATACACTAGACATTGTGTTAGGCAAAATAATGGGTCTATTCTCTTCCCTTAAAGAGCTTATAATATGCAGTGGAGATTACTCAAACTTCAAATATTTGTATACTAACATCATTATTTTACTGTATCAGTCATCTTTATTTTGTTTATTTAATGTTTTTCTTTAAATGGATTGTTTTAAATTTGCATCTTATGTTCATTTTGACTTAGGCAATAATATTCCTGAAATCACTGATTTTATATGGTACTTTTACATTTTTTTTCAAATGCTCATTACAGATTGCACACACAAATTTTTAGGTTTATCTGTGTGCCAGCAAAATGATCTCCCAAACCACAAGTAATATATGTATCCTCATTTTTGGAAAGAGAAGGAATACAGACTAGTAAGTAGTAAATTAAAATGCATACACTGTGTATTAAGGTTAGTTTAATGTTGAGGGAAAGCTTGTGCCAGAACCAAATTTTTGTGGATAAGAAGGAGGGATTCACTTTCTTCCCTGCATCCCCTCATTTGGAAATTCACTGCTGTCAAAGAATGAAGAAGAGGTGAGCCCCCACCACAATACCAGAAGCAAGGAGCTGAATTTGTTGCTTGCTAGGGAAGGCGGGTCTGTGGTTGCAGGACATAGGACATCAAAACAAACTACTGATCAAATAGAGTGTGTTGGGAGTGTGGTGTTCAGAACTGGTGAGTGATCTTTCAGAAGAGCTTGGTTAGAGGTTTGCTGGCCTTTAGCCCAGAAGCAGGATCTCTGGAGTACATGTAACTATTGATGATTGCCTGTCAGAAGCAGCAGCTATCACTGACTGGTTGACTTTCAGTAACAGGGTTCTGGTGAAGAAGCATAAATGCTCATTTGGCAGGAGTTCATATCAGTGCTAGGTGTGATAAAAAAAAAAAATTCTGTATTTTCCTAGATAAAAAAGGTCTATTCTTGCAAACAACGAGAGGAGATAAATTGCAAAATGATTCCAAAGTGAACAAAGAATTGATCTAACCAAATAGCTTTGAAACTGTACCTATTGAAGAATTATTTTATTTGTTTATTTATTTATAAAATGATAAAATCTGTTAGAACACAGATATCAATTTATTCAAAACTACAAAGAGCTTAGGAAGAAAATTACTTGATGGATGGTAAATAAATATATTCTGCTACCTGTTCTGGAACCCACCATACAGTGTTCCCATTTGAGATTAACTTCTGTCAAAGTATGCTCTTGTGATTTTACGTGATGTCTTATTACTTATGGGCCATCTTAATTTTAGCCACCCATAGGAGGTGACTGCCTGTTTTGGAGGTGCTGCTCAGAATTCCCAAACTGAATTTTACATATGCCACATAGTCTTTATTTTAACTTTTGTTATCCAAAATATCCACTCTAAATTTAGAGAAATGCTGGCTCTTCTTTTATTTTCATGACATAGTAACTAACAGACAAATATATGCATGTATAGTGCACATGTGGACTCAGGAATCTTTGAGTATACAGATGGCTTATTTACTCATGCAAAACATATTTTTACCAATATTTCAACTATAGAAATTATGCTGTTTGGCCTCCTTCCCTTCTCCCACCCGTCTTTGAACTCTATAGATTAGATTCAGGAAACAGATACATGATTTTTCTAAAAAATATATACAATATGATTTCATATATATGTGTGTGTGTGTGTGTGTGTGTGTGTGTAGGCACACACATACACATACATACATACACAAATGCACTTTCACTAACTCTTGTGGTTGTGTGTACTTCTACTAACTGCCCTAAATATTGAGTATTTCTTTCCTTTTAAATATATTTGAAATTTGGGTTGTAAAGAGGTTTCAGAATTCAGTGCTATGAAACAAGATTCACAAATAATTACAGACATAAAAACAAAATGTAAGCCTCTCATATTCTATAAGATGTAGCAAGATATTATACTGCAAAATTATCATTTATGCCACATGAGTACAAAGTTCATTATTCTAATGAATCCTAACAGATCAAGTTTTTAAAATATTAGAAAACATGAATAAACATTTCTGCCAAAGAAGATATATAGATGGCTAACAGATATGTGAAAAAATACTCAACATCACTCATTATCAGGAAAATACAAATCAAAACTACAATGAGATATCACCTCACACCAGTCAGAATGGCTAAAATCAGAAACACAAGAAACAACAGGTGTTGGTGAGGATGTGGAGAAAAAGGAACCCTCTTGCACTCTTGGTGGAAATGCAAACAGGTGCAGCCACTGTGGAAAACAATATGGAGGTTCCTCAAAAAGTTAAAAATAGAACTACCCTACAATCCAGCAAATTGCACTACTAGGTATTTACCCAAAGGATACAAAAATACAGATTCGAAGAGGTACATGTACCCCAATGTTTATAGCAGCATTATTAATAATAGCCAAATTACGGAAAGAGCATAAATGTCTGACTGATGAATGGATAAAGAAGAGGTGTTATGTATGTATGCATATGTAATATACAGGAATAATGGAATATTCCATTCCATATATATGTATACATATAATGGAATATTACTCAGCCATCAAAAGGAATGAAATCTTGCCATTTGCAATCATGTGGATAGAACTAGAGAATATAATGTTAAGTGAAATAAGTCAGTCAGAGAAAGACAGATACTATATGATTTCACTCATATGTGGAATTTAAGAAACAAAGCAAATAAACAAAGGAAATAAAAGAGAGAGAGAGCAAGAGAGAGACTTTTAACTAAAGAGAACAAACTGATGGTTACCAGAGAGAAGGTGGGTTAGGAGGATGGGTGAAATAGGTAAAATGGATTAAAGAGTAAATTTGTCATGATGAACACAAAGAAATGTATAGAATTGTTGAATCACTGGGTGGCTGGGTGGCTCAGTAGGTTGAGCTTCCAATTCTTGGTTTCATCTAAGATCATGATCTTAGGGTTCTGGGACCCAGTCCCATGTCAGACTCCACACTTGGCAGGGAGTTGGTTGAGATTCTCTTCCTCTTCTCTCTCCCTCTGCCCCTCTCCCTGCTTGTGCTCTCTCTCTCAAATAAATAAATAACATAGCTTAAAAAAAAGAATTGTTGAATCACTATATTATTGTACAGCTGAAACTATTATAACTATATATTAACTATACTGGAATTAAATAAAAACTCAATAAAAAATAAAATATTAAGACATATTGGGATTGCTCAGTTGTAAATCCAAAAACATCTTGGAGTATGACACTGCTATTATTTTCCATATACACTTCCACTGGGTTTTTTTTTTTTTTCATTTTTTGAAAAAATATGTAATGTAGTTAATCAATATTCTCTAGGTCTATATATATAAAATGATCTATAAGTCACCATAGCTGCTACAGAATCTGGCCTTTTCTATTATACTATTAATAAAAAGATATTAATGGTGAAAACAATAACAATAACTTACTTTCTTATGTATTCTTTCATTCGTGTTTATGAATTGTAAACTGAAACTTGCTGAGTTCCTACTAGGCATCAATACTCTGCAAGACGCTCTAGGAGATACAAACATGAATAGTTTGCAATCTAATAAGAGGTTCATATTATTAATCATAGAATTCTGTGAATTTATAATGTGAACGTGAGCTATGAACATAGATAAAGTGGTCCTGACACAACCACTTATAACCAGGGTGGGTTGTGGAAAGTTACCTAATTTTTGCATCTATAAAATGAGGGCAGGAAAAAAAAATAAAAAAAAAAATAAAATAAAATAAAATGAGGGCAGGGGCGCCTGGGTGGCTCAGTGGGTTAAGGCCTCTGCCTTCGGCTCAGGTCATGGTCCCGGTGTTCTGGGATCGAGCCCCGCATCGGGCTCTCTGCTCAGCGGGGAGCCTGCTTCCTCCTCTCTCTCTGCCTGCCTCTCTGCCTACTTGTGATCTCTGTCTGTCAAATAAAAAAATAAAATCTTAAAAAAAAATGAGGACAGTAGCAGTAATAATCTCATAGAGACTTTGTGGAGAGTCACTGAAATCATGTGGGCATTATGCCTAGTACAGTGTCCAGAACATTGTAAATGAATACTTAATTTTAAAAGTTATCTTTAAATATTTTAAAACTTGAGTGTATGTATTTGTATGTAGTTATATATAAAATTATATATTATATATATTACATATATACATAATTATATATATTATGTTTATATACATGTATATAAGTATATATCATTATAATAATATAATATATACAATTCAAATTCAATAATATATATATTTCAAAGAGCAGGAATGGTTATTTCTTATTATAAAGAGAGATTTTTTTAATTTAAATTTATTTATTTATTATTTTTAATAAACATATAACATATTTCTATCCCCAGGGGTACAGTTCTGTGAATCGCCAGGTTTACACATTTCACAGCCCTCATCATAGCACATACCCTCCCCAATGTCCATATCCCCACCACCCCAGAGAGAGATTTTTAAAGGAAATGAATTATACAGGGTCACATAGCAAGTCATTGGCAACTCAGTATCAGAAGTATTCTCAAGAGAACCCATGTCAAAAGATGGCCAGCGTCAGTCACCCTGAGCTTTTCTTTAATTCAGAATAATGGCTTTCAACTGCTGAAAGCCTAAGGGAAGGATGACTCATGACCATTCTGATGAAGCAAAGGACATGTTTCATAGTTTTAATCCACGTGTGTACTTCCAAATCACCAAAGGATGGGATCTGGCTTGCAAATTTCTGACCATGAATTAGAATCAAACACCACGTACATGGAAGGGCTTGCTTTTGCTTTTCTACTTCCAGTCTTAGGTCTGATCTCAGTCTTCACTTCTAGCACTGGACAAAAGAAAATAGCCCTTACTGTAAAATGCTTTCCTGAATGGGTCTGTGAATTATGTTATTTGAGCTCTTCATTATCTTATCTTCCACATTATATATCACAGATTACAGCTGGCAACTCTGCAGGGGGGTATGATTACACATAAAAACAATAATTTAAGGAATGAGAGTGGAAAAGAAATTTATCTCATTGAGTATCACCAATGAAGCCCTTCTGCTACTTTGTTTAGGTGGTCACTTTGGAGAGGGAAGGGTGGAGAAGGCACACAGCTGACCTTCTGAAGTACTGTGGAGAAAGAAACTAACAATGAAGAAGAATATATAACAATAAAGGTTTCCATGGCTTACTTTCCCACCAGTCTACGTGCCCTTCAAGGATGTGTTCCATCTTTATGACCTACCTTGCATTGTGCCTGGCACAAAGAAGGATGGCTGAGTACAGAAGAAAGGATATTATATTTGGAGTCATCCATATAGCAGTTCAAATCTGGTCCTGGTTCCTTGTAAACTGTATTATGTTAAATCAATGTTGTCAATCATTTGAGCCCCAATTTCTTAATTTGTGAAATAGGAATAATGCTATCCTCTTCATAGAGCTGTTCTGTGGATTAGAAGTGGCAAAAGCTGGGTGGCTGGGTGGCTCAGTTGGTTAAAGCCTCAGCCTTCTGCTCAGGTCATGATCCCAGGGTCCTGGGATAGAGTCCCGCATCAAGCTCTCTGCTCAATGGGGAGCCTGTTTCCCCTCCTCCCTCTCTGCCTGCCTCTCTGCTTGCTTGTGATCTTTGTCTGTCAAATAAATAAATAAAATCTTTAAAAAAAAAAGGTGGCAAAAGCAAAATGCCTATCACATAGTAGAAATCTAATAAATAATTTTTATTATTATAGCAGGTGCCTAATCAATGTTTGTTGAATAAGAGAGGTCATAAATTATTATGATAATGCTAATTACAAGGCTCAGAACTCTATACCTACTAAAAAGCATGCATCATTTTTTCTTTTCATTTCAGAATTAATTTTTCCCCATGCAGAAGTATAGAATACTGGGAGAGGATGGGTTTTGTTTATTTGTGGTACAAAGAAAATTCTTATTTATAAAAATCCTCTTAAGTGAGTGAGCTAACATCTTCTCACCATGTATTATACACGGTATACACACACACACACACACACACACACACACACACACACACACATACAATATATAGTTTGGCCAAAGCGCCAAAGCTATGCATACTATATATAGGCACATATATAATATAGCATATAGTATAACCAAATGTTCACTGGATAGGAAGAAAAGTATAAAAATACTTCCTCACTGTCTCTTTGCAAGAGCACTGTTTATATAGCCATGTGCAGAGGACGGACAGCAGCAGGCTCGCCAAACAGCCACCATATGGTCAGCTGGGGGAGGAAAAAACCTCCAGGTAGGAGGGCAGAACTGTTCCAAGGACATAACGAAGCAGAGTTTCCAAGCTCATGGCATAAAATGACCTGTGATACTTAGGCCAGGGAAGTGATAAGGGCCAAGCCTCTACTATAGCAGTCAATAGACATAGGAGAAGATTCATGCATTCATTTTTTTGTTACTGTTGCTATTTTTTTTTTTTACTGTTGCTATTTTTAAGCAAAGTGGTTGATGCTGTTATTATTTTTAAATAAGATCTTTTTCTGCAATGGATAGGGGAAAAGGTTTGTAAAGCTAATGAATATTAGAGGCCACACTAGCTAGAGTTTAAAGTGGGACCATTTTATCATCTGTCACACATAATTTGGGAGTGCCTAGGTGGCTCAGTTGATTAAGCATCTGCAGTTCATGATCCCAGAGTGTGGGGATCAGACCCTGTGTCCGGCTCCCTGCTCAGTGTGGAGTCTGCCTCTCCCTGTCCCCTTGCTCTTCCCACCTATATTCGTTTTCTCTCTCTTTCAAATACATAAATAAAATCTTAAAAATAAATAAAAACAAAGATAGATTGCTAGTTCTGGCTCTCACCTGCAACTGCAAATCCAAGGGGCAGATGCCTCATGCAGGTGTTGTAGAACAAGTGTCTGCTTGAAATCACACCTACCCAGTTTGGTTCAAATCTATTTCCTAAATGGGTAGCCTTGGAGAGACATACCCTGTTTTGTTTTAAACATGTATATGTGTAAGTGAGTTGTGGTGAAGATTAAATGCAGTATCAGGTACTTAGTAAATGAAAGCTATTATTCTTTTTATTCAAAATGATACACTCTCTCTCTCTCTCCACACACACACACACACACCACACAGCCCTGACAATTAGAGGCTATTATTTGGGTTAGCTCGACTCCTGTCCTTGGGTTGACTTCCTCTTGGAAGACTATCAGTTCTATCCTATAAATAAACCACATAGGGTTTCCCAGCACTCTATTAGTCTTTTCCATATTTCTTCCCTCATGTCCCATCTAATACCAAGATATAAAATTAAACACACACCACAGATTGAGGGGAGATAATATCCTTGTTATTGACCCACATATGCAAACAACCTTTTTTTCTGTAATTTTCACCAAAACAAACAACTCCCATCCAAAAAACATCAGCAAGTGAACTTACCAATGGCGTGAGGATTTACACCAAGAACTGCAAATATTGCACACCCATATTTCTAGTCTTTTTGCCATGTTAGCTTTCAGCCTTCTTTCATGTTTCTCAGTGATTGCTCTCTTATAGCTCTGGTCCTCTGCAATCTGCTTTCTACCCATTTCCCATCACATTCTGTCCCTTGAGTTTCTAAGATTTGGTAATTCTAACCTCTATCATCCCTCTCAATTGTAACAATAAAAACTAGCTCCTGGAGGCACTGTCTCCATGCTACCCTACTTACTCAGCTAACTAATTTATACCTTGCTAATGATTCTTTACATTAAATGTTCTTATATAACTAGTGTGGATTCTGTCTCCTACTTGGGCCCTGTAGAGACAGGCACTAACCTTTATTGAATACCTACTATGTGCTAACCATTGTGCCAATTCTTTGTTTATTTCAGGTTTCTTAGATAACTAAGGGATTATGTGCTTCAGGTATGTTTAGCAGCAAAGAATTAGTCTTTTCCTTATTTTCATCCACAGAAGGCCCTCAAGAATGGAAGGTTAATCATTGCCTTCATCCAACCATTTCCAAAAGAACTATGCATGTAGAGCACTCTTACTCAATTGTATAGAGAATAATGTTACAAGCAACAGCATCCTGGACCAGTGTTCTCCAGTAGAACTTTTTGCAATGTTGGATATGTTCTATATCTGTATTGTCCAATATGGTAGCCACTGGTCACATACATGGCTATTGAATGCTTGAACTGTAACTGGTATGCCTAGTTAGTAATCACACTCATGACTAAGATCTGGATTTTTAATTTTAAGTCATTTTAACTTAAATACCAATTTGTGGCCAATGATAAGATATTGGACAGTAGAGTTAGATTTTTCAGGGCAGGAACACACTTGAGTGTGGTGGAAGAAGCTCCTCTTGGCTTTCTGGATGTACAATTTCACAGCCAACATAAATGGCAATTTGGATTGTTAAATTGTGTGCCTAGGTGACTTGTCAATGAGCTTTTATGTATGAAAAGATTGTCAAAAACAGATCATTCATGCTGGGGCTCACCTCCACAGGTGCCAGGGAGCATCTTGCCTTGGAAGAAAGAAAATCTGTACTCCATGATTAGCATGTGATTATATTTTACAGACAGGCATCAATGCCTGGTGATTTTGATGCACTTGGCTTTCCTCTTGTGAGATTTATTTAAGGAAGCATAAGCATGGCTTACAGCCTTAGGGAAAGATAACATATAAAAATAGGAAAGCATAAAAGGAAGTAAAAGAAAATCTGTTTCATTTGTTAAAAAAAAAAAAAAAAACCTCGCTCCCCTTTCAGTACCTCCAAATCCTACACCTGCACGTCTTCTCTTAAAAAAACCCCTTCTCTAACTCAACTCTTACAGAATGTCTTTCGTTATTCATGTACCAGAAAGCCCTCTCCAAAATCACCCAACCCCCAGCTTTTATTAGAAGAAACCAAAAAGGAAGTCAAGAGAAAAGCAATTTTGACTGGGAGGTGGAGGGGTTGAAGAGAAAGAGAATTAGAATGAGTGTCATTTTATTTGTAAGGCTTTGTTTCAGAAAAAAAAAATCAAGTAAATATAAATAAAAGTTTAACATCCAAGTGATGGGTAATGTTTGGTCTTACTCTTCTTACTTTCCATAATTTGTTTTTAAAAAAGTTTTAAAATGAAAGGAAAATTAATGATTAAAAAAGACAGTAATTCCAGACAGTATACTGCTCCACATTTTTATGTCGGTACTTTCAACTATTATTCTGGAACAGATGGATCTTTAGAGTACCCATGTTGTTAAGTTAATGTCGTCCACTAACTGTTTATGTTTAGCTTTTTTACAAGTTCATTTGGCATTTATTTGGAAATGTCCCTGAACAGGACTTGTTTCCATTAAGTAGCCTCAGGATGACAGGGGGCACTTAGACCATAGTGCAAAACTGCCCTCAGTTTAACCCTCAGCAATACATGTGTACATTTCCTTATATAAGTTTGCATAGCACTTCGTAGGCTGTTAAAGTAAGACATTCTACTAAAGTGCTCACCATTTAAATCAAGGATAGTGAATAGCTTAAAAGTTCACAACTAAGAGCAAAAGAACCAGAACTCTGTAACAAAGCTCTACTCAAACAGGAGTATTTAAAGTCATTTGTTTTCTTAGGTTGGTTTTGGCTTCAAACATTCTCCATATGGGTCCCTGAGTTCGTTTGTATTTATCAGATTTTGCATGCCAATTTTGGTTTGGAAATGATGGTCTTTGATATCTAAATATCAAATAGAGCATGTCTACTCTTTTCTCAGAGGTTTTGGTTCTTACGGCTGGCTGTAACCTTCTGGATGTTGGACTAGTTCCAAAGGTAAGAAGAGTAAAGGCTCTTTTCCAAGAACATCTCAAAGCCCAAGTTGAAACATGTTACGGTGGTAATAACTTTTTCTGCCTATCTCCTGTTTTGCTGTCATTTGCTATGTCACCTATGCTATGAAGGCCACACTGGAAGCACCAGAATTGTGTTTCAAATCGAGGAATCATTTTAACCTTCTTTCAAAGCTCTCATATAAAAATGTAGGAAGGCTATCATCGCCATTGATTGGCAATGATATTGTTATAAAAATCCTGGAAATAAACAGCAAGACTGGTAGATCCTGAGGCAGAATCAAAAAAACAAAACAAACCCCTAAGATCACCATTATTCCTACACAGATTCTTTTCAGAAATAATAGGGAAATATTATATTTTATATAAAATACTCCCATGTTCTTGCTTCTCATGATAAACTTTTTTAAAGATATTTTTTTAAGATTTTACTTATTTATTTGAGAGACAGAGATCACAAGCAAGGAGGAAGGGCAGAGGGCGAGGGAAAAGCTGGTAATAGGTTTCTTAAACTGTGAATGTTGCATTCATCCATCTCTGCTATCATGAGCTGATTGTTTCAGTGAAGACATAAATCAAACAGCCTTAGTCAAATCATGTAACTTCTTTGGGTCTACAGTGAGTTTCCTTATTTTTAAGAGGATTTAGGCAAGATTAGGTTTTCCCAAAGTTTCTGTGGAATGCTAACCACATGAAATGGATCTAAAAGCAATGTTTTCCATAGTAAAATATATTTAAGAAATATATACATGGAACTCTCCCTCTGGTTATTCATATTAAACACTGACATATTAAAAAGTCATTAGTTTGACCCCATAGTTCCTTTTTAAAAATGTATTGTCTAGTAATGACACAAAGTAAACAAAACAAAACAAAGGACTCTGTGATACACAGCATTGTAACATTTATGAAACAGTAGAATAAAGTTTTAGCAAACCATCAAGAAATAAAATCACAAATAAATAATCCTAGGATTGAAGAAAAGAACTATAGTGACAACAAAGATGATAAAAAGAGAACATTATAAACAAATTTATTCTAACAAACTTGAAAATCAATAAGAACTTCCTAAAATTTTCTGAAATTACTTTCTAGAAATACTATAAAAAATTACTCAAGAAAAAATTCCAGATCAATTACCATTATTAAGATTGAAATCAGTAATTAAAAGTTCTATTCCAAATCATTCTTGGACCAGTTGATTACACATTCTTCTCCTGAAAATTTCTTTTGAAAATTTTTAGTAATGCTTTACTAAACCTTCCTCCAACAGAAAAATCTCAATTCTCTAAAATTGTAGTAGATGTAGAAAAATAAGGAAAGCTATCTGACTTATATAACTTTAAAACACAATATTAAACAAAAGAACTAGATACCAATCTCAACTATAAATTTAGAAAAGTAATTAAAAAATTAACAAAGAGGGACACCTGAGTGGCTCAGTCAGTTAAGCATCTGCCTTCAGCTCAGGTCATGATCCCAGAACTCTGGGGTCCCACCCACAATGGGTTCCCTGCTCAACAGAAACCAACTTCTCCCTCTGCCTGATGCTCAGCCTGCTTGTGTTCTCTATCTCTCTCTGATAAATAAATAAATAAATTTTTAAAAAATTACCAAAGAGAATTTATCAGTATATTAAATACTACATTCCCAGATATAGATTTTTCCTAATTATAAAAGATATAATGCAACCTCAAAAAATAAATTAATAGACATTAAAATAAATTTCTCATATGATTATCATAATAAATAAATAAATGACATTTAATACAATTCAACATCCATACTTAATTAAAAGAAACTCTAAGGAAACTAAAACTAGAAGATAATATCTTTAACCAGATAAAAACTATTCACTGAAAACTTATATCAAATATCATATATCAAATATCATATAATTAATGCCAAAATTCTAGATACAGTCCCAATATGAGAGTGTTTACTACTGATTTTATTCAATATTATATAGGAGATCCTGGGCAATTCAATAAAACAGAGTAAAGAGGTAGGAAGTATGAGAATTGGAAAGGAGACAAGTGATGTTTATTATCACATGACCCTAAACTAATGAGAAGAACAAAAGATCAAAAACAAACAAAAAAATCTAAGATAATTTTGAGAAACAAGGTTGGGAGACTTTGTGCCAGATATTAAGGCATATCTTAAAGCTCTAGTAATGAAGAAAGTATCATTTTGAAGCATGAATGGAGAATGGACTAGTGGAATTGAGTAACAAGCTCTGATCACAGGTTAATAGATGGTGTGAAATTGACAACTACATGAAAAAAAGAGCTAAATGCCTATTTCACCCCATAGACACATTTAAGATGCAGGTGGATTAAAGATCTAAATATGAAAAGACTAGCATTTAAGCTTTTAAAAGAAAATATAGGAAAACAACTGATCTCAGGTTAGAGAGAAAATTTCTTAAGTCATTAAAACACAATCATGAATTAAAAAAAAAATAGACTGCCAATGTTGGTGACTTCAGAATTTCTCCTCGAAGTCTCTATAGTATTAAAAGACAAGGAACACACCAAAAGGAGATACTTGCAATTCTTATAATTGATAAAAACAAGTATTCGAATTTAGGAACTCTTATTAGTTAGCTATAAAAACATCAAACAACCTGATGGAAAAGAAGGGAAAAAAAGATATAAACAAATACTTCACAGAAGACATCAGAATTGATAATAAACTCATGAAAAGATGTGCAATCCTACTAGTAAACAAAATGTTGGTTGATAAACCAAAATGAGATGCATACCGTGTCACATCAATCATACCACAATGTTTGGGAAGTTTGCTAAGGCCAGGAATTGAAGAGGATGTGGAGGAATACAAGCACTTGGAATGCAAATTATCATTATCAAATAATCGTTTAACCCAGCAATGCTAGGTCATATATGTTCACAAGGAGACATACCCAAAAAGTTTGTGAATAGCAAAAACCCAAAACAACGTAAATGTTCATCCACAAAGAAGGAAAAGATGACTACAGTATATTCATATAGTAGAATGTTACACAAAAGTTAAAATGAATAAATCATAGCTCCAAGGTTAAATATCAAAACATAATGTGGAGCAAAAGAAGCAAGTTGCAGAAGGACACAAATGGTATGTTATTTTTGTATATCATGAAATTTGCAAAATAATGTATTATTAAATATATACATGCTATATTCTAAATCATTGTCTATGGGAAAGATAGCAATTTCTGAATATTATTATTTTGGAAAGGAGGGAGGTGCATGGGATGATGGAGGAGCATACATGTAGAATCAACTGTATCTGCGAGATATTATAGTGTTTAAAATTATCTCAAGCAAATGTGACATTTTTAAATTTGATCAGGCTAAGTGGTTGAGTACGTGGGTGTCTGCTATGGTATTCTTTATAATTATAGAATATTTTAAATAATTTTTAAATATTTATTTATTTATTTAGAGAGAGAGACAGAGAGAAAGAGAGAGAGAGAGAGAGACAGAGAGAAAGAGAGAGAGAGAGCCTGAGCAGGCACAAGGGCAGAGGGAAAGCAGCGGACTCCCCAATGAGCACAGAGCCCAAAGCAGGTTGATCCCAAAAACCCAAGATCAGAGATCACGACCCAGCCTAAGTGGAAATCAAGAGTTGGATGCCCAACCAACTGAGCTGCACAGGCACCCTTGTTTCTTAATATTTTATAATCAAAATGTTTTAGTGAGAAATAAGGGTTCAGTGAGTTTGGGGAGCACAGATATTCCAAAAATAAATCAATACAATAAAATAAATCAATAATGTATGACTGTCCTAGCTTATAATGATTTGCAAGGACCTCAAGGCTAAGGAATCATACTATGAACTATTTCATAGAGGTTAAAATGAATGAACTATTGTCATATCATATTAGAAGTGGGCATTACCATTCCATAGCTATGGCAGTTGAAGAGTCTGAAACATGGAAAAGCTTCTGCTTTAACATTTATTGAAAAAAAACATAAGTAGAATATAAGATTATAGCACTACCAGAGTTTTACACTATAAAAATTATATATATGGACTAGGGTTGGAAGGGAATAGAGAAAAATGAAAATAGATTTTTAAAAAATGTGTCAGGATTGTGGGTGATCTTCTTTCCTCTTTTTTTTTGCATTCCATCGATATTGTTACATGTTTGTGTAATAAGTTATTTTAAAATGTTAAAAAATAGGTTGTAGGACAGATAGAATCAATCTGTAATCTTTCTGGTAATGAACAGAGTATTCTCAGAGTTGATAATGGACTTCAATTTCACTCTCAGAACCACAGTTTATCTGCAGTTCCAGGACAGCCATTCCCCACTGGTCACGTGCTCTGGGATGAGAATGACAGAGCACTGCTATATAATACAGCTGTCTAAAATTTTTATTACAGTTTGCTTTTCAAAGACTTTTACAGATTAATTACTTCGTTTGCATTGTAGGAATGGTGAACAAGGTTACAAAGTATTTCAAAGGCAGTTAGTGGAGTTGATGTGAACAAACTGCTTGCCCAAAGCTACTGGAATGTTAAGATCCCACTTGATAGAATGACCATAGACCAGCAAATGATACACTGGAAAGGTAAAGAAGGACTTCTGGGGGCAGAAGTGTAATGTCTGGTCCAAACAACTGCCTTTGGTGGTCCCAGGTCCTGCTTCCAGACCCTCGGTAATCGAGTTTGATGTTTGGCTCATCTAAGCTTCAGTTTTTTCTTTGGTGTAGCAAGGATGATAATGTTCACCAGCAGAATGAATGTGAACATGATTTGAGGTAGTTGATATAAAATGGCTTGCTAAGGACCCAGCCCATAGCTGATGCTCAGTAAATAGCAGCTTTTATTTTTCACTCAGCTCTTTTTTCCCTCTGCTCTATTGCCAGATAGCACTTAACTAAGTAATATAGGTCGACCGTTTCTGAGCAAGCTTATCATAGAGTAGCAATTTAATGTGAAATGTAATTGCCAAGAATATTGTGGATCTGGTGAATGCTATTATTTGAAAAGTAACCACAACTATGGATTTAAAATACAATCCAACTCCCCTTTCTACAGATTTTTCTACCCAAGGCAAATCCATAGATATGTATCAACATAACATAGAGCTGAACAGCATGCAGTTCTCAGCATGCAGACCCAATGCAATCTTGCAAGTGATAATATTTCAGTACCCTAAACGGTTAGGTTGAAAGATCATTCTTAAACTGACAGTTTGCCAAATGTCCTTTTTAACAGCAAATGAATGAAAGCAAAACAAAACAAAATAAAATAAAAATTTAAGGAAAGAAAAGAGGAAACTATTGCAGTTAAATGTAAGTCCAGCCCACTGTAACAGAGCAGAATCTATAGGTCTGTGTTAGAGGATACAGAAAGATGGGCTGGCAACCAGAGGAAACCTCCTGTTGCTCCTGCCAGAAACATCCAGAGAACCACTGGTTGATCTCCCTCATTTTCTTCTTTCCAGAGTCCATGTGTATGTTTACCCACAAATGCTGCTTAGTGATCAAGGAAGTAGAGGGGGGGGGAAGGAAGAAGGATGGACCAATCATGCTGATTAAAGATTAGGAAAAAACTATGAAAGCAGCTGTTTTCACAGATGCGTCTCCTATAAAATTGCAGAAAGGCTGCACCATGTTTTGGGGAATATTCCAAACCATATCCTATTGGCATGGTCCTGTTGGATACCAATCATTTAAAGATTCCTTATAAGAAAGCTCTCACCCTCACCCCAGGTGCTCAATTTTCCTGTTTCTCTCTGAACTTTGCTCATTTTTACTTTAAAAACATTCAACAGATTTCACACTAAAGGCTTTGTCTTCCTCCAGGGTATTTTTCTCCCATTTACTTGAGGAACCATGCCCAGAAAATATTTTGAGAATGAAATTATACCAAGAATGAAACAACATACAGAGCCTCAACCTTTTGGGCATGACTTCATATCACTTATTTTAAATAACTGCTGGTTTCTGGGATTCTTATAGATACTTGTCCTGTTGAGTCATCGTAGGACATCTGAAAAGTGTTTTACCAGCAGCTTGCAGAGGAAAGACAAGTGATGGAGAAAGGCCTGGAACATACATGGTGGGATCTGTATGGAGATCTCAGGTCCTCTAAACTCTCAGACTTACTTAGGCAAGTCACTTTATACCCTCCCTATCACCGGCTAAGATTTCTTGCCTGGCAAGGAATGATAATATTTTTTCCAACTTACCTCTCATGGTTGTCATAAAAATAAAATAAAAAATCTGTATGATGGTGTTTTGAGAAAAATATAAAGGTACTTGTAAGTCATTATTACTATTATTTTATTTATTTATTTATTTAAAAAAAATTTTTTTTTTTGCTTCAAGTTCCATTTAGGATTTACCCTCTTAGAATTAAGTTACAGTTTTCTACTGCTGTCATCTTCCAGCTGCTTTTGCAAAAACAAAATCATTTAGAGAGTGTTATGGACTGAATTGTGTCTCCTCCTCCCCAAATTCATATGTTGAGGTCCTAATACCCAATGTGATTGTACTTAAAAATAGGGCCTTTAAAGAGGCAATTAAAGTTAAAAGAGTCGGAAGAATAGAGCCCTGGTCCTATAGGACTGCTGTACTTACAAGAAGAGGAAGAGACACCAGAGATCTGTCTCCATATGCACAAAGAGGAAAGGCCACATGAGGACTGAGTGAGCTTGCACAAGGAACGGAGTCTTCCAGCATCTTAGTCTTTGACTCCCAGCATCCGGGACTGTGAGAAAATAAATGTATGTTATTTAAGCCACACAGTTGATGGCATATTATTATGACAGCCTGAGCTGACTAATATAAAGAGAAAGGAAATAAGAGTAACTTTTTAGCCCTGCTCTGAAGTCAGCATGCTACACACCTAGCCTCAGGCCACCTCTGCTCTGACGCCTCTAATGGGCCCTAGAAAAGACTCTACAGGCTCACATTTCTCTCTTGCCTTTCCCGTCCCTCCCAAAGTCAGCCTTAGTATCTGAAGTTGCCACCATTAGGCACACTTCCAGCCACAGTAGGGAATCCAATAAAATAAACCTCAAGGACATCCTTGCATCTGTATTCATTGGCTCCTATAGAGTAGTTCTCAGTTTGAGAAATGTCCCCAAGGGCCTTCCTACGGACATCCTGATCTGCCACATGCAACCAAAGGCTCTGGGATTTGGATTCCCAAGATTGAAGCTAAACTTGTATCTCAGCTGCCCTTACACAATGGAAAAATATCCCCAGGTGCATCTTCACTGCAGGCTCTTCGGTTTGATTGAGATTTAAAATGACGTTACTAATAGTAGTAGTACAATGGTAGAAGTCATTGTTCAGCTTTAAAATCTCATTGTATTTCTACATGTTTATTAATTTGTTTACCTTGTCCAGCTAGATCCAGCTATATTTTAGACTATTGAACTAATACATGATCTGTTGTAACTGCCTGCCACTTGGTCATCCTTCTAGATACTGTGCGCATATATCTCAGGTCAGAAATAAAATAATGTTTTTTTTAAAAACCCTCTGTACTCTATTTTTTCCCTTTGTTTTTTTTTAACAAGGGAGGAGAACACATTGACATAAAACCCCAGTAGGTGATTTTACAAGTCTCTATGCTTTTATCTAGACTGAAGAAATATCAATCCATTTCACCTCCATTTCTGGCCATGCAACAGGCTTCAAATGGAGTTTACAAAATATTTCAAATCAGTACCATAGTAAGGATGCTGGTTTATGTCTATTAAAGCCATTTACCCTCTCCCTTTTTGGCTGTACATTTACACTTGCAGGAAACCCCACCTACTTCCTGAACCAGAGCAGGCGTACATGAGGAGTCATGGCTTTGCTAGCAGGAGGGGTCTGAAAATAGCTGTTTAGCCATAAATTCAGAATCTGGTATGCCTGGTGTGAGTGCTGGGTACCTGGGGCCTGACCAAATGGTAGTCCTCTCTTCCCCTCTGTATACTGGGCCTGGTCCACATTGCCTGGCCTTCTGCCTTGACTTCCTGCTGGGAAGTTAGCCCTTTGCAGAGTCACAACACTCTGGACTAAGGCCTTACCTATTGCCTGGCTTCTCAAAGACATTTCCCCTGGGGAGAAAAACATGCTCTCTTTTTTCCTTCTTCCTTCCTCATTGCTAATAATTACTGCCTTCCCAACAACTGGGCAGACCCCTGTCTGAACATAGATACACAGAATCTATGTGTTGGGTCGGCGGCTTCAGGAATGCAGGAGGAACAATAGAAATGACCGCTGGGGCCGCCATCTTCCAGTCCCCTCCCCCTTTTCCTCAACCCTTGACTCTCCAGCCAAAAGGATGTATGCCCAGGTCACGTCTCCATACGTAACCCGATACCTATGCAAGAAACAGAAGTATCAGGACCCCCCACCCCATACCCTCCGATCACCAAATACCCTACCATATATGGATGTGAGCCCATGCCCTGCCTTGGCCCGATAAAAAACCCCCACTGACTCCCTCCCAGTGCAACTTCCCCGACTCCTCTTCCAGAGTCGTGGAACCTTGCCCGAGGGTGCGCACCTCCTCCCGGTGCAACTTTCTTGGCTCGCCTTCTCTTGAGCCCTGAAACTTCACAGGAGATGCCTTTAATAAATCTTGCCTTGTGCCTACCTCGCCTGGTGTCGTGTTTATCTCGCCTATAAAACCTTACGCTATGTATTATGAAGATTGAGTAGAACCAACTCTCTTAATCTTAATGCCTTACTAGAGGGATAAACAGCCTTAACTTGATACTGACAAGGCCTCCTTGTAGGTCCCCTTTAGCCTATGAAAATCCTTTTGAAACCTCCATTTTTCCTTACCTCCTCCAACCCCATAGTATATAATCAATTCCTCCTCACAACCCCTGTGCTGCTCTTTCTGCCCACATGTCCTGTCCCCATGCTTTAATAAAACCACCATTTTGCACCAAAAAGAAGAAGAAGAAGAAAGGAGGAGAAAGAGGAGGAGGAGGAAGGGCAGGGGGAGGAAAAGAAGAAGAAGATTGATTATTTGGTGCCACTTCTGAGAACATCTTGGTGAGGGGGACGGTGGCTTGGCTGATCTACCCATTTTTATCTGGTAACGTGGGATAGGAACAGAGAACTTTCTCACCCCCAAAAAACTTTGTATAATTCTTATCTGGTCCAACTTCATATAGACAAGGAATGTAAGACTCAGGAGAATAGTTGAAGCAAACTCAATGATTTTCATTTTTCATTAATCTATTCAAAAAATATTCATTGAGTATCTAGTATGTAATGATATGTACTGCCATGGCTTCATTCTCATTTGAGGAATTTTGCCATCTCAATGTAAGTGCCACCATTCTTAGGTAACAATTCCTAGTATATCAAGCAAAGAAACAGTCTTGGCACTGAGCTCTCCCTCCATTAAACCAGGACTCTACATGTAGACAGGGATGGAAGTACAGGAAGATCAGCCTTTTCTTTTGCAGTCTACAGGTGCCCATTTCTGGTATATGATTAGAGAAGTGAATCCTTTCCCTAGCCTTTTTTTGAACAGTGTATACACTCCACAGTTTGTGGATGTTTTGATAGGCAAAGTATAGGGGCAAACTCCCAAGTAGAAAAGGAACAAAAAAAAAAAATCCATGAGAGAAAATTATGATACATCATAAAAAATTTTGGGGAAAAAATCCCTTCATTTTAGTTAGTGATATCTTTTTTTTTTTTAAGATTTTATTTATTTGACAGACAGAGATCACAAGTAGGCAGAGATGCAGGCAGAGGGAGAGAGAGAGGAGGAAGCTGGCTCCCTGCTAAGCAGATAGCCCAATGTGGGGCTTGATCCCAGGACCCTGGGATCATGACCTGAGCTGAAGGCAGAGGCTTTTACTCACTGAGCCACCCAGGTGCCCCTAGTTAGTGATATTTTTGATGACAATATTTTGAAAACTCTGATATTGTCCAGGATCCTAGGGAATGGCCCTGTGGCAGTTCTTTAATCTACAGTTTTTCATAGACTCGTCAATATTCCATGGATCCTTAAAACAAATAATCCTCAAACAATGCTGTAAATAATTATGTAGTCATCAGAAAATGGGGTCTGGCAGCATGTAGGTTACAAACTACACTCACACTTTATTATAATAAATTAGCTTCTGTATCTTCGGTTGTATTTGTCCAGTTCGCATACTGCAGGTTCCCAGAGGTCCCTCTTATTTGTGAAGTGATTGGAAACAGAAAGTCCAGAGGCCTCATTCCATTTCCTCTGGTGATGATTAGGCTTTTTCTCATCCATCTCTGATCTCTGATTGTGATGATGGTCATGGGATGATAGAAGGGATCTATTTTCTTGACTGATTGGGTATTTACCCAAAACATTAAAAAATACCAGAGAATGGCCTGAAAGTATCAATAGAGATACTCAGACCTTGTCAGCCTCCAAATATCAGTTTTCTAACTAATTATTTTAATGACTGAAACAAGATCCAGATCTTGTCATTTGCAAAATAGCGGTCTTCTGACTTTAATAGTTTTAAGTGCCAGGTACAGTTAAATGAATGAGTGAATGAATGAGTGAATGAATGAGTGAATGAGTGAATAAGAAAATTCTGCATGAACATACCTCCAACTGGTCCTGCTATGCTGATAACAAGGTTCTTGTCTTGTTCTTTCTGCATTTCTACCTTTTACCTCTGTTTTACATTATAGTAACAATATACGTAGGCAGAAGAAAGTGCGTGTTGGATGAACTTTCTTTTGACTACTTTAAGTAAGTAAAATATATTTGATTCATTAATTAAATTTGGAATTAAAAATAAAAGAAGGAGATAATGTGATTGATAGCAATTGCCCTCACATGCAATAAAAAACCAGGGAACAAAAAAATTATTTCAAAACTCAGAGCAACCACATTGCAAACCATCTTTCCCCCTAGAGTCTATTGTGTACTACACTTTGCTTAAACTAGTTCTCTATTTTTAAGCACATGGATTCTCAGGGTTTACAATTATTTTCAAACATGAATTCCTACTGAATAATCTGCCTGAAGAAGAAAATTCTGGAAGATATAAAAAATGTCCTAAACCACCATCCTTCATGAAATTTTAAATTTTCCCCTGGATGTTTTTAAACCATATATCAAGAAGATAAGAAAAATGAGAAAAATGGAACATCTGCTCAGTGAAACTTCAGGCAGAAAAAGATTAACTCTAGATTAAGCCAATTTTCCATAGGCAGTTTCTCTTGGCTTCAACAATTCAGAAATACTATTTCTTTCTCCTCTTGAAATGATTTTGGTACCTTTGATTTCATTATTTTTGGTAAAAGTGAAGTTAATTAATTAAAATCATAAACTTACATAATTGGGTTAAGATTCCACTCAGCTAAATACATTAGTTTTCATTGCATTTTAGCCAATATAATAGTGAAAAAGTAACTACCTTTTTTGAAATGTTCTCAATTGCTTTCTTACGGGGAACTCAGATAAAGGTTTTTGTTTTTGTTTTTGTTTTAAATGAGAAAGAAATGTTCATGCCAATAAGAAAAGTAATCATGTTTCTGGATATGTAAATATGAAATCTATAAAACAAATGTTTTGGTAAAATACATCTTTTTGGCACTAATTTATCTGGCAACCAAAAACAATTTTCTGGGGAAAAAAAGGTTTTGTGGAAGAAACCTTCTGTATCTTAAAACTGATTGATTACAGAGTAAGTTGTAGAGCCAAGAATGAAAATTTATTTGTTTATACAAATCAGGAAATGCTTTGGTTTAAATAATTCATTGAAATTGTCTGTGTGTATAGCTGCATTGCCACTATTTCTACTCATTTGCCAATAATCCACACTCACAAATCAGGTTTCTTTTTTTTTTTTTAATTTTTTTATTTTTTTCAGCATAACAGTATTCATTATT
The DNA here is from genome assembly GCF_902655055.1 of Lutra lutra. Taxonomy (NCBI): domain Eukaryota; kingdom Metazoa; phylum Chordata; class Mammalia; order Carnivora; family Mustelidae; genus Lutra; species Lutra lutra. Next base: position 34,623,950 of record NC_062290.1, on the reverse strand, counting down.
TTTGCACCACACCCAGTGCTCCATGCAATCCGTGCCCTCTACAATACCCACCACCTGGTGCCCCCAACCTCCCACCCCCCACCCCTTCAAAATTCTCAGATCGTTTTTCAGAGTCCATAGTCTCTCATGGTTCACATCCCCTTCCAATTTCCCTCAACTCCCTTCTCCTCTCCATCTCCCCTTGTCCTCCATGCTATTTGTTATGCTCCACAAATAAGTGAAACCATATGATAATTGACTCTCTCTGCTTGACTTATTTCACTCAGCATAATCTCTTCCAGTCCCGTCCATGTTGCTACAAAACTTGGGGATTCATCCTTTCTTTCTTTTTTTTTTTTTTTTTTTTTTTTACAGCTTTATAAACATATATTTTTATCCCCAGGGGTACAGGTCTGTGAATCGCCAGGTTTACACACTTCACAACACTCACCATAGCACATACACTCCCCGATATCCATAACCCCACCCCCTCTCCCAACCCCCTCCCCCCATCAACCCTCAGTTTGTTTTGTGAGATTAAGAGTCACTTATGATTTGTCTCCCTCCCAATTCCATCTTGTTTCATTTACTCTTCTCCTACCCCCTCGACCCCCCATGTTGCATCTCCTCTCCCTCATATCAGGGAGATCATATGATAGTTGTCTTTCTCCGATTGACTTATTTCGCTAAGCATGATACCCTCTAGTTCCATCCACGTCGTCGCAAATGGCAAGATTTCATTTCTTTTGATGGCTGCATAGTATTCCATTGTGTATATATACCACATCTTCTTTATCCATTCGTCTGTAGATGGACATCTAGGTTCTTTCCATAGTTTGGCTATTGTAGACCTTGCTGCTATAAACATTCGGGTGCATGTGCCCCTTCGGATCACTATGTTTGTATCTTTAGGGTAAATACCCAGCAGTGCAATTGCAGGGTCATAGGGTAGTTCTATTTTCAACATTTTGAGGAACCTCCATGCTGTTTTCCAGAGTGGTTGCACCAGCTTGCATTCCCACCAACAGTGTAGGAGGGTTCCCCTTTCTCCGCATCCTCGCCAGCATCTGTCATTTCCTGACTTGTTAATTTTAGCCATTCTGACTGGTGTGAGGTGATATCTCATGGTGGTTTTGATTTGTATTTCCCTGATGCTGAGTGATATGGAGCACTTTTTCATGTGTCTGTTGGCCATCTGGATGTCTTCTTTGCAGAAATGTCTGTTCATGTCCTCTGCCCATTTCTTGATTGGATTCTTTGTTCTTTGGGTGTTGAGTTTGCTAAGTTCTTTATAGATTTTGGACACTAGCCCTTTATCTGATATGTCATTTGCAAATATCTTCTCCCATTCTGTCAGTTGTCTTTTGGTTTTGTTGACTGTTTCGTTTGCTGTGCAAAAGCTTTTGATCTTGATAAAATCCCAATAGTTCATTTTTGCCCTTGCTTCCCTTGCCTTTGGTGATGTTCCTAGGAAGATGTTGCTGCAGCTGAGGTGGAAGAGGTTGCTGCCTGTGTTCTCCTCAAGGATTTTGATGGATTCCTTTCTCACATTGAGATCCTTCATCCATTTTGAGTCTATTTTCATATGTGGTGTAAGGAAATGATCCAATTTCATTTTTCTGCATGTGGCTGTCCAATTTTCCCAACACCATTTATTGAAGAGGCTGTCTTTGTTCCATTGGACATTCTTTCCTGCTTTGTCGAAGATGAGTTGACCATAGAGTTGAGGGTCCATTTCTGGGCTCTCTATTCTGTTCCATTGATCTATGTGTCTGTTTTTCTGCCAGTACCATGCTGTCTTGATGATGACAGCTTTGTAATAGAGCTTGAAGTCCGGAATTGTGATGGCACCAACTTTGGCTTTCTTTTTCAATATTCCTTTGGCTATTCGAGGTCTTTTCTGGTTCCATATAAATTTTAGGATTATTTGTTCCATCTTTTTGAAAAAAATGGATGGTACTTTGATAGGAATTGCATTAAATGTGTAGATTGCTTTAAGTAGCATAGACATTTTCACAATATTTATTCTTCCAATCCAGGAGCATGGAACATTTTTCCATTTCTTTGTGTCTTCCTCAATTTCTTTCATGAGTACTTTATAGTTTTCTGAGTATAGATTCTTAGTCTCTTTGGTTAGGTTTATTCCTAGGTATCTTATAGTTTTGGGTGCAATTGTAAATGGGATGGACTCCTTAATTTCTCTTTCTTCTGTCTTGTTGTTGGTGTAGAGAAATGCAACTGATTTCTGTGCATTGATTTTATATCCTGACACTTTACTGAATTCCTGAACAAGTTCTAGCAGTTTTGGAGTGGAGTCTTTTGGGTTTTCCACATAGAGTATCATATCATCTGCGAAGAGTGATAGTTTGACCTCTTCTTTGCCGATTTGGATGCCTTTAATTTCCTTTTGTTGTCTGATTGCTGAGGCTAGGACTTCTAGTATTATGTTGAATAGCAGTGGTGATAACGGACATCCCTGCCGTGTTCCTGACCTCAGCGGAAAAGCTTTCAGTTTTTCTCCATTGAGAATGATATTTGCGGTGGGTTTTTCATAGATGGCTTTGATAATATTGAGGTATGTGCCGTCTATCCCTACACTTTGAAGAGTTTTGATCAGGAAGGGATGCTGTACTTTGTCAAATGCTTTTTCAGCATCTATGGAGAGTATCATATGGTTCTTGTTCTTTCTTTTATTAATGTGTTGTATCACATTGATTGATTTGCGGATGTTGAACCAGCCTTGCAGCCCTGGAATAAATCCCACTTGGTCGTGGTGAATAATCCTTTTAACGTACTGTTGAATCCTATTGGCTAGTATTTTGGCGAGAATTTTTGCATCTGTGTTCATCAAGGATATTGGTCTGTAGTTCTCTTTTTTGTTGGGATCCTTGTCTGGTTTTGGGATCAAGGTGATGCTGGCCTCATAAAATGAGTTTGGAAGTTTTCCTTCTATTGCTATTTTTTGGAACAGTTTCAGGAGAATAGGAATTAGTTCTTCTTTAAATGTTTGGTAGAATTCCCCCGGGAAGCCGTCTGGCCCTGGGCTTTTGTTTGTTTGGAGATTTTTGATGACTGTTTCAATCTCCTTACTGGTTATGGGTCTGTTCAGGCTTTCTATTTCTTCCTGGTTCAGTTGTGGTAGTTTATATGTCTCTAGGAATGCATCCATTTCGTCCAGATTGTCAAATTTGTTGGCGTAGAGTTGCTCATAGTATGTTCTTATAATTGTCTGTATTTCTTTGGTGTTCGTTGTGATCTCTCCTCTTTCATTCATGATTTTATTTATTTGGGTCCTCTCTCTTTTCTTTTTGATAAGTCTGGCCAGGGGTTTATCAATCTTATTAATTCTTTCAAAGAACCAGCTCCTAGTTTCGTTGATTTGTTCTATTGTTTTTTTGGTTTCTATTTCATTGATTTCTGCTCTGATCTTTATGATTTCTCTTCTCCTGCTGGGTTTAGGGTTTCTTTCTTGTTCTTTCTCCAGCTCCTTTAGGTGTAGGGTTAGGTTGTGTACCTGAGACCTTTCTTGTTTCTTGAGAAAGGCTTGTACCGCTATATATTTTCCTCTCAGGACTGCCTTTGTTGTGTCCCACAGATTCTGAACTGTTGTGTTTTCATTATCATTTGTTTCCATAATTTTTTTCAATTCTTCTTTGATTTCCTGGTTGACCCATTCATTCTTTAGAAGGATGCTGTTTAGTCTCCATGTATTTGGGTTCTTTCCAAATTTCCTCTTGTGATTGAGTTCTAGCTTTAGAGCATTGTGGTCTGAAAACATGCAGGGAATGATCCCAATCTTTTGATACCGGTTGAGACTTGATTTAGGACCAAGAATGTGATCTATTCTGGAGAATGTTCCATGTGCACTAGAGAAGAATGTGTATTCTGTTGCTTTGGGATGAAATGTTCTGAATATATCTGTGATGTCCATCTGGTCCAGTGTGTCATTTAAGGCCTTGATTTCCTTGTTGATCTTTTGCTTGGATGATCTGTCCATTTCAGTGAGGGGAGTATTAAAATCCCCTACTATTATGGTATTATTGTCGATATGTTTCTTTGATTTTGTTATTAATTGGTTTATATAGTTGGCTGCTCCCACGTTAGGGGCATAGATATTTAAAATTGTTAGATCTTCTTGTTGGACAGTACCTTTGAGTATGATATAGTGTCCTTCCTCATCTCTTATTATAATCTTTGGCTTAAAATCTAATTGATCTGATATAAGGATTGCCACTGCTGCTTTCTTCTGATGTCCATTAGCATGGTAAATTCTTTTCCACCCCCTCACTTTAAACCTGGAGGTGTCTTCGGGTGTAAGATGAGTTTCTTGTAGGCAACATATAGATGGGTTTTGTTTTTTGATCCATTCTGATACCCTGTGTCTTTTGATTGGGGCATTTAGCCCATTAACATTCAGGGTAAGTATCGAGAAATATGAATTTAGTGCCATTTTATTGCCTGTAAGGTGACTGTTATTGTATATTGTCTCTGTTTCTTTCTGATCTACTACTTTGAGGGTCTCTCTTTGCTTAGAGGACCCCTTTCAATATTTCCTGTAGAGCTGGTTTGGTATTTGCAAATTCTTTCAGTTTTTGTTTGTCCTGGAAGCTTTTAATCTCTCCGTCTATTTTCAATGATAGCCTAGCTGGATATAGTATTCTTGGCTGCATGTTTTTCTCATTTAGTACTCTGAATATATCATGCCAGCTCTTTCTGGCCTGCCAGGTCTCTGTGGATAAGTCTGCTGCCAATCTAATATTTTTACCATTGTACGTTACAGACTTCTTTTCCCTGGCTGCTTTCAGGATCTTCTCTTTGTCACTAAGACTTGTCAATTTTACTATTAGGTGACGGGGTGTGGACCTATTCTTATTGATCTTGAGGGGGGTTTTCTGAACATCCTGGATTTTGATGCTTGTTCCCTTTGCCATATTGGGGAAATTCTCTCCAATAATTCTCTCCAATATACCTTCTGCTCCCCTCTCTGTTTCCTCTTCTTCTGGAATCCCAATTATTCTAATGTTGTTTCGTCTTATGGTGTCACTTATCTCTCGAATTCTCCCCTCGTGGTCCAGTAGCTGTTTGTCCCTCTTTTGCTCAGCTTCTTTATTCTCTGTCATTTGGTCTTCTATATCGCTAATTCTTTCTTCTGCCTCATTTATCCTAGCAGTGAGAGCCTCCATTTTTGATTGCACCTCATTAATAGCTTTTTTGATTTCAACTTGGTTAGATTTTAGTTCTTTTATTTCTCCAGAAAGGGCTTTTATATCTCCCGAGAGGGTTGCTTTAATATCTTCCATGCCTTTTTCAAGCCCGGCTAGAACCTTGAGAATCATCATTCTGAACTCTATATCTGACATATTACCAATGTCTGTATTGATTAGGTCCCTAGCCTTTGGTATTGCCTCTTGTTCTTTTTTTTGTTGTGAATTTTTCCGCCTTGTCATTTTGTCCAGATAAGAGTTTATGAAGGAGCAAGTAAAATACTAAAAGGGTGGCAACAACCCCAGGAAAATATGCTTTAGCCAAATCAGAAGAGATCCTGAATTGTGAGGGGGGGAGAAAGGGGATAAAAAGGGGTTCAGAAAGAAAGAAAAAAAAACTATTAAAAAAAAGAAAGCCGATAAAGAAAAAAATATAAAAAGAGGAAAAAATATATATATATTAGATAAACTATTTAAAAAACGTTAAAAAAAAAGAAAATGGTAAAAGTTAAAAAAATTTAGCAGAAGAAGAGAAAAAGAAAAAAAAATTGAAAAAGAAAAAAAAATTAAATTAACTGCAAGGCTAAAAAATCATGGGGAGAAAGCCATGAGTTCCGTGCTTTGCTTTCTTCTCCTCTGGAATTCCGCCATTCTCCTTGGTAGGTGAACTTGGTCCTGGCTGGGTTTCCCATAGATCTTCTGGGGGAGGGTCCCGTTGTATTGATTCTCAAGCGTCTTTGCCCCAGGCGGAGTTGCACCGCCCTTACCCGGGGCCGCGCTGAGTCATCCGCTCAGGTTCGCTTTCGGGAGCTTTTGTTCCCTGAGCGCTTTCCGTAGAGTCCGGAGGACGGGAATAAAGATGGCAGCCTCCCGGTCTCCGGCCCAGAGGAGCCGAGAGCCCGGGGCCCCACTCCTCAGTGTGCCCTCAGAGAACAGCGCCCAATGACTCCCGTCACCCTGGCCTCCGGCCGCGCTCCGAGCTGACCGAGCCTGCGACCGGTTCAAGGCAACCCTGAGCTGAGAGTCACTCCTCGGCTCTGTCTCTGCAGCCGGCTTCCCCGTTCTAATACCGGTAAGCTCTGCGACACTGAGACACCCCCGATCCTTCTGCGACCCTGCGGGACCTGAGGCCGCGCTTACCCCGCCTGGGCTTCACCCCAGTTAAGCCTCTGGAGCGATGTCCCTCAGCGGAACAGACTTTTAAAAGTCCTGATTTTGCTCCGTTGCTCCGCCGCTCGCCGGGAGCCGGCCCCTCCCCCCTCGGTCTATCTTCCCGTCGCTTTGGATTCACTTCTCCGCCAGTCCTACCTTGCAGAAAGTGGTTGATTTTCTCTTTCTGGAATTGCTGTTCTTCTTCTCTTCAATCTCCCGTTGGATTTGTAGGTGTTTGCAATCTTTAGATAAGCTATTTAGCTGATCTCCCGCTACCCGAAGTAGTCTCAGCCTGCTACTTCTCCGCCATCTTGACTCCTCACAAATCAGGTTTCTGTTGGATCCAGAATAATGACACTTAGGCCAGAGAAGGAAAACCTGGTCAAACCAATTTTGTTGTCTTTATGTACCCAAGTCTTCAGATTTTAGTGAATTTTCTGGATGTGGCCCAAAAATATTTGTAAGCTGTAAGAGACATTTCACTCTCCTCATCTTCAAATGAAGAACGAAACAGAGAAAGTCTTAATAATAGTAACAATCAGATTTACTAAAAGGACCTTTTCATGTCTATTCAACCCAGAAGAAGGGAAAGTTTCCATAAATGGCAATCTGGGAATAGAAGAAAGGGAATATTTAAAAATTCACTGAAGCAAGCAGAGACAATAATACTTGAGGAGTTCTGGACTTGCCTGGTGGTGCTGTCATCCAAGTGAGACCATTCTCCCAAACTTTATTGTCTTCATCTGAAAAGCAGGGCTATAATTTCCTCCTATCTACCTCACAGGATTGTTACCTCACAGAAATTATTATGGTAAAATTGTTTTATAAATGTTTATGTATCAAGACATTTTATTATTATCATTCTTTTAAATTCTTTTTTTTTTTTTTTTTTTTTTTGGTTATTGTAGTTGATGTTATTGCTCTTGCTCAGAAAGGCTGCCTCCCAGGAGAATGACCTCCATTTTCATTGAGATTCCAGAGACAATAGTCAATGCCATTCAAGTAATCTTTGTGTCATACAACAGGTCCACATAGAACACCAGGTAATCAATAGTACCTATTCTTTGATCCTGACAAAATAAATGATCAAAGCATTCTAAACAGTCAATGAGCCTAACTCTTTTTAAAGACATCAACAATTTTATTAATTTCTCTGGAGTGACTGCCCAAATCAGGGAAGGGTGGAAGAAGGTATATCAACACAACTAATCAAGAAGGCATCTTCAAGGGGGGAGGAGTCAAGATGGCAGAGAAGTAGCAGGCTGAGACTACTTCAGGTAGTGGGAGATCAGCTAGATAGCTTATCTAAAGATTACAAACACCTACAAATCCAACGGGAGATCGAAGAGAAGAACAGCAACTCTAGAAACAGAAAATCAACCACTTTCTGCAAGGTAGGACTGGCGGAGAAGTGAATCCAAAGCGACAGGAAGATAGAGTGCGGGGGAGGGGCTGGCTACCGGCGAGCGGCGGAGCAATGGAGCACAAAATCGGGACTTTTAAAAGTCTGTTCCACTGAGGGACATTGCTCCAGAGGCTTAACCGGGGTGAAGCCCACGCGGGGTCAGCGTGGCCTCAGGTTCCTGAGGGTCACAGAAGGATCGGGGGTGTCTGAGTGTCGCAGAGCTCACAGGTATTAGAACGGGGAAGCCGGCTACAGAGACAGAGCCGAGGAGTGATTCTCAGCTCAGGGTTACCTTGAAGCGGTCGCAGGCTCGGTCAGCTCGGAGCACGGCTGGGGCCAGGGTGGCGGGAGTCATTGGGCGCTGTTCTCTGGGGGCGCACTGAGGAGTGGGGCCCTGGGCTCTCGGCTCCTCCGGCCCGGAGACCGGGAGGCCGCCATCTTCATTCCCGCCCTCCGGAACTCTACGGAAAGCACTAAGGAACAAAAGCTCCCAAAAGCAAACCCAGCAAACCAGAGCGGATTACTCAGCCCGGCCCTGGTTAAGGGCGGTGCAACTCTGCCTGGGGCAAAGACGCTTGAGAATCACTACAACAGGCCCCTCCCCCAGAAGATCAGAAAGAAACCCAGCCAGGTCCAAGTTCACACACCAAGGAGTGTAGTTTCAATACCAAGGAAAGCAGCAGAATTCCAGAGGAGGAAAAAGCAAAGCACGGAACTCATGGCTTTCTCCCCATGATTCTTTAGCCTTGCAGTTAAATTAATTTTTTTTCTTTTCTTTTTCAATTTTTTTTTCTTCTTCTGCTAAATTTTTTTTAACTTTTACCCTTTTCTTTTTTAACATTTTTTAACTAGTTTATCTAATATATATATATATTTTTTTTTTTTTTCCTTCTTATACTTTTTCTTTATTGGTTTTCTTTTTTTAATTTTTTTTTCTTTCTTTCTGAACCTCTTTTTATCCCCTTTCTCCCCCCTCACGATTTGGGATCTCTTCTGATTTGGCTAAAGCATATTTTCCTGGGGTTGTTTCCACCCTTTTAGAATTTTACTTCTCCTTCATATACTCTTATCTGGACAAAATGACAAGGCGGAAAAATTCACCACAAAAAAAAGAACAAGAGGCAGTACCAAAGGCTAGGGACCTAATCAATACAGACATTGGTAATATCTAAGATCCAGAGTTCAGAATGATGATTCTCAAGGTTCTAGCCGGGCTTGAAAAAGGCATGGAAGATATTAAAGCAACCCTCTCGGGAGATATAAAAGCCCTTTCTGGAGAAATAAAAGAACTAAAATCTAACCAAGTTGAAATCAAAAAAGCTATTAATGAGGTGCAATCAAAAATGGAGGCTCTCACTGCTAGGATAAATGAGGCAGAAGAAAGAATTAGCGATATAGAAGACCAAATGACAGAGAATAAAGAAGCTGAGCAAAAGAGGGACAAACAGCTACTGGACCACGAGGGGAGAATTCGAGAGATAAGTGACACCATAAGACGAAACAACATTAGAATAATTGGGATTCCAGAAGAAGAGGAAACAGAGAGGGGAGCAGAAGGTATATTGGAGAGAATTATTGGAGAGAATTTCCCCAATATGGCAAAGGGAACAAGCATCAAAATCCAGGATGTTCAGAAAACCCCCCTCAAGATCAATAAGAATAGGTCCACACCCCGTCACCTAATAGTAAAATTGACAAGTCTTAGTGACAAAGAGAAGATCCTGAAAGCAGCCAGGGAAAAGAAGTCTGTAACGTACAATGGTAAAAATATTAGATTGGCAGCAGACTTATCCACAGAGACCTGGCAGGCCAGAAAGAGCTGGCATGATATATTCAGAGTACTAAATGAGAAAAACATGCAGCCAAGAATACTATATCCAGCTAGGCTATCATTGAAAATAGATGGAGAGATTAAAAGCTTCCAGGACAAACAAAAACTGAAAGAATTTGCAAATACCAAACCAGCTCTACAGGAAATATTGAAAGGGGTCCTCTAAGCAAAGAGAGACCCTAAAAGAGGTAGATCAGAAAGAAACAGAGACAATATACAATAACAGTCACCTTACAGGCAATAAAATGGCACTAAATTCATATTTCTCAATACTTACCCTGAATGTTAATGGGCTAAATGCCCCAATCAAAAGACACAGGGTATCAGAATGGATAAAAAAACAAAACCCATCTATATGTTGCCTACAAGAAACTCATCTTAAACCTGAAGACTCCTCCAGATTTAAAGTGAGGGGGTGGAAAAGAATTTACCATGCTAATGGACATCAGAAGAAAGCAGGAGTGGCAATCCTTATATCAGATCAATTAGATTTTAAGCCAAAGACTATAATAAGAGATGAGGAAGGACACTATATCATACTCAAAGGTACTGTCCAACAAGAAGATCTAACAATTTTAAATATCTATGCCCCTAACGTGGGAGCAGCCAACTATATAAACCAATTAATAACAAAATCAAAGAAACATATCGACAATAATACCATAATAGTAGGGGACTTTAACACTCCCCACACTGAAATGGACAGATCATCCAAGCAAAAGATCAACAAGGAAATAAAGGCCTTAAATGACACACTGGACCAGATGGACATCACAGATATATTCAGAACATTTCATCCCAAAGCAACAGAATACACATTCTTCTCTAGTGCACATGGAACACTCTCCAGAATAGAACACATCCTGGGTCCTAAATCAGGTCTCAACCATTATCAAAAGATTGGAATCATTCCCTGCATATTTTCAGACCACAATGCTCTGAAGCTAGAACTCAATCACAAGAGGAAATTTGGAAAGAACCCAAATACATGGAGACTAAACAGCATCCTTCTAAAGAATGAATGGGTCAACCAGGAAATTAAAGAAGAATTGAAAAAATTCATGGAAACAAATGAAAATGAAAACACAACGGTTCAGAATCTGTGGGACACAGCAAAGGCAGTCCTGAGAGGAAAATATATAGCGGTACAAGCCTTTCTCAAGAAACAAGAAAGGTCTCAGGTACACAACCTAACCCTACACCTAAAGGAGCTGGAGAAAGAACAAGAAAGAAACCCTAAACCCAGCAGGAGAAGAGAAATCATAAAGATCAGAGCAGAAATCAATGAAATAGAAACCAAAAAAACAATAGAACAAATCAACGATACTAGGAGCTGGTTCTTTGAAAGAATTAATAAGATTGATGAACCCCTGGCCAGACTTATCAAAAAGAAAAGAAAGAGGACCCAAATAAATAAAATCATGAATGAAAGAGGAGAGATCACAACGAACACCAAAGAAATACAGACAATTATAAGAACATACTATGAGCAACTCTACGCCAACAAATTTGACAATCTGGAAGAAATGGATGCATTCCTAGAGACATATAAACTACCACAACTGAACCAGGAAGAAATAGAAAGCCTCAACAGACCCATAAGCAGTAAGGAGATTGAAACAGTCTTCAAAAATCTCCAAACAAACAAAAACCCAGGGCCAGATGGCTTACCGGGGGAATTCTACCAAACATTTAAAGAAGAACTAATTCCTATTCTCCTGAAACTGTTCCAAAAAATTGAAATGGAAGGAAAACTTCCAAACTCATTTTATGAGGCCAGCATCACCTTGATCCCAAAACCAGACAAGGATCCCATCAAAAAAGAGAACTACAGAACAATATCCTTGATGAACACAGATGCAAAAATTCTCGCCAAAATACTAGCCATTAGGATTCAACAGTACATTAAAAGGATTATTCACCACACCAAGTGGGATTTATTCCAGGGCTGCAAGTTTGGTTCAACATCCGCAAATCAATCAATGTGATACAACACATTAATAAAAGAAAGAACAAGAACCATATGATACTCTCCATAGATGCTGAAAAAGCATTTGACAAAGTACAGCATCCCTTCCTGATCAAAACTCTTCAAAGTGTAGGGATAGATGGCACATACCTCAATATTATCAAAGCCATCTATGAAAAACCCACCGCAAATGTCATTCTCAATGGAGAAGAACTGAAAGCTTTTCCGCTAAGGTCAGGAACACGGCAGGGATGTCCGTTATCACCACTGCTATTCAACATAGTACTAGAAGTCCTAGCCTCAGCAATCAGACAACAAAAGGAAATTAAAGGCATCCAAATCGGCAAAGAAGAAGTCAAACTCTCACTCTTTGCAGATGATATGATAGTATATGTGGAAAACCCAAAAGACTCCACTCCAAAACTGCTAGAACTTGTACAGGAATTCAGTAAAGTGTCAGGATATAAAATCAATGCACAGAAATCAGTTGCATTTCTCTACACCAACAACAAGACAGAAGAAAGAGAAATTAAGGAGTCCATCCCATTTACAATTGCACCCAAAACTATAAGATACCTAGGAATAAACCTAACCAAAGAGACTAAGAATCTATACACAGAAAACTATAAAGTACTCATGAAAGAAATTGAGGAAGACACAAAGAAATGGAAAAATGTTCCATGCTCCTGGATTAGAAGAATAAATATTGTGAAAATGTCTATGCTACCTAAAGCAATCTACACATTTAATGCAATTCCTATCAAAGTACCATCCATTTTTTTCAAAGAAATGGAACAAATAATCCTAAAATTTATATGGAACCAGAAAAGACCTCAAATAGCCAAAGCAATATTGAAAAAGAAAGCCAAAGTTGGTGGCATCACAATTCCGGACTTCAAGCTCTATTACAAAGCTGTCATCATCAAGACAGCATGGTACTGGCACAAAAACAGACACATAGATCAATGGAACAGAATAGAGAGCCCAGAAATAGACCCTCAACTCTATGGTCAACTCATCTTCGACAAAGCAGGAAAGAATGTCCAATGGAACAAAGACAGCCTCTTCAATAAATGGTGTTGGGAAAATTGGACAGCCACATGCAGAAAAATGAAATTGGATCATTTCCTTACACCACATATGAAAATAGACTCAAAATGGATGAAGGATCTCAATGTGAGAAAGGAATCCATCAAAATCCTTATGGAGAACACAGGCAGCAACCTCTTCGGCCTCAGCCACAGCAACATCTTCCTAGGAACATCGCCAAAAGCAAGGGAAGCAAGTGCAAAAATGAACTATTGGGATTTTATCAAGATCAAAAGCTTTTGCACAGCAAAGGAAACAGTGAACAAAACCAAAAGACAACTGACAGAATGGGAGAAGATATTTGCAAATGACATATCAGATAAAGGACTAGTGTCCAAAATCTATAAAGAACTTAGCACACTCAACACCCAAAGAACAAAGAATCCAATCAAGAAATGGGCAGAGGACATGAACAGACATTTCTGCAAAGAAGACATCCAGATGGCCAACAGACACATGAAAAAGTGCTCCATATCACTCGGCATCAGGGAAATACAAATCAAAACCACAATGAGATATCACCTCACACCAGTCAGAATGGCTAAAATTAACAAGTCAGGAAATGACAGATGCTGGCGAGGATGCGGCGAAAGGGGAACCATCCTACACTGTTGGTGGGAATGCAAGCTGGTGCAACCACTCTGGAAAACAGCATGGAGGTTCCTCAAAATGTTGAAAATAGAACTACCCTATGACCCAGCAATTGCACTGCTGGGTATTACCCTAAAGATACAAACGTAGTGATCCGAAGGGGCATGTGCACCCGAATGTTTATAGCAGCAATGTCTACAATAGCCAAACTATGGTAAGAACCTAGATGTCCCTCAACAGATGAATGGATAAAGAAGATGTGGTATATATACACAATGGAATACTATGCAGCCATCAAAAGAAATGAAATCTTGACATTTGTGATGACGTGGATGGAACTAGAGGGTATCATGCTTAGCGAAATAAGTCAATCGGAGAAAGACAACTATCATATGATCTCCTTGATATGAGGGAGAGGAGATGCAACATGGGGGTTTAAGCGGGTAGGAGAAGAGTAAATGAAACAAGATGGAATTGGGAGGGAGACAAACCATATGTGACTCTTAATCTCACAAAACAAACTGAGGGTTGATGGGTGAGGGGGGTCATGAGGGGGGTGGGATTGTGGACACTGGGGAGGGTGTGTGCTATGGTGCGTGCTGTGAAGTGTGTAAACCTGGCGATTCACAGACCTGTACCCCTGGGGATAAAAATATATTATATTTTTATAAAAAATAAAATTAAAAAAAAATTTTAACTTATAAAAAAAAAAAAGAAGGCATCTTCAAGTTAACTCATCAAAAGCAAGTGGGTTATAATGCTAGGGGCCTTTAAAAATTATATATTTGTGTATATATATCTGTTACTGTGGTTCTATATGACAGTTATAATTTAAGAAGGTAAAAGAAGGTAGGTGAATGGGCGGATTGGGAAACAGATGGATAGAAAAGCCAGGGGACAAAAAAAAATGGTGGATAGATGGGTAGATAATATAGTATATAGATCTATAACATTGAAAATATATGCATCTAGTAGAAATTTAACAAAACAGTCAAGTAGGAGAAAAAATTACTCTTAATTCCATACTTAGACATAACAAATGTAAATATTTAACACAAATTAATATTCCTTACAGTATTTTTCTATGCATAGTTTCTTATTTATTTCACATAATTGAATTGTACTACATATCAGTTTTAAATCAACATTGGGGGTAATTATATAATAAAATGCATAAAATGTAAATGTACGATTTGATGATTGTTGACAAATAATACTCCTGTGTAACCACTATCCATATCAAGATATGGACATTTATACCACCCAGCATAGTTCCTTGTGTCCTTTTGCACTGAGTCTCTCTTAACCGATGCTTCAGATTAGCACTGATCTGTTCTTTGTCCCTTAAATTAATTTTGCCTATTCTAGAAATTAATATATGGAAACAGAGTTTATAGCTTTTTGTGTCTGGCTTTTATTCACTCTCAACATTATATTTTTGAGATTTGTTCACTTATTAGTAATTTGCTTTTTATAGTGTTCCATTATATGAATCTACCATAATTTTGTTTATCCATTCATATTTAAAGAAATATTTGGAATGGGATGCCTGGTTGGTTCTTTCAGTGAAGCAGCTGTCTTTGGCTCAGGTCATGATCCCAGGTTCCTGAGATTGAGCTCTGCATCAGGTTCCTTGCTCAGTGGGGAGCCTGCTTCTCCGTCTGCCTGCCACTGTCCCTGCTTGTGTGATCTCTCTCTTTCTGCCAAATAATTTTTTTAAAAAGAAATATTTGAATTATTTCCAGTTTTTTGGTATTAATAATAAAACTATTATGAACATCCACATACATTGAGTGATTTGTTTTACACAATATAAAACAATATTTATTGATTATTTTTTAAATTTTCAAAAATATTGCTTTAAGTGTCTGCCTAATTTTTATTCAGTGGTTACACCATAATTTATTAAAACATCCCATATATTTGTATATTTAAATTGTTTGCAATTATTTTCTTTTATAAATAACAATGCTACGAACATCTTTGCTTTTTCTCTACTCTGGGTGCCAGCAAAGGTTTTCAGAGCAGTCCAAAATCCAGCTAACACACACACACACACACACACATAAAGAAAATGCTCAATAATGTTCCTTGTATTCTTTGGCCTGTAATACATGAAACACTGTATATTCTACCAGGGTAATTCAAAATGCATTCTAAATTACAAATGCTTTCTAAAAAGTTCCCGCTCCTCCTGGCTTATTTTTTTTTTTAAGAGTTTCTAAAGAGTTAGTTTTCTTTGTTATTTTCCTTCTTTTCAATTGGCAATCACCTTGATGAATAGCAGAAGCAAGGCATCTGATCTCTCTTTGGATTAATTATAAGGAAAGAAATTGTTGAATGAGGCCAAATGTTTAGACATTAATTTAGGTTTGTTTTTTCTTAAACTTGGGAAGTGTGCTTTTGCAACATAGCATTCAAGTCCTACACCAAAGAAGCAAAATATAGAATAACAGAAGAAAAAAGAAAATCCTTCCTGGAGCCAAAAAATGATCAAAACAGAGCATCAAAGAGCCTATAGTGACAGAACTACAGGGGATGGAGCATTTAAAATACACCTGTGGGAATCCAAGATGGTGGAGGAGTAGGAGACCTAAGTTTCATCTGGTCCCAGGAATTCAGCTAAATAGCTATCAAATCATTCTGAACACCTTCAAACTCAACCAGAGATCTAAGAAAAGAGTAGCTGCAACTCTACAAATAGAAAAGCAACCATTTTCTTCAAGGTAGGAGATGCAAAGAAGTAATTCTGAGGTGATATATGGGAAGATAAACCTCGGAGTGGGGTGGGGTGGGTGCCTGCATAAACTGGTTACCAAAGAGTGATAATAGTAGTGGAGCACAAAATCAGAACTTTTAGAAGTCTGCTCTGGTGAGGTATGTCCCTGCCTGAAAGGCACTCAGGTGGTGAAGCAAGGTGGAATTCCAGGTGGGACAGTGTGGTCTCAGGATCCCCAGGGTCACAGGAAGACTGGAGGTGCCTGAGTGAGGCAGAGTTCCCAGGCATTAGAGTGGGGAAGACAACTGCAATTAGTAAGGCCAGGAGTGGGCTCTCAGCTCAGGACTCCTAAGATAGAAACACTTGGTCATAGGCTGGGGAAGCACAGAGTACAGAGACAATGGTTGCAGGAGTGATTGACGGCTTTTCTCTGAGGTCTCACTGAGAAGTGGGGCCCCAAGATTTTAGCTCGAGGAGTAGAGATTGTGAGGCTGCCATTTTCATTCTCATCCACTAAAGTAGAGCAAAAAACCTTTAGGGAACAGCAATCCAGGGCAGATTACATAGCCTGGACCCGAGCAAGGGCAGTGCGATTCTGCCTGAGGCAAATACACTTGAGAATCAATGCAACAGGTCCCTTCCCTGGAAGATCAGCAAGAACATCCAGCCAAGATGAAGCTTATCAATCACACAGAACTGCAAAACTCCAGTGCTACAGGAAAATAGTATATAGAATTCATGTTGTTTTTTTTCCACCATGATTCTTTTTTCTTTCAATTTTAATTTTTATTCTCTTTCCTTTTTCAACAAATTTCTTATTTATCAACTTTTTTTTCAAAAATTTTTTTATAATTTTTACTTTTACAGTTACATTCTTCCCTTTCATTTATTTTATTTTTGTATAGATACATTTTCCTTACACTCAGGATATAGCATATTGTTCTGTGCTGTTCACCTGTTTATATTTCTTCTTTTTTTGATCTTTTAATTTTCATTTTTACAGATACATTCTATCCTCTCATGTATTTAATTTCATTTTTGTACATATATAAATTTTCCTTTCTTTAGAATTTTGGGATCTAGTTTTTTAAGAAACAGACCAAAACACACAGAGAATCCAGCAAATTGCTCTATTCTGTTCACATGTCTGATTACTTTCTCTTTTTTTAATTTTTTTTTTTCAGTTTCTGGTCTCTTCTCATTTTTTTGGTGTATATTTCTCTGGAGTTGTTGCCATTTTAGTATTTTGTTCATCTATTCTTCTCTGGACAGAATGACAGGATGAAAAAACTCACCTCAAAAAAGACAGTAAGAGGCAGTACTGACTGCTAGGGACATAATCAGTATGGATGTAAGTAAGATGTTGAAAATAGAGTTCAGACTAATGATTACAAATATACTAGCTGGGCTTGAGAAAAGCATAGAAGACACTAGAGAATCCACTTCTGGAGAAATAAAAGAACTAAAATCTAATCAAGTTGAAGTAAAAAAGACTATTAATGAGATTCAATAAAAAATGGAGGCTCTAACTGCTAGGATAAATGAGGCAGAAGAGAGAATTAATGACATAGAAGACAAAATGATGGAGAATAAAGAAACTGAGAAAAGGAGAAATAAACAACTACCGGATCATGAGGGGAGAATTCAAGAGATAAGTGATACCATTAAGTGAAACAATTTTAGAATAATTGGGATCCCAGAAGAAGAGGAGAGAGAGAAAAAGAGAAAGAGAGAGAGGCAGAAGGTATATTGGAGCAAATTATAGCAGAGAGCTTCCCTAATCTGAGGAATAAAACAGGAATCCAAGTCCAGGAGGCACAGAGAACACCTGCTAATCAATAAAAATAGGTCAACACCCCGACATATAATAGTGAGTCTTGTAAATCTCAGAGACAAAGAGAAAATCCTAAAAGCAGCTCAGAATAAGAGGTCTGTAACCTACAATGGTAGAAGCAGACTGGCAGTAGGCCTATCCACAGAGACCTGGCAGGCCAGAAAAGATCGACATGACATATTCAGAGTGCTAAATAAAAAAAAAAAAATATGTAGCCAAGAATACTTTATCTAGCTAGGATGTCATTCAAAATAGAAGGAGAGATAGAAATCTTCCAGGACTAACACATTGATAATAATACAGTAATAGTAGGGGAATTTAACACCCCACTCAAAACTGCAATGGACAGATGTTCTAAGCAGAAGATCAACAAAGAAACAGGGCTTTGAATGGCACATTGAACCAGATGGACTGATATATTCAGACCATTCCACTAAAAAGCATCCTACTAAAGAATGAATAGGTCAAGCAGGAAGTTAAAAAAAGAATTTTAAAAATTCATGGAAACAAAATGAAAATACAACTGTTCAAAACCTTTGGGATGCAGCAGAGAGAGTTCTAAGAGAGAAATATATAGCAATACAAGACTTTCTCAAGAAACAAGAGAAGTCTCAAATAAATATTCTAACCTATACTAAAGGAGCTGGAGAAAGAACAGTAAATAAAGCCTAAACATAGCAGGAGAGGAGAATTAATAAAGATTAGAGCAGAAATCAATGAAATACAAATCAAAAGAATTGTAGAACAGATCAATGAAACCAGGAGCTGGTCCTCTGAAAGAATTAATAAAATTCTTTGATAAAGATAAAAATTTGATAAGTCCTTGGCCAGACTTATCAAAAAGAAAAGAGAAAGGATCCAAATAAATAAAATTATGAATGAAAGAGGAGTATCATGCCCAACACTGAAGAAATAGAATTATAAAAACATATTATGAGTGATTATATACCAACAAATTCGGCAATCTGGAAGAAATGGATGCACTCCTAGAGGTTTTTAAATCAAAACCAAAACTGAAACAGGAGGAAATAGAAAACCTGAAAAGACTCATAACCAGCAAGGAAATTAAAGCAGTAATCAAAAATATCCCAAC
The DNA here is from genome assembly GCF_902655055.1 of Lutra lutra. Taxonomy (NCBI): domain Eukaryota; kingdom Metazoa; phylum Chordata; class Mammalia; order Carnivora; family Mustelidae; genus Lutra; species Lutra lutra. The sequence goes on along the minus strand of NC_062290.1, from coordinate 34,605,084 downwards.
AAGAGTCCAGGGTCAGATGGCTTCCTTGGGGGAATTCTACCAAACATTTAAAGAATGTTCTTCTGAAGCTATTTCAAAAAATAGAAATGGAAGCAAAACTTTCAAATTCTTTCTATAAGGACAGCATTACCTTGATCCCAAAACCAAACAAAGACCCCACCAAAAAGGAGAGTTACAGACCAATACTCCTAATAAACATGAGTGCAAAGTTTCTCACCAAAATACTAGCCAACAAGATCCAGCAATATATTAAAATGATTATTTGCATGACTTAGTTGGATTTATTCCTGGGCTGCAAGGTTGGATCAACATCTGGAAATCAATCAATGTAATATACATTAATAAAAGAAATGACAAAAACCATATGATCCGCTCAATAGATGTAGAAAAAGCATTTGCAAAAGTACAGCATCCTCTCTTGATTAAAACTCTTCAGAGTGTAGGAAGAGAGGGTATTTACCTCAATTTCATAAAAACCATATATGAAAAACCCACTGTGAATATCATACTCAATGAGGAAAAATTGAGAGCTTTTCCCCTAAGGTCAGGAACATGGCAGGGATGACCACTCTCACCACTGTTGTTTAACATAGTACTAGAAGTACTAACCTCAACAATCAGACAACAAAAAAGAAATAAAAGGCATCTACATCATCAAAGAAGTCAAACTCTCACTCTTCACAGATGACATGATACTCTATGTGGAAAACCAAAAAGACTCCACCCCAAAATTTCTAGAACTCATACAGGAGTTCAGCAAAGTGACAGGATATAAAATCAATGCACAGAAGTCAGTTGCATTTCTATACACCAACACTGAGAAAAAAGAGAGAGAAATTAAGGAGTCAATCCCATTTACAATTGTACCCAAAACCACAAGATACCTAGGAATAAATCTAACCAAACAGGCAAAGGATTTATGTTCAGAAAACTATAAAATACTCATGAAAGAAATAGGGGAAGTGGGGCGCCTGGGTGGCTCAGTGGGTTAAAGCTTCTGCCTTCGGTTCAGGTCATAATCCCAGCATCCTGGGATCAAGCCCCACATTGGGCTCTCTGCTCAGCAAGGAGCCTGCTTCCTCCTCTCTCTCTGCCTGCTTCTCTGCCTACTTGTGATCTCTGTCTGTCAAATAAATAAAATCTTAAAAAAAAAAAAAAAGACATGTAGGAGGGATACCTAGGTGACTTAGTGGGTTAGAGCCTCTGCCTTCAGCTCAGGTCATGATTCCAGGGTCCTGGGATCGAGCCCTGCATCTGGCTCCCTGCTCAGTGGGGAGCCTGCTTTCTCCTCTCTCCCTGCCTTTCTGCCTACTTGTGATCTTTCTGTCAAATAAATAAATAAAATCTTTAAAAAAAAAAAAGAAATAGGGGAAGACACAAAATTGAGGAAGATACAAAAAAATGGAAAAACATTCCATGCTAATGGGGTGGAAGAACAAATATTGTTAAAATGCTTCCTAGAGCAATCTATACATTCAATGCAATCCCAATCAAAATACCATCAACTTTTTCCCACAGAGCTAGAAAAAATAATCCTAAAATTTATAGGGAATAAGAAAAGACCCCAAATTACCAAAGAATGTTGAAAAAGAAACCAAAGCTGGGGGAATGACAATTCCAGACTTCAAGCTCTATTACAAAGCTGTAATCTTTAAGACAGTTTAGTACTCGACCAAAACAGACACATAGATTAATGAAACAGAATAGAAAACCCAGAAATGGATCCTCAACTCTACGATCAGCTAATCCTCACAAATCAGGAAAGAAAATGCAATGGAAACAAGTCTCTTCAACAAGTGGTAGTGGGAAAATTGGACAGACACATGCAGAAGAATGAAATTGGACCACTTCTTTATACCATACACAAAAATAGACTCAAAATGGAGGTAAGACCTAAAAGTGAGAGAGGAATCCATCAAAATCCTGGAGGAGAACATAGGCAGTAACCTCTGTGACATAGGTCACAGCAACTTCTTATTAAACACATCTCCAAAGGCAAGGGAAACAATTGCAAAAATGAACTGCTGGGACTTCATCAAGATCAAAAGCTTTTGCATAGCAAAGGAAACAGTTGAGTAAACCAAAAGACAACCAACAGAATGGGAGAAGATATTTGCAAATGTCTTATCAGATAAAGGACTAGTATCCAAAATCTGTAAAGAACTTATTAAACTCAATATCCAAAGAACAAATAATCCAATCAAGAAATGGGCAGAAGACATGAACAGACATTTCTCCAAAGAAGACACAAAAATGGCCAAAAGACACATGAAAAAGTGCACAACATCACTCAACTTCGGGGAAATATAAATCAAAACCAAAATGAGATACCACCTTACACCAGTCAGAATGGCTAAAATTAACAAGTTAGAGAAGGACAGATGCTGGTGAGAATGCAGAGAATGGGGAATCCTCTTATAGTGTTGGTGAGAATACAAGTTAGCGCAGCCAGTCTGGAAAATATTATGGAGGTTCCTCAAAAGTTGAAAATAGAGCTATCCAATGACCCCAACAATTGCACTACAGGTTTTTCCCGCCAAGGATAACAACATAGTGATCTAAAGGCACACCTGCACCTCAATGTTTATACCAGAAATGTCCACAATAGCCAAACTATGGAAATAGCCAGATGTCCATTAGCAGATGAATGGATAAAAAGAAGTGGTATACATATACAATGCAATTTTACTCAACTATCAAGAAAATGACATCTTGGGTGCTTGGGTGGCTCAGTTGTTAAGCGTCTGGCTTTGGCTCAGGTCATGATCCCAGGGTCCTGGGATTGAGCCCTGCATCAGGCTCCCTGCTTGGCAGGGAGCCTGCTTCTCCCTCTCCTACTCCCCTTGCTTGTGTTCCCTCTCTCACTGTGTCTCTCTGTCAAATACATAAATAAATAAAAAGAAAATGACATCTTGTCATTTAAAATGATGTGGTTGGAACGAGAGGGTATTATGCTAAGTGAAATAAGTGAATCAGAGAAAGACACTTATTATAGGCTCTCACTTGTATGTGGAATTTAAGAAACAAAACAGGATCATAGGGGAAGAGAGGAAAAAATAAAGCAGGATGAAATCAGAGAGGGAGACAAACCATAAGAGACTCTTACTCATAGGAAACAAACTGAGGGTTACTGGAGGGGAAAGAGGTGGAGCTACTAGGTGATGGACATTAAGGAGGGCATGTAATGGGGTGCCTGGGTGGCTCAGTGGGTTAACCCTCTGCCTTCGGCTCATGGTCATGGTCTCAGGGTCTTGGGATCAACCCCCACATCTGGCTCTCTGCTCAACAATGAGCCTGCATCTCCCTCTCTCTCTGCCTACTTGTGATGTCTCTCTCTCTTTCTGTCAAATAAGTAATAAAATCTTAAAAAAAAAAAAAAGGAAGGCCAAGGAGGGCATGTAATGTAGTGAGCACTGGGTATTATGTAAGACTGATGGAAAAAAATAGATAAAAAAGGGCACCTGGATGTCTCAGTCAGTTAAGCATCTGCCTTAGGCTCAGGTCATGACCCCTGGGTCCTGGGCCCAAGCCCCACGTAGGGCTCCCTGGTCAGCCAGGATCCTGCTTCTCCCTCTCCCTCTGCCTACTGCTCCGCCTGCTTGTGCTGTCTCTCTCTCTCTCTATTAAATAAATAAATAAAATCTTTAAAAAAAAAGACTAATGAATCACTGACATCTACCTCTGAAACTAATGTTAATTAATTGAATTTAATTATATGTTAATTAATTGAATTTAAATTTTAAAAATTATATTAAATTAAATTAAAATACAACTGTGTTTGTGTTATTGAAAAACTCATATTCACAATAAAGGCATTCTTAAATAAGTAATATACCTAATGTGCATTTCTATTCTACACGTTTTCCCTAGCATCATTTTCATGAGAAGAAAACAATGGGTCTGTATCCACACTTTACCTTAAAAAACAAGGCCCTGCTCAAGGTTTTTTTAAAAATTTAATTCATGCGTATAAGTAATGTCGTTCTATTTTCTCCTCTGTTTCTAAACTAAGAAATGGATTCTTTTTTTTTTTTAAGATTTTATTTATTTATTTGACAGACGGAGATTACAAGTAGGCAGAGAAGCAGGCAGAGAGAGAGGAGGAAGCAGGCTCCCTACTGAGCAGAGGCTCAGGATCCTGGGATCATGACCGGAGCCGAAGGCAGAGGCTTTAACCCACTGAGCCACCCAGGCACCCCTAAGAAATGGACTCTTAAAATACCTTCCCCCAATTCTTCTTTGCAATTATTATGGTCAATATATTCTTTTTTTTTCTTTTTAAATATTTTATTTATTTATTTGACAGAGACCACAAGTAGGCAGAGAGGCAGGCAGGAAGAGAGAGAGGAGAAAGCAGGCTCCCTGATGAGTGGAGAGCCCCATGTGGGGCTCAATCCCAGGACCCTGAGATCATGACCTGAGCCTAAGGCAGAGGCTTTAACCCACTGAGCCACCCAGGTGCCCCTATGGTCAATATATTCTTGATAATTTTATGTTTATACATTTTGTCTTTCTCTTGGGGATTATAGAGCATTATCTTCTCTGTCCAATCTTATTTCTCTTCTTCTGGACATTCAAGGAATGTATCAGGTATGTGAACCTGGTGCAGTTGCCACTCTGAGTGCTTACTTCTATGGACTGAAGGCTTGTGTACCACCAAAATCCATATGTTAAAGCCTAATCCTCAATATAATGGTATTTAAGGTGGGGCCCTGGGGAAATATTAGGTCGTGAGAATGGAGCCCTCATGAATGGGATTAATGCCCTTATAAGAAAAGACACAAGAGGGATAATCTCTGGCTCTCTCTACTATGCGAGGATACAGTGAAAGACAGGTGTCTGAAAACTAAGAAGCAGTCCCTTAGTGGAATCCAACTGCTGGCACCCGAAACTAGGACTTCCAGTATCCAGAATTGTAGAAATAAATTGTTGTTTAAGTACCATTCTATGTTTTTTGTTGTTGTTGTTGTTGTTGTTATAACAGCCCATGCACACCAAGACATCTTCCCAGGCTGTAAGGGGAAGTCACAAGAGCTAAGAAGAGTAATTGTAGTTACCCACATGTCTAGCCATGGTAATTGGCTTAAAATGATAGTAAATCCCTCAAATCAAGCCAGAGACCTTCCATATGATTTTTCTTTTTCTTTTCTTTTCTTTTTTTTTTTTTTTTTTCTAAGAGGAACTCCATTCTAGGACATGTGGGAGTTGATTGGTAATCTCATACTGCTTTATAAGATCTAAAGGCCAAACTTTCAGGAATTTTGCAAGCCAGTCAATAAATGCTAATAAATGAAATCAGCCATGATGGAATATTTACATTACAGAAACTAGAAAGTGCAAAATCACTTTAGCACAATGAAGGAAAAAAATCATATGATTGCCCCACTAGACGCAGAAAAGAATTCGAAAATATTAAATATCCTTTCCTGATAAAACTTTCGATAATTAGGTATTAATGGAATGTCCCTCAAACCAATAAAGACCACATATGATAAACACACAGCTAACATCATACTCAACAGTGAACACCTGAAAGCTTTTCACTGTAAGATCAGAAATAAGTCAATGATACCCACTCTCACCACTTTCATTCAACCTAGTGCTGAAAGTCCTAGCCAGAGCAGTTAGGCAAGATAAAGTAACAAAATGTATACAAATCAGAAAGGAAAAGTAAAATGATCCCCTGTTCACAGATGACCATGATGTTACACCTAGAAAACCCTAAAAATTCCAACAACAACAAACTGTTTAGAACATTAGAACTAATTAAGAATTCAGTAAAGTATAAGATATAAAATCAATATACAAAAATCAGTTGCATTTTATACACTAACAGAAAAATTATCAGGAAAAGAAAATAAGAGCACAACTCATTTGCAGTAGCACCAAAAGGAATAAAATCTTTAAGAATAAATTTAACCAGGAAGGGTGCAAAAGATATGTATGCTGTATAACTATAAAATGTTGATGAAAAAATTGAAGAAGTCACACATAGATGGTAAGATATCCTGTATTCGTGGTTTAGAAGAATTAAAATTGTTAAAACATCCATAGTACCTAAAGTTATCTACAGATTCAATGTTATCTCTAACAAAATCCAAGTATTTTTCATAGAAATAATAATCAAACAGTATAGTATTGGCATAAAAACAGACATATAGATCAACGAAACAGAATACAGAGTCCAGAAATAAATATAAGTATATATGGCCAATTAATTTTAACAAAAATCCCAAAATGTTATAATGGAAGGGATAGCATCTTCCATAAATGATATCCACATGCAAAAGAGTGAAACTGAAGCACTATCCTATGCTATACACAAGATCAACTCAAAAGACTTGTTTATAACAACAGAAATTGTAAAACTCCCAGAAGAAAACATAGGAGGGGTAAGTTCCTTGGAATTCATCCTGCCAGTGATTTGTTTGGATTTGACACCCAAATCAAAGCAACAAAGTGAGAATAACGAGTGAGACCACATCAAACTAAAAAGCTTCTGCCTGACAAAGGAAACAACAAAATGAAAAAGCAACCTGTGAAAAATATTTGTAAACTATATATCTGATGAAGGGTTAACATACAAAATATATAAAGAACTCATATAATTTAATAGTCAGGAAAAAAAGATGAACCTAGTTTCAGAACAAATTCTGTACTTTGACAAATGCCATATTCTGGTTAGTTTGAGGATTCTGATACCTTAACTTAGTTATGAAATAAGGAGGTGAGATGTAATTTTTAACCCTTTAATTCAATAAGCTTTTATTAAGCACTAGCTAAATTGGAAGGACAGAGGCATCTATACAAGCTCTCTAAAGCAAATCTTTGCTTTTCAAAAATATAATCTGAATTTTCTGGTCATTTGAATAAAAATATTTTAAGAGGTCATATGTAATATAATGTAACTTGCTAATTGTCCAAAGATTTTTTATTGTCACAATTTATCAGTTGCTTCATGAATTCTTATGACACAATATTTAAAAAAAAAATCTTCCCTGAATACTCATTGACAAACTCTTGGTCTAATTATTACAATCTCCTTGACCTGGACCCATCTTCATTCCTGATCCAAGTATCAGTAAGGAGAACAAAACAAAACAGACAAAGGCAAGAAAATAGCATGTATTGAAGGACTTTAACAGGAAAAAAAGGAACAGGGTGCAAACTTCAATATGCCACCTTTGATTATAACACCAAGCTGAAAGAGGTAGCCTCACTAGAGCTTTTGTAAATGGTCAGAAGTTAGGGAAGTGTGAAAGACTGTAGGAAAAGATTCCACATGGTTCCATGATGTCTCTTGCCAATGTTGTTTCATTACCAAGTGAGAAATACGTGTTCTCTTCATCAGGTTTTTTTCCAGTTGTAAGTGAACCCAAATTCAAATTGGCTTAAGGAAAAATAAAAATAAGAACAGAATCTATTGGCCCTTAGAAGGGTCCAAGTTACTACTGGATAAACGAGGCTCAAATATATTCTTAGGTCTAGCATTCTTTCTATTCTTGCCTCTTAACATCTTAGCTTCTTTTTGGGTAGACTCTGCCCATATTACTGACCCCAGGTAACACCACATCCAACCATTATATGGGAGGCATGGGATGCTCTAATTGGCCGTGTCTGCATCTTGTACTTTCCCCAGGAACCGAGGCTGGGGGGTGGGTAGGTTAGTCCCACTGAGACCACATGACCTAGAGCAGGATCTTGTCCTCAAGCATTCTTGTTAGAAGTAGGCAGAATTGAGGTTAGGAGACCAGGCCTCTCTGGCTAGTTCCTAGGCTGCTCTGAGCAGGCAGTGCAGATTAAGCAACAGGCTTTAGTGTCAAACAGACCTATATATCCATATTCCAGATCTGCCACTTTCTAGCTGTGGGGCTTCAGGCAAGTTGCTTAATCTTTCATATCCATGAAATGGAAATACTGCATTCCAGAACATAGATTTTCTAGAGTATTACATGATATCATATATGAACATAAAATACAATACCAGGCAAATAGTAATCAACCACTTAATAAACATTTAAAGAAACTAATAAGACTAGAAAGGATAGAAAATTTAGAGACAAATGAATTTCATCCCTGAACGGACACCAATGTCTTTTTAAATCATTGATAAGATAAAGCAAAATCCAAATTATATTCATTCATTCAGATATGGGTGGTAAACATCCCATTGTTTTACTGTTTCCAAAACTTTTTATAAGGATTCTTTTTTTTTAAAGATTTTATTTATTTATTTGACAGAGAGAGATCACAAGTAGATGGAGAGGAAGGCAGAGAGAGAGAGGGAAGCAGGCTTCTCGCTGAGCAGAGAGCCCGATGTGGGACTCGATCCCAGGACCCTGAGATCATGACCTGAGCCGAAGGCAGCGGCTTAACCCACTGAGCCACCCAGGCGCCCCTTTATAAGGATTCTCATCATTACATTTAGGAATTTCTTAGTGACCCCAGGACTTCAGGTAGGTAACCACTACCTAGCTTCTGCATCTTATACAAATATGTGCATGATTTAGGATAAACATTTTAAAATATTAAGATTATCTGACAGCCCTCAATTACTCCTTTGTATTTGCTTACATATTTTGATGAGAAAGAAGAGAGGAAATTCAGAACCTAGACAAAGGATTGAAGTATTGTCTAATACAAAACTGGGATTGCTAACACAGCACAGAGATGCCAAAACTGCATGGATAAGTGATTTTGAAAACCATCAAATAGATATTCCACAAGGTCAACCAAAATGCAGTGTGCCCAAGAGTAATGAGTGATTTTAGTCCAATAGTCATTAAAATGCCTAAGAAAAAGGGTTTCTGTTCTTCTGGTTTCTATTTTTTTATAGAAGGATATAATTTTATATACAAATTTCATCTTGTCTTTAATTGCCCAACTATAAATACTTTTTAAAAAATTCTTGACATTTCTGATGTGATAAATCTGGCCTGGGGGACACCTGGGTGGCTCAGTTGGTTAAGCAGCTGCCTTCAGCTCAGGTCATGATCCCGCATCCTGGGATCGAGTCCCACATTGGGCTCCTTGCTCATCGGGGAGCCTGCTTCTCCCTCTGCCTCTGCCTGCCATTCTGTCTGCCTGTGCTTGCTCTCTCTCCCTCTCTCTCTCTGACAAATAAATAAATAAAATCTTTAAAAAAAAAAAAAAAGTCTGGCCTGGGCTTAGAGTCACTTGGGGTCAGCGACAAGGATGAAGGTACACCAAGGAAACTAGTCAAACAGAAGGCAAGGAGCCTCCAATACAAATAGATACATTCACTTTCCTTCTTCCTTCCTTCTATCATTCCTTCCTTCCTTTTTCCTCTTAGGCACAAACAATACATAAATGTTTTGTCACAAATGCTCAAATGACATTTTTACAAACAAAAAAGCCAAATTTAATGATATCCTGAGGTCATGTGCCATACAAGTACACAATCCTTGATGTTTAGAACTGAATTTGCATTGTTGATTACAGTGATTTTCTGTGTTAACTCTGCACCAAAACCCATAAGTGAAAATCTAATTGACATTCTGGGTAGGATCACAACCAACAGTCACACACTCTCATGATTAAACATGTTTTTAAAAATACTGTGTAGTTACAATGTAGACATTGCCCTCATGATTTTTAAGTGCAGTTATTGGTCATTTTTTTTTTAAGATTTTATTTATTTATTTGACAGACAGAGATCACAAGTAGGCAGAGAGGCAGGCAGAGAGAGACGGAGAAGCAAGCTCCCTGCTGAGCAAAGGCTCAGGACCCTGGGATCATGACCTGAGCCAAAGGCAGAGGCTTTAAACCACAGAGCCACCCAGGCACCCAGTTGTTTGTCATTTTAAAATTGAGTGCTTTTTCCCAAGGAGGAAGACTTTGGTAGATAATAAAAACTAACTAAACCAGTTCTGATTTTTAAGATAATACCTTGAATTTTAAAGAATGGCTATGATCTTTTTAAAGTACATGGGCTTTGTTACAAAACAGATAGGGTTTAGCCTCAGAATTGCTACCTAATAGTTACGATTTGGGGAACTTACTTAATACTTTTAAGTTTCAGTTTCTTCATCTATATAATTGAAATATCAGAAATACCTACCTCAAAAACTTGTTGTGAGGCTCAAATGAGATGTTGCATGTAAAGTGTTCAGCATAGCATCTGACATACAGTTAGTACACAATGCCATTTAGCTGTAGATACTTTGAGATTATCTACTTGTTTTCATTGGCCTTTGCTCGTTTGTTTTATGTTGCCTTAAGAGGTGTTGGATCCATGAATAATGGATGCAAAGAGATCAATATTTTCTACTAAAGTCCATAGGTCGTTTTCAGGGGCAGGCTCAGTTATAATTTTAACCCTAGTGCCCTCCCCCATCTATGGCCTGTGACAGAGTAGATGCTGAATAAATACTTTTTGAGCTTGTCATATCTTCTTTATTTTTATTTTTTTTTCTTTTTGCATAACAGATACAGCCTTATGGGTAGGCGACATTGAGCAGAATTCAGCAATTCTCTTCATTCCTGAAAGAAAACCTTCTTCATGAGACCTTGGCAAAATATGGATGTTCTCCTGGAGATTCTGCAGAACAGTAGCAAAAGGTGATTTATATTACACAGTGTGCATTTTCTTTTTAGTCCTCCAGGACCCCTTTTGCTCTTCAATCTTATAGACTCCTGTTTCTAGCTAGGTTCCCCCATCTCACACTATTCCAACATCTTCTCTCAGGATCACTATCTCTGCCCATTTCATACACAGAATAATCTAGCTCTTGTTATCTGGTACCCATACCACTTAATACAGTCTTTAAGCTAAGTTTAACAGAAGTTCTACCATGTCTGAGGTTTTATCCTTCCTAGATGAGACACTATAGATAGAAATTTTAGAAAAATTTCCTGTCACTTCTATTTCTTTCTTATAGAGGTTATATCTCATCATGTACTCATTTATTGTCACATTAGTATGTAAGCAATGTGAGGACAAAGACTGCCAATCAAGTCCACCACTTCAGCATCAACCTCAAATATCATAGTAGGCCGTCAGTAAATGTTATTTATAATATATGTCACTGTAGGATACATCTGTTGTCCTTCCTGGGGGTAGTATATACTTTATCACAAATACTCTATCTAGCAAGCTTGCAAGTATGCGTGCTTGGGTCTGTTTGTGTGCATACATGTGTTGTAGAAAAAGTCTTAATATCTTTCTCATACTTACACTAAAGTTCCTTTCAGATATTCATTTATCAAAAGCTTGATCTAGTCCTGTTATGCTTTAGCTAATAAGTGATGATATATACCCAATTCTAGATGTTGAATCAGAAAGATACAAAGTAAAGGTTGATCAAGGAAAACTATGTTCTGGGTAATAATAACAAGGGAGATACTAGTTTTTTTGTTTTTTGTTTTTTTTTCCTGGGAAGGAAATATGGAAAAACTTTTGACATACCAGTTCTCATTAGATTCAGACATGAAGACAAAGATAATTCAGTCTGATGTTTTTATTTTATTTCCTTCATTCATATTGTCAGTATTTTGTTTCTTGCATTTTCAGTTTTAATAATCTTTGTATTCTTCTCCTATTCCGTGGCCAGTTGTTGTGATCTCATTTCTTATTTTCCTCCTCTTTTCACTTCCTCTACTTGCGAACTTGATTTATCTTCTTTGCTTGGTATCAGTTTCTAACCTTTTGCTTATTTTCCTCTGATTTCCACTTATCCCCCAGCTAATCTTTTGACCTTTCCATAATCTCTTTTCTTTCCACATTATCTTGTTTTCAGACTTGTCCTTATCTGCTTAGCCTACGGTCAAGTTCAGGGAGAACGTTCAATCTGAAGTCTTTAGCCTATAAATGGATTACCAGTTGTCTCCAAAGTCTTGGCTCACCCAGTTAGTTACCTGGGAATAGTCCCTTCAAGAAAAAATGGAGCCGCTTTCTGCGTTCTCCCTGTTCTTCCCCACTTTTCCACCTGCTCATAGTTTTGAAACATCAGGCAGAATTTCCAAGTAAAAGAAGCACATTGATTCACTCAGATTTTACCCAATCAGTCATTGTTTCCTCTCCATTTCTCCTCAACCCTCTATCTTAGGACTTTTAAAGAGTGAGGGGCAATTTGGCACAGGACTGCCTGCATCCTTCCGATTTAAATCGATACTCTAAAAAGCCCGGCCACCTCCAAGGCAAATGTTTCCCAAGTTCAATTTAGTTTTCCTTAGGAGCCAGGCAGCCATGTGCCAGCCTGCCTGCCCATTTAAACAAGGCCTCTCTCAGGGGATTATGCAGTTGCAAGCTGAAACATCTATATGCAAATGAGCCTTTCTGTATTTGCTATCAGCTACCACAGAAATTTTCCATTCCTTTAAAGCTATTAAAAAAAAAAAAGCAAACAGAAAGCAGAAAGGAAAGAAAGAAAGAAGATCTCTTTAGCATAGAGAGACAGCTGGAAGAAGAGTGGAAGGTTGGTTCTCACCCTACCCACTTCCACACCTGTGCACCTACTCCTCAAACAGCTGCAGGAGGTAGAGAACTCCCGCCCTCCTATCCCCTCCAGGGAACATAAATATATCCTAAGGCAAGGTTATATTACCATTCTAATGTATCCAAAATAAATAACTGGGCACAATAAAAGTAGGAAAGCTTTTTCTTGAGATGAAAAACATAAGCTAAAGTTTTGGAACAAAATAAAGTTTAATATTTTAAAATTAGAATTAACTACGTTATTTGCATGAATAGAAGGGACCAGCATTACTAATGTTTTGATTTATGTATCATGTAAACTTATGTATCATGTAAAAGAAGTATTTTATTTTGAAATGCAATACCTTTGTGCTGAAATTGAATAGTGTAAGAGCCACTCATACAGGGCAACTTGTCCTCAAGCAGGACCTTTGGTCATCAGTTTTCTCATCTGTAAATGAAGGGCTGAACTAGATCAAGAGGTTCCTAAATTGTTACACAAGCCCTCACTGCCTTGACTTTGCAACTTAAAGTTGCAAGACTAATATGGACACTCATTCTTTTTCTGTTTTTTAAAGATTTTATTTATTTATTTATTTGAGAGCAAGAGCATGAGTGGAGGGAGAGGCAGAGTGAGGGAGGGAGAGGCAGAGTGAGAGAGGGAGAAGCAGACCCCCCACTGATCAGGGAGCCCAACTCAGGGCTAGATACTAGCATCCCAGGGATCATGACCTGAGCTGAAGGCAGACACTTAAATGACTGAGCCACCCAGAGCTCCAGGATACTCATAATTCTTCCCCAGATTCAAGTATGGTTGACATTTTATCCCAGCTGATTTGTAATTGCTGCCCTTTCTTTTTCTCTCTCTCGATAAGCAGATGATAGATAGATAGAGGATAGACAGAGATAGATGATAAATAGTAAGTAGGTGATGGATGAAAGATAGTAGATAGATAATAGAGAAACAGATGATAGATAACAGATTATAAATGATAGGTAGATGATAGATTCACACATCTGCCTATATGTATATATAAATAGAAATATATAGAGATATATAGATAGATATAGTGATCTCTCTATGCATACAGATATGTGAATACACACATATAAACACACACAACATATATAGTATACACATTCATTTATCTGAAATTCAGATTGCATTTTTTCCCAGCAAGACTAGCAGAGAGAAAAGCCAACAGAATGCTCAATAATGAACAAGCTGGATATGTGGATAACTGGGGTTCTCTGCTAAAGACTGTACCCAGGGCAGCATTAACTCTTTGGCCCTTCTGTGTTGTTCTGGCTTGTAGCGGAGCAATCTTGTAAGCATAAAGGATGCCTTCAAACAGAGAAGTGTAGAGAAGCAGGCATTTAAAGTGGGAAGCTGTCCACGGTATAGGTGAAATTGTCCACCATGGGTAAAGGAACATTCAGAGGTGAGCCTTGGGGACTTGGGGCAGGGTATCAATAGAGTCAGAGCTTCTTTTTAGTATCTCCTTCACTTTGCTTTCATGTTCACAAAACAAAGTTGCAATTATTATATGGCTTCTAAAATGTTACAAGGGAAGAGTGGTGCAGCCCTGACGCTCCCAGCCCTGTCATTTATGGCTTTCAGTACATAGAAATCAACAGACATTCTGGACTTTACCACTGGCTGTGGGAGCTTAGTCCATGTACCTACTCCTGAGATAAGTACTCACTTTTGGCATGCTGACAGTTTATGTCTCTGGGCCAGTAAGACTATAGGACAGGCCTCCAGATGGTGCCAAGATGCTGTTACATAAAATAGTACCCTCTGAATCCTCCTGAGAAGTAGTTGACCTCCTTCTCACAGCCCTACAACCCTGTAACATTTCAGTGGTTATTCTCTATTTTGAATTTTACAACCTTCATTTTCCAGATGGACAAATTGAGTTTTTGGTATGAATACGTCTTCCTCAAAGCCCATTTTCTGTGAATTATTATATAAAGGTTTTGACTTTAAGCTTCAAATCATTTTTAGCTTAAATAAGAGCACCTGGTTATTATCTATTTCCTCATATCCACAGAGTGGGGTCTTAAACTCAGCCTGAGGGAACTCACATTTCTTAGTGGGTTTGATTAGCAGCGGAGAAAGCATGAGGTTTCTCTATTTCTTCCAGGCCTGTATCTAACCCAGTAGCTACTAGAAAGTATTCTGGGGCATAGTGTGAAATCCAAAGATCGAGAATTCATCCTGGAAAGGATAGTTCAGAGACTGATGAAAAGTATGGGCTTTAATATATAAGGCCACTTTAGTTTTATTTGTCAAAATCTGGTTATAATATGTGTTAACCTGGGTCCTACAGGAAGCAGACCTGCTTTTCTTGCTTTCCTTATCCTGCTTTCTTCACTCCGTTATAGATTTTGCTGAAGGGTATTCCCTCCATCAATCACTTGGCAAGAATCCCTGCCTCATTGGATCTAACACAGGCTTGGAGACAGGTGAGCCTGAAAGGCTCAGAGGTAATGCATAAGAGGGGAATGCTGTAGAATGAAAGAAGGAATGAATTACTTTTCTCTAAAAAACCAGGTTTAAATCAAATAATTCAACATATACATTTTGATGTTTTTTTTCACTATAATGTACAAATGTTATAAATACCACTTTGCTAACCCTTCAGTTTATCTCTAACTTAGTGCTAAGAACTCCAAACCGTATCACAGTATCAAAGGACTGATACACTACTGCACAAGTTCTCTGATGCTGCAACCTTCAAATGAGTCTTTAACAGCATGTCCATCCTCTTGCTTTGATTTACTGGCATGCAAACCTCACTTGCTGATTTGAATAAGAATCTTAGAATTTTAGAGCTGAACAAACTTTAGGGATCATCTAGTCCAATTATTTTGGGTCATGAACAAATGGAAGTCAACAAATTCCGATTATTGCTCAAGGTTGTTCAGCTACCAAATGGCAGAATTGAAATAATCATCCAGTGTTGTGGGTGCCAATCCAACACTGTTTATACTGAACCACATTATTTGGCCTTTACGAAACTTTATATATTCTAGGTGGAAGAGAAAAAAAGCATCCGATTTTTCACTCATTACTCATTAAGCCATATCATTGGGTTTATAAAGGAATTACATTAGTATTTGCTTTAGTCTAGTAATGAGTTTGTAATGTTAAGTTATAAACTCATCTTTTTTTACTCTTTCTCTATGTAAGCTTTAGTCAATTTCTTCAAATAACAATATACATGCAACTTTTCCTGAGAGAGAAAAACCTCACAGGCAGAGCTACTGAATGTTCTATTATCAGTCAAGATACAGTTGAAATCTACCTGAAGTAGACTAAATGGATTCATTTTCAGGAAGGCTAAAGTTGTCTCTAAATCAGATCAATGTTATAAATAAAAACATTGCTGCACACATATATTATAATACATATTGTCCTTTGCTTTGCGAGATGAAATTACATGGAATAAAAAGAAATCTTGTAAAGCCCAGTCATTTCCATGAGGTCTAACAAAATCACTGTTTGTTCTCCGTTAATTATAGGTATGTGACCAAATTGACTTTTATGCCCATTAGGTTGGTCTTCAAATACAGGCAAATCTGCCAGCCTTAAAAGACTGCATACCCCAAAGCTACTGGATGTTTTTCCCTATTAAATTTATTTGTTTCTGTTTGCAACAAAAGTAAAGTTTACTAAAGAAAAATTTTGCTTCTTTGAGTGCTATAATTTGACTGCTAGGAATTTACATTAGATTCCCTTTTATAATGAACAATTATATAAAAAAAAAGAAGAGAAAAGAAAGAAGAAAGAAGAAAGAAAGAAAGAAAGAAAGAAAGAAAGAAGAAAGAAAGAAAAAAGAAAAGG